>NC_133771.1:9880094-10041611 GCF_003597395.2 Chelonoidis abingdonii | reverse complement strand
TCAAAATCAGGAACCATTTCCAAGTTCAAATCTATCCCATTCCCTCCCCAGCAGAGGATCATGGTTGTGATGGCCAAACTGCTTGCAGATCCTCTTTGAAATGTTACTGTTTAAAAAAAACAGCACAAAAACCATGGAGAACATGGTGGAAAGATGTGTCATGATGATTAGGGTTTATTTTGGGCAAAGCAATTTTGCTAAAGCAACTAAAGATTCATAGGGAAGGCAAATAGCCTCCATAGACAAAACCACAAAAGGACTGGAGGGGAAAACTGAATATTCAGGAATTATTGTGCCTCCTTTGAAAGAAATAGTAATTTTCATTCCAATCCATCCTCTTTATATATTGATTTAAAACACCTGACATGTCCTTAGGACATCAGGTGCAATCTCAGATCTCTTTTTGTTTTGTCCTGCCTGCAGAGTGCAGAGGCTGAAATTGACAACATTTTCTCTAAATATCTTGTATATTTCATGAAGGCTATTTCAGCTGTCCTTCATTCACCCCCACTACCCCCTCCCTGGCTGGCTGGCTGTGGTTTTTGCCTTGGTTACTTACTCCTTGGCAGACCCAGCCCAGCAGCACCTGCTGACTCTCTGTAGGCAGCAGCCCACAGGAGCCAGTTGCTGGGGTCGCTGCTGGTCGGTGGCAGGCTGCAGCTGCATTGTTTGTGATACATCCATACACATACATACAGTCAGAGGTGAAAGTAAGCCGGTCCGGTCTGGTACAGCATACCGGCAAGAGCCAGTACGCTGTGCCGGACCGCATCGAATTCCACAGCGGGGATTGAAAGGGCTCTCGGCTGCGGGCAGCCCTGAGCCCTTTTAATCCTGGCCGCAGCTGAGATTTAAAGGGCTCAGAGCTCCCCTCCACTGTGGGCAGCCCAGAGCCCTTTGAATCCTGGCCATGGCTCTGGCGGCCGGGCTGGAGCCAGGATTTAAAGGGCTCCAGGCTTCCCTCAGCAGCAGGAGCTCTGGGCCCTTTAAATCCCTGTCCCAGCCCCACAAAACTTGGGGTTCCCCCTGGTGGCCAGAGCCCCAGCCCCTTTAATTGCCCCTGATCCCCGGGGGGCTCCCATCCACCTCTGCAGCTGGGAGCCCCCGGCTGATTTAAAGGCTCTGGGTCTCCAAGGCCTTTAAATCTTGAGAAGCCATGCCTCTTCCAGATGAGGCCACACCCCCTCAGGACTCAAGCAGTACAGGTAAGTCCTGTAAGTTACTTTCACCCCTGGCTGGTGTGTTAAAGCAAGGAATATGTGGGTGAACTCCACTAGTCTATCTCTAGGGAAGAGAGAGGCAGCTCTCCACTACTCCTTCAACCTCCTGGTCAGGCAGTAGAAACACTAAAAAGGGGGATTTTGCTAACCTCATGCCAGCATGTTTTTTTAAATCTCCCTTTCCCATATCTAGCTCCCTGGTGCTTGCCTCTTCTGCTGCAGGCAGAGTATGAAATGAACATGATTTTTATTTTCAGTGCTATATATAGGGTTTGGAATAGTAGCAGTGAAAGACAAGAATCACAGTTCTAAATATGCTGCAGTTTACAGCTTTCTTTGTCAACTGCAGAGGCACAAGAATTGTTTCTACACACTTTGGAACAAAGGTTTGAAGCATTAGGTCACATTAAAAAGATTACCTTCATAACTGCAGGGACCAGACACTGAATTATTTTAAAAGAAAGTTTAAATTCTTCAGAAATTGTTGGTTTAGTCTCTTTACTTTTGATGAGATTATTCTTTTGCTAGCTAGTATTTATAAGCCTTGAGTTACAGCATTAGGCTTTGTTCACTAGAGAACTACCTATCTATTTTAGTATCTCTGTTAAGTTGCTTGAAGGTTATTGGGAGTTTGTGTGTTTGTTTCTGGAGTGGGTGGTGGGACATTCGGATAGAAGGGGTTTCAATGACCCATACCTAAAAATCTACTTCTGGCTAGACTGGAAATTAGTTGGATGGGTTCATTCTATTCTATATGGTAAGGATGACACTATCACTCTATTAAACTGTCAGGGCTTGTCTACAGTGGCACAGCTGCGCCACTGTACCGCTTTAGCACTGAAACCATCTATGCCGACAGGAGGGATTCTCCTGTCAGTACAGGTAATCCACCTCCTTGAGAGGTGGTAGGTTGATCAAAGAATTCTTTTGTCAATCTAGTGCAGTCTACACAGGGACTTAGGTCCGTTTCACTACACCACTCAGGGATGTGCATGATTCACACCTCTGATTGACATAATTAAACTGACCTAATTTGCTAGCGTAGACCAAGCCTCAGTCTCTGTTCAAGAGTAGTTCCAGACTAGAACAGTAAGGGTGTTACTGGACTAAGGCGTGCTGGAGGATCCAGAAGAGGAAGCTTGCAAAGCACCTGCCTGCACTATGGTAGGCTTGTGTCCAACACTGTCCACCGAGGCCAATCACATTATTTCACAAAGGTCAAGAAGCCACAATCAAGATTTTAGAATCTACCACAATCATAACATTTGTGCAACCCAGGTAGGACAATACGGTAAAAAGCCACCTGCAAGTGAAGGAACCTCAAATGGGGTAGCCAGCTCCTACACCTCCCTCCTTGATGCACCAGCACAAGGAACATGTCAAGGCAGGGAAGACAAGAGCAGCAGGAGTGCAATGACTTTGGTTATCTCTAACTCGTGTGTGGGCTGTAAAGTAACAGCTGTTAGATCAGCCTCTCCAAAACACATTCCCCCTCTTCTTTTCCCACTATGTGCCCCAATCAGTCTGCACCACCATGGATGACAATGTGCCACACTGCTGCCCCCTCCCTCCCCGCACCCAGGGAGAGAGACTGAGGTTCAGTATAATTGTGTTTTAAAACAAAGACAGATCATATCTGAGTTACAAGTTACTAAAAATATCAAGCTCTTGAAGTAGGTGACATGAGAAAGATTCTATCTCTACACTGGGACCTTCTTGGACAATAGTCTCTCCTGCCCCTCTGCAGTCCTTGCTTCTTCCACACTGTACTTCTGCTCTGGAAGGATCGGAGAGTTGAGAGAGCGGATTACCATGGTTTCGCCTACTCCTCTGCAGTCTTTTGCTCATCTGCTTGGGCTCTCTACAACATGTCCTCAGCATGAAAGGAACTACAGTAGTGCCTTTCATGCCCTCCACCCCAACATAACAGCACTTAACCTGAAGTTGGTTGCTGAAACCAAGGGGGAGAACTAGATTCCTTCAGTTACCAACTGAACAATGATTTTAAAAACATGTTACAGTAAGGCAAAAAGAAAAGCTGTTTGGCATGTTTTTCATAAAAGCCCCACTGTCACTAAAGTCTGCTTTAGAAGTTACAGGATACTTAAAGAAGCCCGAAACAACAGAAACTCATTTCTGTTGCCATGATGATAGGTCTAAACTGACCATTTACAGAAAACAGGTATTTTTAAAAACTCAGAATTATTTCAGTCTAATCCATATAAGAAAACAGCATCAGACAATGATTCACTAAACCAGATACGATTTTTCTCCCCCCAGGTTAAGTTCTAGTAAATGGATGCTTCTAATTACCGTAATGATCAGAGATGATAAATGCAGTAACTGCATGGAGTATTAAATTCTTAACCAGCAGGTTTCATTTCGTAAAATGCTTTTAGATACTTGGATGACAAGCACTAGAGAAATATTAAGTATTATTATTAACACTTATCTGTAAAGTCAAAGTCTCTAACCTGCCAGCGATGGCACTTAGAGCGACAAAAGTAACTGTCAGAATTAATCTAACTGCTTTTTTCCACCTCTTTGGCTACCTTCCTTGTTAAGACCACGCCTACTACATCAGTATGACACAGCACGCTTTTCACTTTAATTTTTAAAGCAATTTGATCTTTCTAACGCATTGGCATGGCGCGTAAGAGCCAAGTGCTGAGTTAACACTAGCCGTGACTAGGTGCATTTGGCAAGAGCCCCAGCTTATGCTGAGGCAGCAATGCACAGCATGCAGCAGCCCAGCCACTGATTTATAGGTCTTGCTTCATCCCTTCACCTGCTGCAAGACCCAAACAGGTTGGTGCAAGAACCTCAATCCTGGCCAACCTGCCAACACAAATAAGACATCCTCCTAACTCAGAGCCTGGGCCATGCAAAAGTGACCTCAACTCACCGCCTGGTCTCTCCTCACACCTTTAAAAGGTTAGGAGTAGTTGTGGCACCTTAGAGACTACCGAATTTATTTGAGCATGAGCTTTCATGGGCTAAAGCCAACTTCATCAGATCACAAAGTGAGCTGTAGCCCACGAAAGATTAACATATTTATTTTAGCATAGTCTCTAAGGTGCCACAAGGACTCCTCTTCTTTTTGGGGATACAAACTAACAGGCCTGCTTCTCTGACAGCTTTACAAGGTTATAACGCCTAGGTAGCACTTCTCATCAGTACCTCTCAAAACACTGTACAAAGGAGGACCCTGCTAGAGCCCATTTCATCCCAGGGAGGCTCCCAGAGCGAGCTAGGAACACAGATCCCCCCGCCTCTCACTGGGAGTAGCAGCACCTGGGGAGGAGGGGGGTTAATTCCCCCAAGACCACGCACTGACTGAGGGAACCCAGGAGTCCTGGCTCTCACAGCCGCGCTGGGCCGCCCAAGGGGGGGGCTCCCCAATTCTCCCCTCCCCCACTCCCAGCGCGCGCCCGTGGGTGGAAGAAACTCACCACAATCTGTGCTTTCACTATTAGAAAATACAAATATACTGAGAGACAAGGACCAAATGAGCTGGTGTCAGAGGTGAAAGTAAACTGGTACCGAGGACCAGTAAGAAAAGGAGGCTGACTGAGGGAGAGAGAGAGAAGCCTGCTCCCTGCCTAAGAATAGTTTAAACTCAGCTGTTCCCTGATGGTTCAGCCCCTAGAGCTAGGTTTCTGGCATCCTTGTTAATTTCACTCCCAGTTGTTGTTGAGTGTGTGTGACCATGGCAGGGGCAGTTATTTTCTGCCCCCGGGATGTGGGGATCTCCTAAACACAGTCAAAATCAGGAACCGTTTCCAAGTTCAAATCTATCCCATTCCCTCCCCAGCAGAGNCCCCCCCCCCGCTGCAGCCCAATGGTACGTGGGCCTGAGCCTCGCGCACGCCGCGGCTGCTCCTTTATCAAGCCGGCTCGCGCGGCCCCTGAAGCCCCGCCCCCACCCGGGAGCCTGAGCCTCCTGATAGGCCTGATGCTTGGGGAGGCGGGGCCAGAGCGCTCCCATCACCCCCGCAGTAACCGTGGAGACCGACCAGTCTCTCCCTGCGCCTCAGCTTCGGCCCCCCGAGAGTGGGGAAGGCTGAGTGATGTCATCAGGTGACGTCCTGCCATGACATCACAGGGCCATGATGAGGTTGTGCCAGAAGAGAGCTGATTTTGCGGCAGAAATGGGAAGCACGTGGTCTGGGGCAGAGCGGGGGGTGTCAGGACTCCTGGGTCCTTTTCTGTCCCCACCTGTGGGGCAGACAGGTGGTGCCGTTGCTAGAGCGTGGGGTGGTGAAGAGCCAAGAGTCCTGGGTTCTGCCCCCACCGCTGGGGCAGGTAGACAGTGTGGGGGTGGCTAGAGGTCAGGGTGATGGGGAGCCAGGTCTCCTAGGTTTTCTCCTCACCCGTGGGGCAGGCAGGTGATGCAGTCACTAGAGCATGGGATGAGGAAGAGCCAGGACTCCTGGGTTCGGCCTCTGACCTTGGCAGGGAGAGTCATTGGAGACAGAGGATCCTGGTAGCCATAAGTAGTATTACTCACCTGTTCTAACTATGACACACAGCTGGGACTAGAATACAGCCTTTTGAAAGTATATACTGTTTAGGAGAGAGAGGAATAAACAGAAAGGTGGCAGGGTGGTAGCAGTTTACATCAACTAAATAAATAAGAAGTGGTAGTATGGTCAAAACAGAATCTGTTGGGGGTCAAAATCACGTTGGGGAAGTACGGTAAAAGAGCATCTGTCTATTGGGATAGTGTGAGAGCAGGGGTGGGCAAACTATGGCCTGCAAGCCATTTTAAACTGGCCTGCAAGCCGCAACCATACTCCTCACCTTGCTCCGGGCAGGGCGTTGGGTTGGGGGCCACACCACACAGCTCAGCCCCGCTCCGGCCAGCGCACTGGGTCAGGGCTGGACCATGCGGCTTGGCCCCACTCCGGCGCTCCAGCTAGGGCACTGGATTGGGGCTGCACCATGTGGCTCCTGGACGCCAGGGCATAGCCCTTCTCCAGTTCTTACGCACTCCAATGGGAGCTGTAGGGGTGGTGCCTGCGGACGGGGCAGTGTGCAGAGCCATCTGGCTGCACTTCTGCATAGGAGCTAGGGAAGGGACATGCCACTGCTTCTGGGAGCCGTTTGAGGTAAGAGCCACTTGGAGCCTGCATCCCATGAGCCTCTCCCCCTGCCCCAGCCCTGATCCCCCTCACGCTTTCCAAACCCCTCAATCCCAGCATGGAGCACGCTCCTGCACCCCAAACCTGTCAGCCCCACCCCAGAGCCCACATCCCTAGCCAGAACCTGCACCCCTTACCACACGTCTGTGCTAGTCCTGATCCCCCTCCTGCCCTCCAACCCCCTTGGTCCCAGCCCAGAGCACACACCTCATCCCCATCCCCCCCACCTCAGAGCCTGCACACCCTCCCACACCCCAGCCCCAATTTTGTGAGCATTCGTGGGCCACTATACATCAGGCCAAAAAGTTTGCCCACCCTGTGTTAGAGGTTTGCTGTAGACCCACATGGGCAAACTTAGATATGGATAGAAATTGCTGTATTTTTAGAAAAATACTTTTGGGAATTGTGTCATAAATGAAGACTTTAACTTTCCAGATATAGATTAGCAAACAAATGCTACTAATAGTAGTAGGGCCCAGTTGTTTCTGGAGGTGATAGATGGCAGTTTTCTTCATCAGTCACCAAACGAACAAGAGGTGATGCAATTTTAGATTTGTTTTGTGTAAACAGTAAAGACATCACAGAAGAGCTGATCGTAGGAAATAACCTTGGGTTGAGTGATCAAAAGTTGATTCAGTGTAAATTAAATGGAAGGATAATCAAAGCTGTTACCACTGAGCAGCACAGTATGGGGGGGAAGTGGCCAGCCCTCTGGGGAGAAAAGTGGTTCAGGACTATTTAGAAAAGCTGGATGAGCACAAGTCCATGTGACTGGATGCGCTGCATCCGGGGGTGCTAAAGGAGTTGGCGGATGTGATTGAAGAGCCGTTGGCCATTATCTTTGAAAACTCATGGTGATCAGGGGAGGTCCTGAATGACTGGAAAAAGGCTAATGTAGTGCCCATCTTTAAAAAAGGGAAGGAAGAGGATCCGGGGAACTACAGACCAGTCAACCTCACCTCAGTCCCTGGAAAAATCATGGAGCAGGTCCTCAAGGAGTCGATTCTGAAGAACTTAGAGGAGAGGAAAGTGACCAGAGTCAGCATAGATTCTCCAAGGGCAAGTCATGCCTTACTAACCTAATTGCCTTCTATAAGGAAATAACTGGCTCTGTGGATGAGGGCAAAGCTGTGGACATGTTATTCCTTGACTTTAGCAAAGCTTTTGATACGGTCTCCCACAGTATTCTTGCCAGCAAGTTAAAGAAGTATGGTCTGGATGAATGGACTATAAGGTGGCTAGAAAGCTGGCTAGATCATCCGGCTCAACGGATAGTGATCAATGGCTCCATGTCTAGTTGGCAGCTGGTATCACGTAGAGTGCCCCAAGGGTCGGTCCAGGGGCCGGTTTTGTTCAGTATCTTCATTAATAATCTGGAGGATGGTGTGCTCAGTAAGTTTGCAGATGACACTAAACTGGAGGAGTGGTAGATACGCTGGAGGGTAGGGATAGGATACAGAGGGACCTAGACAAATTAGAGGAAGAAACCTGATGAGGTTCAACAAGGACAAGTGCAGAGTCCTGCACTTAGGATGGAAAAATCCCATGCACTGATACAGACTAGGGACCGAGTGGCTAGGCAGCAGTTCTGCAGAAAAGTATCTAGGGGTACAGGGAGACGAGAAGCTGGATATGAGTCAACAGTGTGTTCTTGTTGCCAAGAAGGCTAACGGCATTTTATTTGCACTAAAGAGCCATTAATAAAAACAATTTTTGGAAATATGTTTGTAAGTTGTTTAAAAAGGAAACCGAGAAACAGTAAAAATATGTACCTACCAATGGGAATATTTTATTTGCCCAGGCTGCAAAACGTAAAAATAATTCTTGGGGTTATGCTTGTTGTCTGAATACGTTAGAACCGGAGAACAAAGATAAAAAGTCAGGCTGCCGAGAACAGGCTGCACAAAACCAACTCCTTGGTGGCAGCCAGAAAATCACCGTAAACAATCAAAGGATAGAGAAGAAAGAGAAACAAAGAGCAAAGGAAAAAGTTAAAACAATAATTGCAAGGTGTAAGTAAATGCCTCCTTGTCTTGTAATTTGCAAGAGGCAAGAAATAAAATTGGAGGAGTTCAGGAACAAATTAATCAGAAAGCTTAAGAGAAGTCGCCGTGGAAAAACCAGGCTAGGAATCTCATAAACACACTACAGGGAGTACGATGTCCAGTTACAGCAGTGGCAAGGCTGGAAAGTAAAATAAATAAGTAAAAATATTGGAGGAACAGGTCAGAATGGTCAGAGGACAAACAGCCTCTAAATCCTTCTTCAAGTTGTTCTTTTCCCTCTCTCAAACTTATTTACAGCTGTGGGTGGTTGATGCAGCTGCTCCTCCTATGCTAATCTTGCTTGCTTTTTTCTTCTCTGGGTTGTGTAATAACCAAACTTTCTAAACTTCTTTAATGAGTACCCACTTGGCTTATGTATTCTTGTCTTACATTTATTTCTGTTGCCTGAAAGTGGACTTACAATGTCATATGTTATCTGAAAAATCGTAATTGAACTATGTTCTAGGATTTAAATCCAACACCTTGTCATCTGTTTTTTGTTAAAAGCACTGTAATTGTAAGAAAATGATGTTTGCATTTGTGTATGTTAAGGCTGATTTAACAGTTATTAGCTGCTGAATTGATTTTGGTTTTTAATTAAGACTAATCTTTGTATTTTTTAAATAGTTAATTTTCATTTTTTTGTTTGAATTTATGAGCTAATAAGAACTATGAATTTTGTTAAATCAATATTCAGCTCTGTCCTGTGTGTTGCATGCTCACTTCATAGTAGCTGAACTGTCTTTATGTACATGGGGGAGGGAGGAGTTCTTCAAGTGCTTTTTTCTTTGTATCCTGACACTGTGTCTAAATAATTAAACTTGTTACTAGTTTATCTTGTTATCTTAAATACTAGAGAAACTGTGTTAATTTAGAGCATATTTATGTTTTAAATTTATAAGAAAGTTTTGTGGAAACGTTTCTCTTGTCTTTACATACCTTTTCCCCCTCCTTCTGTTTTTAAAGCAAGGCTTACACATCTGGTTTTGCAAAGAGTTAAAGGAGAAGTGAAAAAAAATCCTTGAGCATAAATTGTAAATTCTGTCTGGCAGACAGCACTGTAAAAAACAGAATACTTAATTTCTAAAAATAGTGTCATAAAAAGTATTAAATCAGGAGCAAGTAAAAGCAAAAACAAAGTACCAAAAATGCTAAAAATAAGTTTAATAATTTTTAAATCCAAATGTCAAACATGCAATATGATTTTCAAGCAGCAAAATCTTAACATTGTTTTTTGGTAATCCTAGCATAACTACATAAAAATCTCAAACGAATGAATAGTTTTTTGAACATTTCCTGAAAATTTTTAAATAAAAGGTAAGCTGCCTAAATCAATTTGTTTAATTTTCGTTGTTTAATTTTGGTTTCCTAATATTATTTTTATTAATTTAAATTGTAATGTTTTGTCTTGTATGCAACACCACATTTGTCTTGTTCTCTATGTGTGTGTGTGTGTGTGTGTATCACATAATTATTTGTTTTTTTATGTTGGTTCTTTTTGCAACTTTATATACATCTGCCACAAAGTGTTTCACAATTACCATTCTCTCTTCCATGTACAAGTGAAACGTGCACTGTTATTTTCTAAACCATCTAGGTTTCCCCCCTCCCCGTATGTTAATAGCTTATGCCTTGCCATGTATACTCCGGAGGAACACTTCAAGCTGTTACCTGAGCTTCTAAAGCTGCTACAACAAGCTGGTCTAAAGTGTAACCCAATCATGGCACAGCTGGTAACTCAATCTGTTTCCTTTAAGAAATTATTTTGTCTTAAGACAAACACCATCTCAGTAAAAGGCAAACTTAATTTTGCATTTGCTTTTACCTATCAGTGTCTCTACCTTATAATCCCTTACTGGCTACCATAGACATTTGATACCTAACTTTGCCTATAGCTCTGATCCCCTGGGCCACCTTCTGAAGAAGGAATTGCAGTAGTGCTGAACAGCGGAACACACAAAGGCAGTTACTGTCTTGGGAAAAAACCTGTAACCTCTGCTACAGGTCTGGTCCTACCACACCTTTTTGTTTGCAGGTTACTACACAAGAAAGAGCACTATTTCTTTTTCTTTTCCCGCCACGCAACCCGGTATGCTAATCTCACTACTGTGTTGTGTACACTGAAACATTTTGCTTCTACTAATCTACAGTTGCCCTTCCTAACTCCACATGGGTCTGGAATGCCTTCCCAGAGTTTCTCCTTCTGTCACTCTCACAACTTAGTATCCTCTGATGGATCTCCCTTGGCTTATGCCTCTCTCCTTTCTTGCATTACTCCCCTTCCTTCCCCCCTCACTTTGTTCTTAATGATAAAAGCCAGAGTAAAATCACTGTTTCACTTTCAAAATTCTGTGGCTAATCCTCTTGCAAAATTGAAGTGCTCAAGGGGGCGAGAAATTAGACTTTTTCACACAAAATCATGAGCACCCTGACACCTCCAGTTAATATTCCAGAAACTCTATCTGTTTCAGCAGTCAGCACCACAAAGACAGTGTCTGACTTGCAGTACCACAGAAGCACAATGCAGCATTATCAGACCTGTGATTAAACACATACAAAAAAATGGTCACAGGATTCACCCTCAACACCTTATGAATCAACATTGCAACAGAAAGCTGTTTGCTCAGGTACAAAGGCAATACTACCCAAACTGGTATTTTATCAGAGTGAATCAGGAAGGATCTGATATATTTACTCCACGATGTACTTTCAGGAGGAAACAGGGAACAGGAGGAAACAGGGAACAGACCAAACAATGCAGAGATTCAAAACACTCGGCTGTGGCCATAAATGAAAAAGAAAGTAAAAGAATACTGTGGCAATTGTTTAATCCGAAACATCAGGGATGGCCGAGCCTGGAGATGCAACACTGGCAGGATCATCAAGGGCTCTGAGATGGCAGCAAACATTCTCTCTCTCTCAGGTGCTTGGCTGGCTGATTCTTGCTTACATCCTCAGGAACTACCAATTGCCATATGTGGGGCTAGGAAGGAATTTTCCACCAGGTGAGGCAATGACTTGGGTGTTTTTCGCCTTCCTCTGCAGCATGTGGATGTGGGTCACTTGCCAGGATTATCTGGGTATATCTCACTTAATTCCTGCGATGGTGGGGCCTGAGGTACTGGTGCACCTTGGTCCCTCCTATTCTCTGCCTGTGGCACATAATAGTCTAGTCACCTGTGGGCTGTAATACTTCGGTCTTATTTTGATTGTTGGGTTTAGTGTGTGAGTGCTGGGTGCTATTGATGGCCTGTGATGTACAGGAGGTCACTCTCCGATCTTGTGGTCCCTTCTGGCTTTAAACTCTAGATGATTGGGGCCAAGAAATAAGGGTCCAGTGTTTACAAAAGCATTAGTTGCCCACCCACTGCTAAGATTGAAAATTAAGCCACGCTGCAGTCACAAAGTCACACCGGAATGTCTGTATAAAGGAAGAGGTACCATTCAGAGTTTCAAAAACAGGGATATCCAGGTTCAAGAACAGCCTGCAGCCTTGCCTGTGTGAGACGGGTGTATAACTGGCCTGCAATGGATATTCTTTAAGAATTTGATGAGGTTTTTAATGGCTGGGATTTATTATGGCATAATACAGTATATCCCATTCACATAAAATCAGTTTGCTGCCGAAATACATGCACCACAGACAGTTCTATTAGCAATGGGTCTATGATATTCCCCAGGATGTTATCTGAAGGGCTGGACTGCTGTGTCCCCTTCAGTCTCCAGTCTATGATGCTTTTTACACTGCTTTGCTGGTGAACAGCAACCTCTCCAGGCTCTGTACACACACACAGCCACCAGCATGTAAAATTACTCCTAGCTGGATACATGAACGCTATGCCCAGCCATCCATGAATTACAGACCAGGTGACACCTGCATATATCTCAGCTCCCGCCTTGATCCCCAGAAATGTTCATCTTGTACTGCTCAGTAGCCCACTAGACAGACAGTTTGTCATTCCAACACCAGGTAATAATTATGCACCAGGCTTATTGACCTAACTAGAGATTCTCAAACACTTCAACCAAAACACACTGGTTTAGATAAAACAATAAAACAAGTTTATTCAGTAGACAAAGATAGATTTTAAGCGATTACAAGTCTAGATGCTTTTAAGTAAGAATGAATTACAAAAGAAATCAAAGGATAAATGTGCAGCTCATTCCTCAGCATTACCAAGGCTAATAGGTTTAAAAGCAAAAAAGGAGTTTCTCTCTCCAAAAGCCTACAGCAGTCTGTACTGGCTGGAAAACATCCAGGCCAGGACCACTCCCCCAGTTCAATTATGCTTCGTTTGTCTTTCAAACGATCTCACTGCCATGAGTAGTGATGAAGGGGGAGAGATCATGTGGAGGTCACTGTCTTTTCTTTTTATACCCTTCTCCTTTCTTTGAGCATTACCCCACACTGGGGTGCAGATAAATGGTCTCTCATGTATGTGAGGTTTGAAGCATTTCTGGGATGAAATGGAAATTACCCCATGGCTGATGAATAGCCAATTAAACTGGTAATGGCACTTTAGCACCTTGCTGGCATGTTAGGGAATCTTTGTCTTCGAGAAATTGCTTTTTTGGATGTTACCAAGAATTACAACAAATTTCAGTAACAATCATACAGTAAAATCTCATAGTTTTACACACAGTGTTGCTATACACATTTTATCAGGACAATGATGTTCAGCAGATTATGAGTTTTCAAATGTTACCTACCAAGGCATACTTTGTACAAAATATAGAACTATATAAAAGTGGTGAAACTGGGGCACAGGCTTTCACAGAAATGGGTGTATAACTGGCCTGCTGAACAGGATGCAATTGCTATTCTTTAAGAATTGGACGTTTGTAATAGTTGGGATTTATTATTGCATAACATATCACACTCACATAAATTCCACTGTGCTGCCAAAATACACACACTAGATAAAGTTCTATTAGCAATGAGAGAATGCAAATGCTGAATTTCAGTGGATCGTAAGATTAAATGTTTTTGACCAAAATCAGACACCAACTGACTTGACTAACAGCGTGGTCACTGTCATAAAAATAAGGTAAGGATTTGTATAAATGCATAAGATTTGAACAAGACCAGTAAAAGGCAATTGTTACCCCACAAGGACAACTGAGCTCAGGCTTAAATTTCAAAAAGCGAGAGTATTTTCAGATTTGGATGCCAGGCAAGGATTTGGCAAGCTTGACACAACATAGAAAGTGCAAAGTTCTACTTCAGCTCCCCTTTTGGTAGAGAGATGATTAAGCAGTATATCTTTGGGATAGCCTTAACAGTACCAATGCATTATTGCCAAGTTCTTTAAGATTAGGGAGAGCATGAAAGTAATCGTCAATGATCAGCAGCTTTGGGGTGAAAACAAAACCGTGATATGAGAGAGCACAATATTTTGCCACATGTCAAAGCAAAGAACATTAAATTGAACAAGAATGAATGGCAGATCAGGCCAAATGAGATTAGGTATATAGGACACATACTCAGTAACAAAAGAGCTTGACAGCAATTATAACAAACAAAAAGACTCCAAAACAAGGTGGCCTATCGGAGATTCATGGGCATGCTGACATATCTAACCAAATACATCCTTAATTTGTCCCAATTCAGTACTTGACTAAGAATACTGCTTGAGGATATTACAGCAGGGCACTGGGATTGTACGGGGAGATTTTGGAAAACCAGCAAAGTGCCTGAAACTACTATTGCTTATTGCTAAAAGTAGCCAAGTCAGCAGGTCCTAAATTGGTCATGCAGTGGCCTCAGTGTAACCAAGGCATGAGGGGAGGAGGTTTTGGGGGTCACAGACAGGGTGACTTGACCCCATGTCCTTCCTGCTGAGAATGTTGAAATTGCTAATACATGTATTTTAGAAAAACAAGAAGTCTGTTTATATGTGCCCCCAGGAATGTTTGTCAGGGCCCCAAGGCATGGACACTCTGAAAAAAACAACAACATACATCTGGTTAAATTGATGATCAGAAGGAAACCTCTTGCTTGACCTTTAAAAACTGCTTGCTTAACAAGTTTTCCTTAAGTGATATGTCATTGTATTACTTATGTATAAATAAAGGGAAAAAAGTTTAAGATAAGGGGACTTCTCAGAAGGAGCTCTTCAGGGACTCTCCCTCTGGATGCATCTTGTGTTCCCCACCGGCAGACGGGCTGCTGCTGTGCCACTTGAGCACCACACTCAGCTTTGGTAATCATCAAGGGTTGGGGGTATCATACTAACCTGTTGCGGATGCGGGTAAGTGCTTGAGACTAAGTAAAGTTTAGCTTTAAGTGAAAGCACTCTTGTGTTGTCCTGTTGGTGCCAGCCATCTGTCGGTTGGACAGCCCTGTCTCCCCTGATTTATTTCCTGACACCACCTTGCACAGAGTAAAATTTACCAAAAGCTTTGGGTTGAAAGAACAGGATGATCAGTAAAAGAAAGGCTTCTGTGAACTAAAAAAAAACTTATCTCAGGAGCACTGATATGAGTAACATGAGGTGGAAGCAGACCTTCTCCAAGATGATCATCCAGTGGGTATATGCTGCTTTTACAGTGGGTATATGCGTCCAAAAGCAATGACTAAGACAATAGAACTGTGATGCTGTATGGCGTATGAGTGACCATTTTATAATATTATTGAGACCAATATTACAATGAATCTTACAAGATATGCCATTAAGATATTAGTGGAAAAGTTATGATTGGCTAAACATGATAGCCATGTTTATATGTATCATCTTTATATTGTGAGTTATAAGTATGTATGATATATTTGTATATCAAACTAGTGCTGTATTTCTGGGTGGCACCCAGAAATCCAGCCTGCTTCATGACCTATCAAGGGCAATCAGCTGTAGAATGAACTCATTGAGAGAAACCAGGGGCTATATCTGTGAATCAGCAAGACACATAGGGACATGCCTGTGGATAGGGGACTCTAAGTGCTTTTCCATGCCCATATGCTCATGCTCATTGTGCTGTGAGCTTGTGTTTGGGACAGAGGATGTACAAGCCACATGGCAAAAAGATATAGAAAGGCTGCTCCATCTTCTCCATTTTGTCTTCAATCCTGCTTCTTACCTCTGGAGTAACTTCTGTACAAACTGCAGCTTTGAACAAAGGACTGACAAACCCATCCAAGTGTTCCTGAGGGACTTTGCAAGCCAGCAAATTCACCGGTGCTGCTAAGAACCTGATGTATGGACTCTGAAGTCTTATGTAGATATCTGATTGCTTTGATCATTTAACAACTCTCTTCTTGTTCTTTTGTAATAAAACCTTTAGTTTTAGATACTAGAGGATTGACTGGCCGCGTGGTATTTTGGGTAAGTATGACGTTCCCCTGGTGTTATCTGCACCGGTGATCTGCTAGTCACTCCAATCCTTGACTCTGGGAGCCAGCCTTACCCTGCTCTGCTGTGAGAGCCCTCGCTCCTGGGCTGTTCACGCACAGCCTCTGGCATGTAAGCTGCTCCTTGGATTGTGCAACGGAGTGACGTTAGCTAGTGTTTGTGGTCCCAGACACAACCCTAGGAACCTCTGTCTTGCAGTGTCCAGTTATGCCCGTTAGATGCTGCAAGCTTATATGAGTTTGTCAATTTAACAAAGAAATTGATATGTATCAAGCTTGTTCTCCCAAGGAGAGTCTCTGACATGCTTCAATCCAAACACACTGCTTCAGGTAGAATAAACATTTATTTTAAAAGATAAAAAGATAAATTTTAAGTGATTATAAGTCAAAGCATAACAAGTCAGATGAAATAAAAGCAAAATACATTTTAAGCTGATCTTAACACTTTCAATGCCCTTACAAATTTAGATGCTTCTCACCACAGGTTGGCTGGTTGCTCTTCAGCCCGGTTCTCTCTTTTGATTAGCGCTTCAGTCGCTTGGTGCGGTGTCTGTAGGCATAAGTGGAAGAGAGAGAGAGTGGACGCCTGGAAATATCATGTTCTTTCTTCCCTCTTGGCTTTGTTTCCCCCCCCTTCAGAGTCAGGTGAGCATTATCTCATCATAGTCCCAAACTGACCAAAGGAAGAGAGGTGACTCACTGGAGAGTCCAACGGATCCTTTTGTTGCTGCCCAGGCCAGAGTCCTTTGTTCTGTGAGGCTGGGCTGGGCTTGTCCCATACATGCCCTGATGAGGTGTGAACTGCCTCTCTGTTCTTGGAGAGTTTTTGCCTGGGCTTATTTTAAGCCATGAAGACACATTTTCAGCATCATCACTATATACATTAAATTATAACCTATAACATTACTATAACAACAGTTACTATAACATCATTCTAACAACAATGCTCAGTGCATCATGAGCCTTCCTAAGACACCCAACATTACAAACTTTGGATTGGATACCACACAACCATTTTACAAAGATGAACATGGGGGTTGCTAGGTGTTCCCCCCGAGTTACAGAGTGTCACATTAAGATCCAAACTAGTGTTGACCTGGTAATGTGGCTGGCCCTTTGAGGCTCAGAAGAACACTTTGTATAGTGAGCAGAGTTTTAAATAACACCCCACCTTACTGGACAAATGTAGTGATTGAGAGCCAGAGAACTGGGATGCAATGAAGGGGGTTATGTGATTTTTTTTTTTAAAGTTTCTTGATAATCAGTGTGAAAGATCAGGAGCAGTTTGTGACTGGTTGGTGAATCTAACTACAGTGTTAACCACCAGTTTGGGGAGAATCTGCTCTCCTTTTTGCAGCCTGCCCTGACCTTGGCATTTTCACTGTGGACTATCCTAGCAGCTTAGGTCATATCTGATGAAGTGTGTTCTAGCCCACGAAAGCTTATGCCCAAATAAATTTGTTAGTCTCTAAGGTGCCACAAGGACTCCTAGTTTTTTTTACAAAATGGGGAATAACTGTCTATGCAGTAGTACTGCTGAAAAGAATCTGGAGGTTATAGTGGATCACAAACTGAATATGAGTCAACAATGTGATGCAGCTGCAAAAATATTCTGGAGTGTATTAACAGAAGTATTATATGTAAGACTAGGAGGAAATTGTCCCCCTCTGCTCAGCATGGGTGATGCATCAGCTAAAGTACTATGTCCAGTTCTGGGCACCACACTTTAGCAAAGATGTGGACAAATTGGAGAGCGTCCAAAGGAGATCAACAAAAATGAGAAAAGGTTTAGAAAACCTGACCTACGAGGAAAGGTTGAAAAATCCTGGGCATGTTTAGTCTTGAGAAAAAAAGACTGAGGGGGGAACCTGATGATAGTCTTCAAATATGTTAAGGGCTGCTATAAAGAGGACTGTGATCAATTAATCTCCATATCCACCAAAGGTAGGACAAGAAGTAATGGGCTTAATCGGCAACCATGGGATATTTAGGTTAGACATTAGGAAAAACTGTCTAACCATAAGGTTGGTTAAGCTCTGGAATAAGCTTCCAAGGGAGGTTGTGAAATTCCAATCATTAGAGATTTTTAAGAACAGGTTGGACAAACACCTGTCAGGAATGGTCTAAGTTCACTTGATCCTGCCTCTGCAAAGGGGGCTGGACTTAAATGACCTCTTGAGGTCCCTTCCAGCCCTACATTTCTGTGATGCTATGATACATTCCAGGAAGCTGGAGAAGATGAAATACTACAACAGGAATGTGTAATGGTTCCTCTCCTGCTGCAAGCGAGAGACAATGCTAATTTCAGTCTAACTGCTTGAGTAACAGCTATGCCATCCACAGAGATATTAGGTCATAACCATCTCAGGGGTCAGTCTCACTGGGAAGAATAAAAGACATTTATTCAAAGCCCTAGGGGACACTGGCTGTTCCTTGAGCACAGCTAGAATATTACCATGCTCCATGTGGTCAGATGTAACTCATGTCCATATGGACACTGTGTCATAGCTTCCTACTCAGATTTGAACCTTAGCGTTCATAAACTGAGAAGCTAGCATGAACCCTCTAAGATTAATTACCAGCTTAGATCTGATGTTGCTGCCACCAGCCAAGTGATTTCCAGGGCTTGGCTCCCTCTCTGGTCTCCCAAAACCTTCTCTGGGGGACCCCAAGACTCAGAAGCCCTGAGTCTTACCACAAAGGGAAATAAACCATTCCCCCCACCTCTCTCCCACCCAGAATTTCCTCTCTGGGCTAACCTGAGAGTTACTGATGCAACCTCTTTACATCACAATACCAAGAAGCATGTCTCCTCTCTATCACCGAAGAGGACCACCAAAGACAGGAACAGAAAAGATTCTCTCTCTCTCCACCTTAAGCTTCTTTCCGCCCTGGCACTGGCGAGTTAACACAGAGAACAGTCTTTTCGACCTCCCCGTCTTTCCTTTCTCCCACCAATTTCTGTGGTCAACAGGTCTTTAAAAGCAATTTTAATAAAAAAGAGAAGAATGAGAATAACAGTCTCTGTTAACCTAGCTGGTAAGTACCAGGCTGTTAACTTATAGAAAATGGATAAACAATAGAAAAAGGGTAAACCAGCCTATCCAAACAATACAATTTAAATACTTCGTGCAAATACACATTAAAGCCCACCAGCGCCACTCCGGCTGCACCTACAGCACCAATTTAAAATACTATACTTGCTACCTTTTGATAGTTACACCGGAAACGAAGATTGAAGACTGGAATAGATCTCTCTAGCTGAGAGTGCACCAAACAGACAATGACCAAGCCAAGAAACCCACAATTCCCTCCCTTAAGCTTTGAAAAATCCGGTTTCCTGATTGGTCCTCTTGTCAGGTGTTTGGTTCCCTTTGTTAACCCTTTACAGGTAAAAGAAACATTAACCCTTAGCTATCTGTTTATGACACACTGATAATGAAAAATTACAAGGAAAGAAGCCCTGGGTAGTGGATTCACCTCAGAAGCTGAACAGGCTACCGGAGAAGGAACTGTTCTGACAGTAGTTAATAGATAATCCAGAAAGAGGCACAATAATTTTCTCATCTGTCATGAGGCTACTAGTCATCTCTCTTTCCTTGACTCCTGGGCTCTATTCCAAGATTTGAGAACGGAGTGGTCCTAGTGATTAGAGCAAGAGATTGGATGATAGGACCTGGAGGTACTCCTGGGTTCTACTCCCAACTCTGGGGAGGGAATAAAGTCAAGGTTAAGTGGTTACCGGAAGGGAATGGACATCAGGACTCCTAGGTCCTATTCCTAGCTCTCCCACTGATCTGATGTGTGACTGTAAATCACTTAACTTCAGTTCCTCATTTCTAAAACTGGTCTAACAAGGTTTACCTACCACAATAGTGTGGCTAGGTGTTATTTATTGTAAAAAACTGCAAGTTGCTCAGTCAGCATGTGCTAAAGGTGGGAGGGATAGCTCAGTGGTTTGAGCATTGGCCTGCTAAATGCAGGGTTATGAGTGCAATCCTTGAGGGGCCCACTTAGGGATCTGGGGCAAAATCAGTACTTGGTCCTGTTAGTGAAGGCAGGAGGCTGGACTCAATGACCTTTCAGGGTCCCTTTCAGTTCTATGAGATAGGTGTATCTCCATATTTTTTTTGTTTATAGAAAGACAGGTATTATTTATCACATTGTGTTGCAACAGAGCAATGATACACCAGCTCTAAATGTGATTTTGTGCACTCTGAATATCTGTGGCTAAATTGCTGTATTCTCAGCAAGCTGGAGCCCTCAGTGAAATTCACAGGGAGGAGGAATCCACTTGAATGTATCTGTGCCAGGTGTGAACATGTGTCAAGCCTTTGTTCTTCAACACTGCCTAGGGAGGTAATGCTACTTATGCCTCTGGAATGTGAAATAGTTTAGGGTAGAAAAAATTAATTTTGATCGCTAGTGTTGTCACTCAGCATAAGGAAAGGGAGAAAGTATTTGCCGTTGTGAAAGATATTCACACCACTGCTAGTGGAAATCCTAGACTTGTGGGCCCTTGCGGGAAGGGGTGGAGTGGGGGTGGAGCAGGGGTCAAGCACCCCCTGGGAAATGATAAAGTCGGCACCTGTGCTTCTGTTGTCCCCAGTTCGCAGGCTGTACAGGAAAGCATGAAGGGGGCAGCTCACCGCATGGCACCAATTCATAGCCCAATGTGGCATGGCAGCTCTCTCCCTCTTTGTGCGACGGCCTCTTCCTTCTGTGCTGTGGCCCTCCAGCCAGGTCAGTTCTGAATCTCTCCCCTTCTGGGGGAGGCCATAAACCAAACACAAAGAAACCTGGTTAATATGTGAGGGGGAAATGCCTCCTTCTCAGGGTCTATCAAAAGCAGGTTCTCCCTTCCCTCAGGGAGGGACCTTTAGGCAGTTGTGGATGGGAGAGATCCTGCCTTCCCTCAGGCATTTTCTCAGGAGCTGCAAGGTGAAGGTCCTTTCTCTTCCCTGGCCTGTGCCCAAGCAACCTGTTCTGCTCCCTTTTACCTACCCCTCCAGCCTGTGCATCTCTCACAGGTGTGGTGGGGCGGGGCTGGCTGAGCCCAGAGCAGCTCTTTAAACCCCTTGCCCAGTGTAGGGTTTGAATATCTCATCACTGCAGCAGAAGGCAAAAAAAATCCCAAGGTCCCTGCCAGTCTAGCCTGGGGGGAAATTCCTTCCCAGTCCCAAATCTGGGCCGCTGAGCCTGGGAGCAAAACACAGCAGTCAGACATCTAAGAAAGAGAATTTGCTGTACCACATCAGAGCCCTGACCTACTGTGACCATCAGAGCATCCCTGTGTGGGAAGGCGAGGAGCTCCCTGGTATCAAGCAGACAATCTCAGCTGTCGTGGTCACCTCAGTACACCTCAACTCATTACTGTTATAAACTACATAGGCACCGACCTATGGGTGAGTGCTCAGGGCCTCAAACATGCACAGAAAAAAAAATAGGAGGTGCTCAACACCAGTGCTCTGTTCTGGGGCCCTGAGGCTGGTCGCTGTTCAGCAGGCCTCAGAACTGGCTGTCGATCAGTTGTCTGGTGGGCCCCAGAGCAGGGGCAGCTCCAGGCACCAACACAGCAAACGCTTGCCTGGGGCGGCAAGCTGCGGGGGGCAGCGTGCCAGTCACTGTGAGGACAGCAGTCTGGCAGCGTTCAGCAGCATGCCTGCGGGAGGTCTGCCAGTCCCACGGCTTTGGCGGCAATTTGGCAGCAGGTACCCCCATAGAAACACTACTGAATCTGTGTGACCAGCGGACCACCCGCAGGCGTGCCGCCGAAGGCCGCCTGACTGCCGCGCTTGGGGCAGCAAAAAACGAGCTGTCCCTGCCCCGGGGCAGGAACAGACAGAGTGAGAGCAGGGCCTTGGGGGAGGAAGCAGAGTGGAGGCAGGAAGAAGTTGAGAGAGGGCAGGGTCTCAGAGGAGGGGCAGAGCTGGGACAGAAAGCCGTGGAGTAAGGGCAAGATCTCGGGAGAAGAGGAGGAGCAGGGCCAAGTGGGGATAGAGCATCCACCAGGAAAAAAAAAAAAAGTCTGCTAAATTGTATCTAAAAGGTGCCATGTTACTTCACTGGAAAAAAACTCACTGATCATTAATTTTCTTGCATCATGTATGTACGGTCAATCCACAAAGGATTATATATGTATGCTGGAATTATGACTAAAATGTGTTTAAACCCCGCATGCCAGGAGAATTGATTCAAAAAACTTTTTCCAGACAAAGGAATGTGGTTCCACCTGCTTGAATGTGTATCCGATGTAAATTGAGCAAGATGTGACCAGACAAAGAAAAGCACATTTGCATGCCAGGCGAACAAGACCCTCAGGACAGCAAATGGGAAAAAGGGATCATTTAACCATCTCACCGTGAGATGATGACCACACCCCTAGGACTCCTTCCTGCCTCTTGAAGCAGCGTCAATGTATTTTGAGAGAGAGAGACTCTTCAAAGGTTTCCTGGATTTTAAAGAGTGGAGCAGAGAACCCCTGAGGCAGCGGTTCTCAACCTTTTTCTTTCTGAGGCCCCTGCAACGTGGTATAAAATCTCCACGGCCCACCTGTGCCACAACAACTGTTTTTCTGCATATAAAAGCCAGGGCCAGCATTATGGGGTAGCAAGCAGGGCAGTTAGCCGGGACCCATGTCACAGGGGACCTTGCGAAGCTAAGTTGCTCAGGCTTCAGCTTCAGCCCCAGGTGGCAGGGCTTGGAACCCCAGGCTTCAGCCTCATGCGGTGGGGCTTCAGCTTTCCACCCTGGGCCCTAGCAAGTCTAATGCCGGCCCTGCTTGGCAGACCCCTGAAACCTGCTCGAGGCCCCCAGACCCCTGCTTGAGAACCACTGCCCTAAGGGATCCTTCACCTGAGCTGACAAGGAAAACCAGTGCCTATCCCTTATATCTGAACTCTCCCTCTTTGATTAAATAAATGTTTCATTTTTTATCGATGCCAGCCCAGTGCTTTGATTGAATTGAAATGATTGGTAACTCTAGTCACGATAGCAAGCTGCTGTTTCTGTCTCTTTAAGGGAGCAGCAAACTTAAGAACTTCTGGGAATGTACAGTGACACGGGCTGTGCATCACAGAGGCCTGGTCTACACTACGCATTTATACCGAATTTAGCAGCGTTAAACCGATTTTACACTGCACCCATCCACACAACGAAGCCCTTTATATCGATATAAATAGCTCTTAAAACGACTTCTGTACTCCTCCCAGATGAGGAGAGTAGCGCTGAAATCGGTATTGCCATATCGGATTAGGGTTAGTGCGGCCACAATTTGACGGTATTGGCCTCCGGGCGGTATCCCACAGTGCATCATTGTGACCGCTCTGGAAAGCCATCTGAACTCGGATGCACTGGCCAGGTAGACAGGAAAAGCCCCGCGAACTTTTGAATTTCATTTCCTGTTTGGCCAGCGTGGAGAGCTCACCAGCACAGGGGACCACGCAGAGCTCATCAGCACAGGTAACAATGACAGTCTCCTGAGAATCGAAAAAGAGCTCCAGCATGGACCACAGGAGGTACTGGATCTGATCGCTGTATAGGGAGAGAGATTCCGTGCTAACAGAACTCCGTTCCAAAAGACGAAATGAAAAAACATTTGAAAAAATTTCCAAGGCCATGATGGAGAGAAGGCCACACCAGGGACTCAGTGCAGTGCAGAGTGAAAGTTAAGGAGCTCAGACAAGCTACCAGAAAACAAAGAAGCAAACGGAAGTCTGGGCAGGGCCAAAACATGCCGCTTCTACACTGAGCTGCATGCAATTCTAGGGGGTCCGCCACCACTACCCCCCCTGTCCGTGGATTCCGAGGTGGGGTGGTAATCTCAGCCATGGCTGAGGATTCTGCGGACAGGGAAGATGAGGAGGAGAAGGGAGGACGAGCTTGCAGAGAGCACACAGCACTCCATTCTCCCCAACAGCCAGGAACTTTTTCTCACCCTGACGGAATTACCCTCCAGCCCTCCCAAGCCACTATCCCAGACAATGAAGCCATGGAAGGGACCTCTGCTGAGTGTACCTTTGTAAATATAAAACATGGTTTAAAAGCAAGCGTTTTTTAATGATTAATTTGCCCTGAGGACTTGGATGCATTCGCGGCCAGTACAGTTACTGGAAAGTCTGTTAACATGTCTGGGATGGAGCGGAAATCCTCCAGGGACATCTCCATGAAGCTCTCCTGGAGGTACTCCAAAAGCCTTTGCAGAAGGTTTCTGGGCAGGCAGCCTTATTCCATTCTCCATGGTAGGACACTTGACACGCCATGCATGTAGCAAGTAATCTGGTATCATTGCATGACAAAGCCTAGCTGCGTATGGTCCTGGTGATTTGCTGGCATTCAAAGCAACATCCGTTCTTTATCTCACTGTGTTATCCTCAGGAGAGTGATATTGTTCATGGTAACCTGGTTGAAATTTCAGGAATTTAATTAAGGGGACAGAGATGGCCATTCCTACTGGGCTGTTTGCCTGTGGCTTAAAAGAAATCCTTCCCTGCAGTAGCCAAGTGGGGAAGGGCGGGGGGGATTGGCGCTGAGCTTTTCGCGTTTGGCTAGCAGGGATCTTCCCTGCTACCAGCCACGTGTTGCGGGGGGAGGAAAGGGGGGTGTTTAGCAGTGATCTTCCATGATACCAGCACAGGGTGGTTTCTGCTGCTGCACGTTAACAGGAAAGAAGCAGCACTCAACGGGCTTTGCTTGGTATTTGGGAAAGGAGGGCACTGGATAGATGAAGGCTGCAGAAGCCGAAAGACAATGGCTTACCATGGCCTGGCATGCAAGCCGAATTCTGCTGCCTGACCTGCGTCTGTGAGATCTGTAACACCAGAGCCGCAGGCACTCAATATTAAGATGCAAAATGCGACCTTGTAGTGAAATCACATGTGCTTATGTAAGTGAATAGTGTTGTTCACCGTGAAAGAGTATAACCATTGTTCTGTAAAATGTATCTTTTTAAATACTTCTCTCCCTTTTTTCCCTCCCTTCCTGCAGCTGCAAATTTTTCAAGCCTCCCTTACTCCGTCCCGAAAGGCTATCTCAGATAAGGCGGCAGAAAAAAAAGACGCGAGAAGAAATGTTTTTGAAAATCATGGAAGTGACCTGCAATGAAAGAGCTCACCTGAATGAGTGGAAGGACGTGGTAGCAAAGTACAGGAAAGATGCCAGTGACCGTGAGGACAGGAGGGGACGAACGTGAGGAAGGAGGGATGCTCGAGAAATGAGAGGAGGCAGCAGGAAGATCAGCGGTGGCGGATGCAACTCTGGGCTGCTGCATGATCAAACTGACATGCTCCGGCATCTGGTGGAGCTTCAGGAATGATGGAGCAGGATCACAGAAAGTGTAAGCAGAGTCAGGATGAGCTGTACCCTGACATCTGGTGGTGAATTATGGGAAGTGTGGAAAGAATGTCTGGAATGCGAAATCTCAAATATTTGCATAGGCACGCCCAGCAAGCCCCATCCCAGACTGCCGAGCTGTGGGACTGCTTTGTGACAGAAATGACTCAACCTCAGTTGGGTGGTACTTGCTAGACAAGGGACATGGGTTCCAAAACCCAGTGAAGGGAGAGAGGTTGGGACAGGTATTTGTGCCGGTGGTGCAGGCTCCTTGTGGAGCTAGAAGCACCAGTTGCACCCCCTCCTCTCTCCACTGTGGAATGTCAGAGTTGATTTTTTATTCCCTTAAGACTCTAGATACAGGTTGCTGAGCTGAACTCACTTTGGGCTAATGGTGCACTAGCACTGGGGCTCCCCTACTATGTGCTGAGATCACTAAGAGCTGAAATCACAAAAGAGCTGAAATTACTGAGCTGGAGCACTGAGTACTGTGCTAACTAGTGGGGGAGCCTGAAGCTATACTGTGGAACAGAGCAGCTGGCGGAGTGGAGCAGTTTGGGGATGGCTGGAGCGGACCACAGGACAGCTGGTGGAGCGAGCGGCTGGCAGAGCGGAGTAGCTGTGGGGCGTGTGGAGCAGCCCACAGAGCGAGCGGAGCTGAGCAGTTTGCAGGGACAACTGGAGCAGCTCACGAGGCAGCTGGTGGAGCGGAGCAGTTTGTGAGGACGGCCGGAGGAGCAGAGTGGAGCGGCTGGTAAGGCGGAGCAGTTCGTGGAGAAGGCGGAAGCAGAACCCACGGAGAGGCAGGGCAGTTGGCCCTGGACCACGTAAGGTGCCCCTTTCACCCAGGCTGGGGGGAGGGACCTCTACAGATAGACTCTTGAATTCTGGGGTGGCATTGACCAGACTTTTGGGTTGTTGGACTTTGGAGTGATTGGACTTAAGACCCTAAGGGGAAAGGACATTGCCAAATGTACTTGGGGGTGGTTATGGTTTGTGTTATAACTCTGTTTGTGGTGTTTCTCCAATGGGATGCCGCATTGATTTCCTTCCTTTATTAAAAGATTTCGCTACACTCAGACTCCGTGCTTGCGAGAGGGGAAGTATTGCCTCCTAGAGGCGCCCAGGAGGGTGTGGTATGTAAGTGTCCCAGGTCACTGGGTGGGGGCTCGAGCCGGTTATGCCTTGTGTTATTGAAACGGAACCCCTGGATACTGAACCTGGCCCTTGTTGCTGCCAATCAGAGGGGCAGAAGGGTTACATAAGTAATAAAGAATACATGATTTTTAAAGAGTGACTTTATTTCCTTAAAAAAGCAAGCTGTAATCGAAGGGGGAGGGTGGGTTGCTTACAGAGAATGAGTCAATCGGGGGGCGGGGGGTTTCATCAAGGGGAAACAAACCACAAACAGTCACACTGTACCCTGGCCGTGATGAAACTGGTTTTCAAAGCTTCTCTGATGTGCACCACTTCCTGGTGTGCTCTTCTAATCACCCTGGTGTCTGGCTGTGCGCATAATCAGCAGCCAGGTGATTTGCCTCAGCCTCCCACCCCGCCATAAAGTCTCCCCTTACTCTCACAGAGATTGTGGAGCACAGCAGCAAGCAGCAATAACAAAGGGGACATTGGTTTGGCTGAGGTCTGAGCGAGTCAGTAATGTGCACCAGCGCGCCTTTTAAACGGCCAAATGCACATTCTACCACCATTCTGCACTTGCTCAGCCTGTAGTTGAACAGCTCCTGACTACTGCCAGGCTGCCTGTGTATGGCTTCATGAGTCATGGCATCAAGGGTAGGCTGGGTCACCCAGGAGAATCCAGGCATTTCAACATCCCCAACTGTTATTTTCTGTCTGGGAAGTAATTCCCTTGCTGCAGCCGTTTAAACAGAGTAGTGTTCTGAAGACGCGAGGGCCATGAATCTTCCCGGCAATGCCACAGGAATTTGGTGAAACATCCTTGTGATCCACCAGTGCTTGCAACCACCACGGAAAAGTATCCTTGCGGTTATATAGTGATGCCTGGCTCCGTGCCCAAGGTAGAGATATGAGTGCATCTATCGCCCTCCCACACAGCTAGGGAATCCATTGCAGCAGCGCCATCCCTGTGACCTGCACATATTCCCAAAGTCACAACCTTTCGTAGCACAGCTTAGTGATGCTATGGCTACTTGCATCCAGCAAGCCCCACAGTAGATTTGCCACTCCAAATTGATTCCCGACTGACCGTAGCTGTCTGGCATTGCAAGCTTCCAGAGGGCTATTTGCCACTCGCTTCTCAACTGGTGAGGCTGCTCTCATCTTTGTATTCGGCGCTTTAGGGCAGGGGAAAGCAAGTCACAAAGTTCCATGAAGTGCCTTACGCGAGCGAAAGTTTTGCACGCCCTGGGAATCATCCCACACTTGCAAAGCTATGCGGTTCCCACCAGTCTGTGCTTGTTTCCCGGCCCAAAAATCGGCGTTCAGTGGCTAGAACCTGCCCCATTACCAGCAGATCACCAAAGCGCAGGGGCACTGCGGTTGAGGAGATCTTGTGTCCATGTCTCATCCTCTAGTCGCCGCTCTGCCGTAGCTGCATGCCTTCCTTGGCTGGCTGTGCAGGGTCCTGGATTCAGCATGACTGCTGACTGCACGAGAATGCGCGAGGTGTTTAAAACGTCCATGATTGCTGTCTTGAGCTCAGCAGGGTCCATGCTTGCCGTGGAATGGCGTCTGCACAGTTCACCCAGGAAAAAAGCCGTGAAACGGTTGGCTGCTGCTGCTTTCAGGGAGGGAGGGGGTGAGGCTGTACCCAGAAGCACCAGCAGCAATGTTTTTTGCCCCATCAGGCACTGGGATCTCAACCCAGCATTCCAATGGGCGGGGGAGACTGCTGGAACTATGGGATAGCTATGGGATAGCTACTCACTGTGCAACACTCAGGAAAGAGATGCTAGCCTCAGTACATGAACGCACACCACTGAATTAATGTGCTTAGTGTGGCCACGTTCACTCGACTTTGTACAATCTGTTTTAAAAAACCGGTTTCTGTAAAATCAGAATAATCTCGTAGTGTAGACATACCCAGAGAGAGATCTCTGAGGAACTGGGCCTGGAGTTCACTGATTGTTACCTGCTAGGCAAGTTTTGGGCTGAGGAGTTTGCTGGTGAGGCAGACAAACTGGTATGTCAGGGAGTTGTCACACTGCTTGGCTGCAGCAAAGTTCCCACTTCCCGAGGCTGAGAGGGGTAGCACAGAGGCTTCCAGTTCTGGATGTCCTGAACAGCATGTCATGCCCACCTCTTCCAGTGTCTCATTTCCAGCTGTGGCCAATCCCTGGTGCTTCCTGGCCATCTAGTGACAATGCTGTGCATGAGGGAAGGAGGGGGTATAATTTATTCCTGACTCAAGTGAGAACAATGACCGCCCTTCACTCATATTGAAAACTGGCCTCCACTCGAGACTTGGAATGTCAGAGGAAAGCTTAATCTCTCCCCTCTGGTGGAACAGCCACCACCAGATCCCCTTCCTCTGTGCTAGCAGCAGGAAACCGTTCACAAGCTCTCCATTCCCAACAGCAGCAACTTGTGGTGTAACCACTCACAAGTCCTGCCAGACTGGAACTGGCAGGACACCCCTGACTTTGGAATTTCATTGTGGCGTTCACAGAGCATAGAAAGAATGGGCAAAAGCTGCTAAAAAGCTTAAAGCTGATCCAGCTTCTCATATTACAAGTGGTGAAGAAGATATATAAGTCTGAATGTTATGAGCATCATAATAACATGAACTCCAGGCTCTGGGATCTCTCATATCTATCTGCTGACTCTGCTGCTTGCAGTTTTTACCAGTTGTCTTTGTAACCAGAACATAATCAGATAGGAGAGCCTGGACAAACAGGTGTGTCTGGCAGCTCTTTGAAATAGGAGCCTGGTTCATACTTGTGTTTCTGCACCCTGTGCATTTTAGAGATTCATGGTCACTACTGAAAAAGATCTACCACCTGCATCCACGAGCTTCATCCTTTGAAAATGCTAAGTAATAGCATTGCTACCTTGCAGTAATATGGGTGAGCCAGATCTGAAAAGGAAAGCAACATTTTGCCATAACATACGTAATATGATAGGTCTATATTTAAATCACCTTCCATCATATAGTCAAATGTCCTGCCATCTTTATGGGACTGACTTAGAAGAGCGTCCTAGAATCAGGCGCAGTGATAATGCTCCTGGGTTTAGGAGCCAGCTACCTCTGCAAGAAGGCAAACAGTGAAAGAGGCCAAGTGAAATTCCAAGAGACATTCACAGCATGAGACTGAGGAGTTTCCTTGTGCTATTGACGGACACCAGCTGGGTCAGTAGCAGCCACTCAGAATGAACTCTGTTTACCAAAGAGTTTTGAGATCTGCAGCAGGAGCGACTATGTATTTTGCTGCCCCAAGCACGGCAGTCAGGCAGCTTTCGGCGGCATGCCTGCGGTAGGTCTGCTGGTCCTGCGCCTTCGCCTACCCGCCGCCGAATTACCGCAGGACCGGCAGACCTTCCACAGAAATGCCACTGAAGGCAGCCTGATTGCAGCCCTCACGGCGACCGGCAGGCTGCCTCCCCTGTGGCTTGCCATCCCAGGCACACACTTGGTATGCTGGTGCCTGAAACCGCCCCGAATCTGCAGATATGTATAGTGGCATCTGTTCCATTTAGAGGCTTGGGGAGAAAGAAATGGGAAAGTAGGGATTTGTATGCACGAGGCAAGTCTCTGATTTCCAAACACCTTCAGGAATCCTGTCCAACTCCATTCATCTCAAAGCATTTCTGCAGAGAAAATGCCTGGGCCTTGTTCTCTTCAACAAGTTACATTGCTCAAGGAAAGCATACATGGCCCACCTCTGTGGGTCAGAGCCTTAATTTCAATCATCATAGATTAGCTTACCATCCATATTTAAAAAGAACCTAAAAAAAAATGTCCATTCTGAAAATTGACTCTGTAAAAGTGGCGCTCCTCACATCCATCACTGCTCATTGATGTCTGTATCAGATTTGCTTAGTTTACAGGTAAAAAATTTTTTTTCTGAACTGCCAACCCTACAGATTCACTCTGGAATCAAAGTAAAGCTGGGTATTTTCAGGCATACTCATCACCAGGCAATAAAAGTTCTGCATCATGAACTTAAGTAACAGTTCTGTTGACAGTTACCCAGAAGAGAAGCCAGTTCATTCTCGGACACTCAGAGCTGTATTGCCTCTGCCTGGCTAACAGGAATAGAAAGTATTCAGTGGGCCCCATTTGTATAATCTGGTCCATGCAGGAAGACCTTTATGCCCGTATAGAGTCCCACTGAAATCAGATTCAACACAGGCACATGGGTTCATCCACATGGATCATATTTCAGGACTAATGCTTTAATCAGGGAAGTCAGCAGATATGGCTCTGAATATATTGGGAAGTAGGATGGATGAGTAAGGAGGTGTCATGTTTACATCATCCCTTTTTGGACTAGAACCACATTTACACAGTGGTGCAGCTCCTAAAAAGTTCAACACTTCCACAGAACTACATGATCCGAGCAGACAGAAGGAATGCTGGAAGAGCAGAGAGAGAGCCGAATCAGACAGCGGGAATAATTTTCTTTTACAAACTTCATGCAGAAGGAGCCTTGTTTTATCAACATGAGGCCAGAAAGACAACCCAAAAGCTAAGACATGTGAGAATGGCTCTGAATGAGTATGGTGTAGGTAGGTATATGACTAGGTTATGTACTATCATCCAGGATGGCTTGGTAGGTGGAGATGTGGCAGATGTGGGGCTGAGGTGCTACATAACAGCTGACATCTAGTTATAATGGTATGTGTATCCAGGCTGTGATACCTTATTTACTTACAGTATAGACCAGAGCCTCAGCTGGTGCAATCTGGGATAACTCCATTGAGCTGTTGGAGTTACGCTGATTGGACCAGAGCCTCAGCTGGTGCAATCTGGGATAACTCCATTGAGCTGTTGGAGTTATGCTGATTTGCAGCAGCTGAGGATCTGGACATTAAGATTTTTGGTTGTTTTGTTGTTGTTGTTGTTTTTTAATAAAGGAAAATCCAACCATTAAAAAACCTCTCTTTGTCAAGGCACCTCAAAATAACTTGACTCACCAGAAATTAGAGCTGGACAGTACCTATTAAATCATCTAGTCCAGGGGTTCTCAAACTGGGGGTCGTGACTTCTCAGGGGGTCACAAGGTTACTATATGGGGAGTCATGAGCTGTCAGCCTCCACTCCAAACCCCACTTTGCCTCCAGCATTTATAATAGTGCTAAATATTTTTTAAAAGTGTTTTTAATTTATAAGGGGGGGGGTCGCACTTAGAGGCTTGCCGTATGAAAGGGGTCACCAATACAGAAGTTTGAGAGCCACTGCTCTAGTCCCATTTACTAGGAGCCATAGGAGGATTATTCTCTACAGAGCAGTCTCCAGTTCTTTGTACAGCTGAGTTTTAAGTGTTCTAAGTGATGGGGCTTTCATCTCTTCCCTATTATATTCAGGTTCTTATATTGTGCTCATCACTGTAGTATCTGAGTACAGTACCTTCGGGTAGTGCATTAAGCATCTGTGAGACTACATGTCATGTGTGCTTGGGTAGTGTTTTGTTTTGACAGGGTGTTTTGGGGGTATATTTGGTAAATATATATGTTGCTCTGTATTTATGCTAGAGAAGAGGAGTCAAAGAAATGTACCTTGTACATGAAGTGGAAGGTGGTGAGGTTTGTGATGGTCCTTAGTTCCTGAGGGAATGCATGCCACAGTTTCAGACCAGCCAGCCCCCAAGAAAGTTCTGTCTCCCACCCATATGAGTTTTATCCTTATTGTCGAGAGTTCCACTGTGCCAGAGAAGCAGAGCTATTGACCACAGCTGTCATCCCAGAGCTTTCAGCTCTTTTAGATATCCTGGTTCAGGCCATGTAGCTCTTTGACAATAGGGACCAAGACCTTGAACTTAATTCAGAATAATATGGGAACCCAGCATAGGGAGCGGAGAACAGGTTTGAAGTGCTCACAATAGCCAGTGTTGAGGAGATGCAGTACAATGTTCTGTACTAGCTGGAGTTTCTTAAGTGCCAAAGTCTTCATGACCAGGAATAGGGCATTGCTGTCGTCCAGTTGAGAAGTGACAAAGATGTGAATAACTGAGGTCAGGTTAGTGTCCTCCAGGATGGGACAGAGTCTCTTAGTGAGAAATAGTAGAAAGCATTACTTGTGAATGCTGCTACGACAGAGCTCAGAATCAGTGAGGACTCCAAGAGTACTCCTAGACCAATGGTTCTCAAAACTTTTTTCTGCCAAAGACCCCTTTGGCATCTGACTCAATTTCCTGCACCCCTTTCATTTTTCATACATAAGTTTCATGTTATTATTATTCTGTTAGTTAGGTTAGCTTTTTTTAAAAAAAAATTGTAATTAAAATAAGACTAACAATGGAACCAAAAGTAAATAGTCTGCAATTATTACAAGTTATTTATTTATTGCAACCATTAAACTGTGTATCAAAGTCTAGGTAGGTATTACCATTAGAAAACTATGGAAAATGCAGTCATGAATCAAAACATACTATTACAACTAAGAAATCGGAGGTATTGGTATAAAATATGAAAAAGTAATACTATGGTTAACTTATTTAAATTGAAAACAAACTTTAAAAAAGTATTGTACTACTCAATGTGATGGGTGGACTTGCTTTTGGGAACGAAGTTTTGACACATTTGGTGCAATAGTTGAAAATTCTAGCTAAGATCTTGCTCTACATCCATTTTGTGTCTATATTTTGATTTTAGTGAGACGAGTGCCAAGAAACCGCTTTCACACAATTTGTGTGACACAAATAGGTAGTGGCGAATGGGATTAAAAATGGCACAGCTCGGATACTCTGACTTCAGTTGCAGCCAAAACTGGATCAATGAATGCTGTTTAAAGTCCATCTTTGAATCGCCATTACACAACCATTCAATAAGTTCCTCCTGTTCTTCAATACTCAAATACTCAAAGTGATGGTTTCACTTCTTTGACAAAAGGATATCAAATCCAAATGTTGGTGTCAGTCTTCACAGGAAAGTATTCTCCAAAACTGTCATTGAGGTTTACCCAATGCTGAAGAACATTATCTTTTATATTTCCACTGAGAGTCAAATCATTTTCACAAAAAAATTAATCTACTACAGGAAAATAATTGAAATTGTCATTTGTCACACAATGGCACCACAATTGCAGCTTTTTTTTTTAATCCTAGCTTTGATTTTGTCTTGCACATCAGACATGGTTACTGATATTCTCTGGAGACCTAAATTTGGTTAATTTAACCAAGAAGATACACTCTGCCAAGTAGGCCATCTGTGATAGCCAAATATCATCTTTAAGACAGTTCAAAAGAAAAGTTTCAATGGATAACATCATCTGTGGCTGAAATTGGCCGTTTTCTTCAAACACCTTCACCCGGGATCACCAATGGACTTGTGTGTATAGAAGTAATGTTGAGTGTTCACTTTCCATATCACTGCAAAGAGTGTTAAATATGCTAGAAGATTAGCCACACCAGCAACATCTGTCAATTTGTCAATTTGCAAGGCAATATACAGACTTAGCTGCAAGCGTGACACCAGTTGTTTTTTCACATTATCGCTCATGTCATGTATTCTACTAGATACCATATTGTTTGGCAGGGAAATAATATCTAATTGCTTTCCTTGCTTTTCTCCTAACCTTGTTTACCATGTCGTTTACTGCTATAAGTATTAGTTCTTCAGCAATCACATGTAGTTTTCCAGCTTTAGCAATTCTATAGTTAACTTTAGATGAAGCCTTGAGAGCTTTACTATTGACATGGGTTGTGTTTATAACACACTGTGTTCCAGCCTTCAGTGCACTTAATTTTCATTTGAAAATTTATACAGGCTTGTTTTTATACAGAACCTGCTTTGTGACTAAATGATGGCTGAGTTTGCCTGGTTTTAAACACTCATTAGAAATCACTTAGGGTATGTCTACACTACCTGCTGGATCGGTGGGTAGCGCTCGATCTATTGGGGATCAATTTATCGTGGCTAGTATAGATGCGATAAATCGATCCCTGATCACTCTCTTGTTGACTGCTGAACTCCAGCTCGGTGAGAGGCTGAAGCAAAGTCAATGGGGGAGCCGCAGCGTGGCGCAAGGATGCAAAGTAATTAATTTTAATTCGATCTATGATATGTCTACTTCAGCTACACTATTCTCGTGGCTGAAGTTGCGTATCTTAGATCGAACCCCCCTGCAATGTAGACCAGACCTTAGTAACATAACACACTGTGGCAACTGTATATCTTCTTATATGGCACAGGTAAAGCCAAATTTAACAGAAATCTCATCATACTTCCTCTTCTTATTTGTGCCTTCATGAAGTTTGTCACCTTCTGTATTTTTATCTCTCACCTGAGTGACAATTATTGATCAAGGATTTCCAATCATTAACTACACTTTTTTTGTTGTTAGTTTGATCCTTGTTGGCCCAAATTTCACATTCTTTTTCAACAATAGAGATATTTTTATTTTTAAGGCTTTAATTTTGTAACCACTGATCCATTTTTGTCACATCACCTTTATTTTCACTCACTGAAATTATTTTCAGTAATCTTAGCTATGGAGCTGTTGTGATACCTCCAAAAATACACACACACACAGTTTAGTGGTCTCAGGATTTCCTGGACTCAGTTCCCAAAAGTTCTGGAATACAATTCTGGCATGTTATGGCCCTGACTTAAGGGATAGATCCAATATAACACACGGTGGGAGACCCCACTTTGGGAACCACTGTCTTAGAGTATGGACTGAATTGACTGATGTTGGGTGTTCATCTTCAAGCAAAGGAGACAGCACCATGACTGCATAGTCCTCAAAATATTTTCCTCTGCCCACTGGCATCACCTCTGCCTTGCTCGGGTTTGGCTTCAGACAGCTGCTCTTCATTCATGACTTGATCTCATCCAAGCATTGGATCATCTTGGTGGTAGTTGTGTGGTCGTATGTGATGAAGGAGAAGTAGAGCTATGGTCATCTGCAAATTGCTTGCCCTTGAGTCCATGTCATCTCACCAGGTCACCTAGGGCTTGCATGTAAAAGCTGAAAAGGACTGGAGAGAGAATCAAGCTTTGGGATAGCCACACAAGTGAGGGATCTAATGGCAGAGATGCAGTTTCCCTTGACTAATATTTTGGTGCATCCCTCTAGAAAGGGCTCAGACCATTTTAGTGCATTCTTCTGGGCCCATGGTACCTCCCTGGGATGAGACAGCAGTCATGGTTGACTGTCAAATGCTGCATAGAGATCCAGAAGGATGGCAATTGATGTCTGTCCACTATCCTCTATCTTTAAAAGACTATCCCACAGTAAGATATGTCACTGGAACAGGGAGTTTTGCTTGATATTCAGCCTACATTTTTTTTTTAATTTAATCCCTTTGTAATTTGACTTGGACCCCAACCAAACGCCCACCTCCAACCCCCCTGAATGTAGAAAATGAAGTTTGGAGTTGGATCCTGATTTTGAAGCTCCGTTGGGGACAGAGCTCAACTACAGCAGCAGACTTCAGAAAATGCTGGAAAGTAACAGCGGTTCTAGTAAATTCTAGGCTCTGGACCGTCATTAAAAATGGATTTTAACATGGTTTTGAATAAATGATGATCGAGGCCCAAATTCAGCCTTCCAGATATGTACATATGTTGCCAGCACAAAGTGCCAGAGGCAAGCAACAGAGGTTCGGGGCCCGGTGTGCTCGGCTCGAATAAACACACCTGGGGTGGAGAAGCAAAACACAAGTTTATTTGAGCTCAAATAAGGTGCAAGAGAGAAGATTCTCCAAATCCTGCACACTGCACGCAGGCAGGGCACTAGTATTTATAACCCCTCCTTCTTGTATCTTTCTCTCTATGCTATTCATTGTGTGGGTTACTTTCTCAGGCACATGTCCTTGGCTATAACATCTACATTTTATTTATCTTATCCAGTACTAGCAGTTTCTAGTAGCAACTGGCTCTGCTAACTACAGCCTTATTGTTTAGCAATTAGCTCATAACACAGGTGGTTACAGTCAGCACATCAATACAAAAAATTACAGTCAGCATTTTAGTACAAAAGATTACAGAAATATAGTGAGGCTAACACGCAGGCTTCTAACATGGAGGTACTTTGATTCACACAGGCCTCATTACACAGGCCTCAAGCAAGAGGATTTATACCTAGGGGCACCAACACATACAACTCCCATAAAAGGCAATGAAAGTTTTGTGCATCAATCCAAGGATGGAATTTGGAAGATTTCGCTGCTATGAATGAACTATGACTAAAATGAAAACAGACAAAGTGCCAGAAAAACTTTCCCTACAGTAAGGGCTATAAGACTCTGGAGCTGTCTCTCCAGGAAAGTAGAGACATGTGGTGGAAACCTCATGGTTTAGGACAATTAAAACATAACACTAAGAAATATGTTGTAGAGAACAAATTCTGCACTGGGTGATACCAACTCAAGAGCTGCACTGCAGGTTCACATAACAGAATAATAGAATTTAGAGAGAGAAAAGATCCGTGACTATCCAACAGATTACAGTAGCCAACACTAATTAGTAATTCTATGAATAACCAGTTCTAGATGCTTTTGGTTTCTATGGCTTCCAAACAAGGTATTGTAGCCAGGGAGAGTCATTATTGAGAGAGAAATTAAGCAGTAAAATGACAATCTGGTAAACCACAAGGTGAGGAAAAAAACAACTTTCCTCCAATAGCACTGAAAAGCTTTAGGTCTAATGTTCATGGGATCTGACAAAACTAACAAACTCTGTGCTCATACAGGATGAGGGATCACACTGCATTAGCAGGCAGGCAGAAATAAGTTAGTTTAATTTCCCCTTAAAGGATGATAGGCATCGCATTCACACCAGAATGTAAATGCAATATCAGAGACAGGGATCTCTTCTGAAACAACCTCTCCTCAGGAGATAAGGACTTACAAATCCTTCATTTTAATTAAAGAAAAACACAGCCTAGGTATATTTAGAGGTTGTTCCTCCTATTAGTGCTGCATTTACTGATAGAACATAGATATTCAGGCCTGCCTGCAAAGACCTGCACTTTAAGAACTTAGGTGTATTTTTATCACTTAGCTACTTACAGAAGTATAAAAACAAAGAATCAAAATCACAGTCCACCTGTGTCTGGGCCTTCTCTCACTAAGATAGTCTGAGGTGTTGTTCTTAGGCTAAGGCCTTTGACTATGTAGCAGGGGTAGCCATAAGCTGGGAAGTGAACGGTCACATCCTCACATCTCAAACCAGTCACACTGAAATCAGGTGGTATTGGGCTGTTAGTGAGACAATCCTGTCCTGATAGTGCCTATCACCACAAGATCAATAAACAGCTCTTGAGATGCTTAAAGAAAACTTAGTTGAGAGCATCCTGTCTGGCAAGAAATTGCTTATCAATGGTTTTATTTTTATGGCCCCCACTTTTCTATTGTTAATCTGTCTGGTTTTCTAATTGTTTGTTTGCTGTATAATTAATTTTGTTAGGTGTAAGTTAATTAAGGTAGTGGGATTGTAGCAGGTTGGTTACCCGCTACTGCCCTGAAGGGTTTAAAAAGCGGCCTGGGAGGGCTTGAAAGCTGCAGCTCTAAAAGTTGGGCTGATTGGGGAAGTGGCCACAACTGGGCCACTCCCCAATCAGGCCACAGCTGGCCTGTATAAAGAGGCTGTGAGCCAGAAGTCCAAACAGTCTCTCTCCAGCTGTAGAGTGAGAAGGGCCTGGCTGCTTAGAAGCTAGAGACAAGGTACCTAGAGTGGAGCAGGGCTGGAGAAAGGCAGAGGAGCTGGGGAGCTCCTGCCTGGAAAGCCCCAGGCTGTGGCCTAGGGTAAGGCCAAGAGGTACTGAGGGTTGCAGGGGGCAGCCCAGGGGTTGGCAAAGGCAGCAGGTCCAAACCCCTTTGCTGATGATGAGTGGCTGATACTGCAGTCGCCCCAGTGAACAGGGGCTAGATGGAGACTAGGCAGTAGCCAATGCTAAGGCAAAGTGGGGACAGTGGGGTGGGGGTTCCCTTGGGAGGGGGAGACCCAGTTAAAATGACACTGGAGTCCAGGAAGGTACATGGGGGCCAGAAGACAGGCGGATCACTGGCCTGCAGAGGGCGCTCCGGGCTGGAAGTGAGCTAATTCCTGAGGACAACCAGCAGGAGGCACCACAGGGGTGAGTCTGGCCCGTCTACAGGGATATAATTGGTTAGAGAATTAGGTTACAATATGTTAGGATTGGTTAGTTAAATTTCAGCAAAATGATTGGTTAAGGTATAGCTGAGAATATTACTATATAAACTGGGGTCAAACAGGAAGTGGGGGGGAAGGGAAATTGGAATCACATTTGCTAAGGGGGGATAAATGGGAACAGGGACATGGGCAAGGCTCTGCGGCATCAAAGCTGGGAAGGGGAACATGGGAACAGACTCTATCAGCATATAGATGTAAGCAGAGTCAGGATGAGCTGTGCCCTGACATCTGGTGGTAAATTATGAAAAGTGTGAAAAGAATGTCTGGAATGTGAGGTCTCAAATATTTGCATAGGGACGCCCAGCAAGAAGCCAGCAAGGAGCCTGGAAATGGTGGTTATTTTGACATTTCTGGAATCCCCAATTTCTTCATTGTTGGGGCGGGGTAGATAAGGTGTTGCCACCTGATTGTGAGAATGAAAAACTACGGGACTGCTTTGTGACAGAAATGTCTCAATAGAAATTAAATGACACTTGCTAGACAAGGGACATGGGTTCCAAAACCCAGTGAAGGGGGAGAGGTTGAGGACAGGTATTTGTGTCTGGTGGTGCAGGCTCCTTGTGGAGCTAGAAGCACCAGTTCCACTCCCTCCTCTCTCCACTGTGGAATGTCAGAGTTAATTTTTTATTCCCTTTAGACTCTAGATACAGGTTGCTGAGCTGAACTCACTTTGGGCTAATGGTGCAATAGCACTGGGGCTCCCCTACTATGTGCTGAAATCGCTAAAATCACAAAAGAGCTAAAATTACTGAGCTGGAAGCACTGAGTGCTGTGCTAACTAGTGGGGGAGCCTGAAGCTGTACGGTGGAACAGAGCAGCTGGCGGAGTGGAGCACTTTGTGGGAATGGCTGCAGCGGACCACGGGACAGCTGGTGGAGCGGAACGGCTGGCAGAGCGGAGTAGCTGTGGGACGTGTGGAGTAGCCCACAGAGCGAGCGGAGCTGAGCAGTTTGCAGGAACAACTGGAGCAGCTCACAAGGCAGCTGGTGGAGCAGAGCAGGTTGTGAGGACGGCCGAAGAAGCAGAGTAGAGCGGCTGGTAAGGCGGAGCAGTTCGTGGAAAAGGCAGAAGCAAAACCCACGGAAAGGCAGGGCAGTTGGCCCTGGACCACGTAAGGTGCCCCTTTCACCCAGGCTGGGGGGAGGGACCTCTACAAATAGACTCTTAAATTTTGGGGTGGCATTAACCAGAAACTTTTGGGTTGTTGGACTTTAAAGTAATTGAACTTAAGACCCTAAGGGAAAAAGGACATTGCCAAATGTATTTGGGGGTGGTTATGGTTTGTGTTATAACTCTGTTTGTGGTGTTTCTCCAATGAAATGCCGCATTAATTCCTTCCTTTTATTAAAAAGATTTTGCTACACTCAAACTCCGTGCTTGCAAGAGGAAAAGTATTGCCTCCTAAAGGCGCCCAAAAGGGTGTGGTATGTAAGTGTCCCAGGTCATTGGGTGGGGGCTCAAGCCGGTTATGCATGGTGTTGTTAAAACAAAACCCATGGATACTGAACCTGGCCCTTGTTGCTGCCAACTCAAAGGGGCAGAAGGGTTACATAGAGATAAGTCCGACTGGTGTGAAAGGCTTCGAAATAAGCTTGCTCGGAAACTAGTCCCAACAAACATCGTGTTGTCTGCACTTCGGATTTCTGGTCTTCAGCTTTCTGTCTGCGTGACTAGAACCAGGGGAGAGGGTGAAGGGAAAGCCCTCGAACATTTATCTCAATTATTTTATTTTTAGCGAGTGCTCTGTGAACTAGTCTGCCTCTTTTTTTAATTTAATTCCTGGAATCATTCCAGATCTCATGAACTTCTCCAGTGTAAAAACAGGCCTCAGCTCTGTAAGTACGTTGTTTGGAGTTAATGGGTGAGGATGGCTGTTGCTCAGTGTGTGGTTAAGATCAGTCTGGTATTTCAGCACTCAATGGAGGATCTTTGCCCAAGTTGCAAAGGAGGGACATTTATCTCCAGGGCCAGCTCCAGGCACCAACTCAGCAAGCAGGTGCTTGGGGCGGCCATGAGGAAGGGGTGGCACATCAGACTCTTCGGCGGCGGGTCCCTCGGAGGGAAGGACCTGCCACCGAAGTACCACCAAAGAAGAAAACGGTGCAGTGAAGCTGCTGCCGATGGATTGCGGCTTCTCTTATTTTTTTGCCGCATGTCATAAGCTTGCAGCTGCAGCTTTGCTTGCCTGCACTTTATAGTGCATGGATGCTTGTGATCTACACAGGGATTGGGTCACAAAATTAGTAAGCGAATCATAAAGCGTACGATACAATGTAGAATGCAATGTACATATGTTTAGTTGGGCTTCTACTACGTATAAAAACTGATTTATAATTATGTACTTTGGAGCTATGGTGCGTCCTAATCCCCCCTCTCCCCTACAACATCTGAGCCTGAACTGGAGCTTTTTAAAGGCCAGTAAAGAAACCTGAGTGATAAATCCAGATTCAAAGTGAGTTTTTGGAACCCAGAGAACTGGAAGAAGTGTTCTGGATAAGCCGAGTGGAAAAAGTCTCGGAGGGCATCCCAACACTTTGGTGCCAAAACCTGGGGATCCACTCATCTGAAGATGGTATTAGTAATCTAATCTCAGTGACAAGCTCAGGAGTAAACCTATGATCCACTCCTCCGAAGCAGGTAACACACCCATTAGTAAAAAGTAAGAGTCCCGTGGCACCTTATAGACTAACAGACATATTGGAGCATGAACTTTCGTGGGTGAATACTCACTTCGTCAGATGCATTCAGTGGAAATTTCCAGAGGCAGGTATAAATATGCAAGCAAGAATCAGGCTAGAGAACAAGGTTAGCTCAATCAGGGAGGTTGAGGCCCTCTTCTAGCAGTTGAGGTGTGAATACCAAGAGAGGAGAAACTGCTTTTGTAGTTGACTAGCCATTCATAATCTTTGTTTAATCCTTAGCTGATGGGGTCAAATTTGCAAATGAACTAAAGCGCAGCAGTTTCTCTTTGAAGTCTGGTCCTGAAGTTTTTTTGCTGCAGGATGGCTACCTTTAAATCTGCTATTGCGTGTCCAGGGAGATTGAACTGTTCTCCTACAGGTTTTTGTATATGGCCATTCCTAATATCTGATTTGTCCATTTATCTTTTTATGCAGGGATTGTCCAGTGTGGCCAATGTACATAGTAGAGGGGCATTGCTGGCATATGATGGCGTATATTACATTGGTGGATGTGCAGGTGAATGAACCGGTGATGTGTGGCTGAACTGGTTAGGTCCTGTGATGGTGTCGCTAGTGTAGATATGTGGGCAGAGTTGGCATCGAGGTTTGTTGCATGGATTGGTTCCTGAGTTAGTTATTATGGTGCAGTGTGTAGTTACTGGTGAGAATATGTTTCAAGTTAGCGGGTTGTTTGTGGGCAAGGACTGGCCTGCCACCTAAGGTCTGTGAAAGTGTGGGATCATTGTCCAGGATGGGTTGTAGATCCCTGATGATCTGTTGGAGAGGTTTTAGCTGGGGACTGTATGTGATGGCCAATGGAGTTCTGTTGGTTTCTTTCTTGGGCTTGTTTTGCAGCAGGAGGGTTCTGGGTACACTTCTAGCACTGTTGATTTGTTTCCTTATTTCCTTGTGTAGGTATTGTAGTTTTGAGAATGCTTGGTGAAGATTTTGTAGGTGTTTGACCTGTCTGAGGAGTTGGAGCAGATGCGATTGTACCTCAGCGCTTAGCTGTAGACGATGGATTGTGTGGTGTGTCCAGGATGGAAGCTGGAGGCATGAAGGTAGGCATAGCAGTCGGGCGTGGGGGTGGGGGTTCGGTCCAGGGTAGTGTTAACGTGACCGTCACTTATTTGTACCGTGGTGTCTAGGAAGTGGACCTCTCGTGTAGATTGGTCCAGGCTGAGGTTGATTGTGGGGTGGAAGCTGTTGAAATCGTGGTGGAATTCTTCCAGAGTCTCCTTCCCAGGGGTCCAGATGATGACCCATTAGTGTGAGGGTCACTACCTAGCAGTAAGGGAAATGGCACTGAAAGAGTTTAAGTATGAGGAAGCCAGTACCATGCTGGAGAGTTGGGTTAAATCCAAGGATGCACCCTATGGACACCTCAGAAAAGTGGTAGGGGGAGACTGGGACCAGAAGAACTCCAGTAAGTGCTATTAGATTAAAATATAAATTAAAGAAAAGTGTGTGTGGTGGGGGGGACAAAATTAAAAGGGGGGGGGGGAATTATTCTCTCCTAAAGAAACTTTCAGTAGCATAAGAGAAAGAGAGGGTGGTACTCTGGACACCTGTGTCAAAGAATTACTGGCAGAGCACAGCAAAGGTCTTGATGCCACAGGAGCTTTAAAGAACAAGACTCGGGGACAATCTTGGAGAGAACAGCAATCCCTGCTAAAGGAGTGCTGAGAAACACAAAGATAAGCTCACAGCTGTGAAGAAAAATTGGATGAGAAACATGTCGCCTTGGGAGATAAGTGATTTAAGGAGAAGGCATGTGCAGATTAGAGTTCTCAAGCAAATTAACACTGCAGCGCTCAGAGGGAACTAAACAGTCGGGGGGTTGTGGAAGTGTTAAAGTGGAAGCAGATGTGTATGAGGATGGCAAAGTGTTAAAAGCTTGATTTCCTCTGAAACGCAGTTCTGGCGGTACAACTCGGTATAGTGACACTCACTGGAACCCTGATAGTCAAATTATTAGGGCTGTCGAACGATTAAATAAAAATCACAATTGCGAGATTAAAAAATAGTTGTGATTAATCAGTTTTAATTGCACTGTTAAACAATAGCAGAATACTAATTTCAATTTATCATAAATTTTGGATGTTTTTCTACTTTTTCAATATATTGATTTCAATTAAAACGCAGAATACACAATGTACAGTACTCACTTTATTTTATTACAAAAATTTTCACAGTAAAAAAGAAACATAGTATTCAGTTCACCTCAAAATACTTACGTGCAAACTCTTTATTGTGAGAGGGCAACTTACAAATTCTTACATTTGTACCTATATCTATATATAACTGCATTCAAAAACAAAACAATGTACAACTTTATAGCCTACAGCTCGCAGCATGAAAGGGCATACGAATGTTTAGTATAACTGGCACGTAAATACCTTGAAACGCCAGCTACAACAGTGCCATGTGAACACCTGCTCTCACTTTCAGGTGACATTGTAAATAAGAAGAGGGCAGCAGTATCTCCTGTAAATGTGAACAAACTTGTTTGTCTTCACAATTGGCTAAACAAGAAGTAGGACTGAGCGGACTTGTATGAGATGAATTGAAAAATACTATTTTTTACAGTGAAATTATTTGTAATAATAATCATGTAGAGTGAGCACTGTACACTTTGTATTCTGTGTTGTAACTGAAATCAATATTTGAAAATGTAGAAACATCAAATATTTAACAATTGAATACCAATTTTAATTTAACAGTGGAATTAAAACTGCAATTAATCACAACTATTTTTAATCTAGTTAATTTGTTTTGTGTTAATCACATGCATTAACTGCTATTAATTGACAGCCCTACAAATTATACAAGGGGGTCAGGTGGGGACTACTGCCACCACTGTGTGTGGCCCCAGGAGCCTTTGTAATTATTCTCAAGGAAAACGACCCCTTTCCAAAAGAAACGATCAGTAAATCAATTGCAAATGGCTGCTGCAGGCAGAGACATAATATCATTTGACTCAGGAGGCTTTATTTAAAATCACTAAGGAGGAAATAGGAATTTCAGGATGGCTTGACTGCTTCCAAATGTACTAGTGGGGATGTAATGTGGGTACAGTTGTGTTGAAAAAAGAGCATCACAAGGGATGCTGATGAGCACAAGTAACAGATTGTAAGAAAACAAGGGGGGAAACATCTAGTAGTTTAAAAAAAGAACAACTGCCTGTCAGAGAAAGTGTAACCATCAAGTTACTAAAGTCTTGGATAGCCAAGACTCAGAAGGAAAATAAGGGAGTAAAAACAGCTGTCAAACAATGTTGATCGGATACAGCAATTCTCAGAGTCCGGGCCGCTCACCTGTGAAAAATGTCTTCAAAGCTTAAACAGAAAAATAAAATTGCAGTTTAGAAATGTGTTCAAGGCTATTATAATGTCACTTTGCACAAGTGTAAATGATAATACAAGAGCAAGGGAAGCAGCAGATTAGGTTTCAAGTATTACTTTCAGCGTGCAGGTGTCATAGTTTAACAGCCCGCGGAGTGCGAGCGGTCTCTTTATAAATGAGTTTTTACTTGTAAGTGAACCACAAATGCGCCAGTCAGCAACCTTTGGCTCAGTCACTCTGGTCTCAAGACTGGATGCAGAAGCTCTGATTAGACTGAGCAAATGATTCGGTGCCAGTAACTGTCGACTCAATCAGGATGTTTTCCCTGGATTCCTCAAATGATGCTTCCACAGCACTCAAAGAGGAAAGTTACATGGAAAGTTTAGATAAAAATGGATCAATCTAAAAGGCAATGAGCCCACCTACGTTATAGTAGCATTATTATTATTAATAACCATAGGAAAAAAAACTGGTTCCAAAACAAATTTGCGGGAAGAAAATTCTACATTCTGTAATCTGAAGGAAACCGACTATGGGCTTAATGGGATGGCCAGGGGTGCTGAAACAATTTTATAGTGGGGGTGCTGAGAGCTATTGAACCAACCTGCAAACCCTGTATATAATGTAAACTACTTCAATACAGGGGGTGTGGCAGCCCCTCAACACCGCTAGTTCCAGCACCTATGGGGATGGCAAATGCATCTGAGGGAAGTCACAGCAAGTGGAAGAAACAGCTGTGAAACCTATCAAATTTGGTGTTCCCAGATACCACTAGCAGATCACCTCCATCTAGCCTAGAGATCAACAACTTTGCATCTGTCCAATACCAGATGCAAATTCAAGTATTAAGATGTCACTCACCGTTTGATTTTTAACTCAAGTTTGGGGTAAGAGTCTCTCAGGTTGGATAGTCCCTGTTCATTTAGAGCTTGCTCAGGCATATAGTCTGCTAGAGATACTGTACGAAGCATACAAGGGAGACAATACCAGGGTAGCGTTATAATATTTTCTGTTGCACGTACTGAACACATTTGTCATATAGGCTTTAGAAAATAAATTCTCAGATTATAAATGCATTAAGGTCTCTTTCAACATTTTGTTTGAAATTTGAATACTGGCTAGTTCCGGACTCTCTCTGGCTATGACTAGTCCCCTGCCTGATGGCTCTGAGTCTGCAAAACCTACAAATATTGTAATCTCAGAAAGCTGCCAGGGCTGGGACCAGACACACACACAGTTCTGGGGATCCTACATAGCCAGTAAGCTCCAGAGAACCCCTTTTGGCTTCGCTGGCTGACTAGTCCTAAAGATTCTGCTTCCCAGGAAATCTGAGCAAAACGCCTTCACTTAATGGGAGCAGATGCAGAACTATTGGATTTTAAGGCCTGTATTTTCAAAAGAGCTCAAGCTCCTATTTAGACACCTAAATAAGTGGCCGGACTTTCAATACCTCAGCATGGAAGTGCTGATCTTTCAGAAAATCTGGCCTTAGGTGTCACAGTGGAAGTTACTGTTTTAGAAATTTGGCCCCAAGCGCATAACTGAATCAAAGAATTTATAAGATCTGCAGGCAAAATCTGCTCTGGATTTTCATTAAAAAAAAACAAACAAAAAAAACATTGTAGGGAAATAAATGGAGCGAACGAACTCCGCAGACATAACCGTGAGGCTGCAGCGGCTAAATTACAAAGAATCAGGAAATGAAAAGCTAGGGCTCCAACAGCAATGAAAGAAAATGAAGGAAACCCAGAGAAAGAAGGCAGGGTCTAGAATTCTCGGCACAGATTGTCACCGTTTCATTGTTGCTCCGGCCGGACATGCTCATGCGACCGCTGCTGCAATTGGTCTGACTGCTGCTGGAATACTGCGACCAGTTCTCAGGCCTGCAATTCAAGAAGAATGTTGAGAAATTGGAGAGGGCTCAGAGTAAAGCCACAAAAATGTTGAAGGGATTGGAAAACCTACCTTCTAGTGAGACTCAAAGCTCCATCTATTTAGCTTAACAAAGAGAAGATAAAGGGCTGATTTTCATTACAGTCCATAGGGACCTACACGGGGGAAAATATTAAATAAAAGTCTAGCCGAGAAAAATATAACATGATCCCATGGCTGGAATTGGAGGCTAGACAAATTCAGATGGGAAATAAGGTGTAACATTTTTTAACGGTAAGAGTAATTAACCACTGGTACAATTTACCAATGGTTGTGCTGGATTCTCCATCACCAACATTTTTTTAAACCAAGATTGGCCGTTTTTCTAAAAGCTCGGCTTTAGGCATTATTTGGGGAAGGTTCTCTGCCCTGTGTTATACAGGAGGTTAGACTAGATTGCCACAATAGTCTGGCAATTACAGGCTGGTAAAGATAAATTCAGTATCAGGCAAATTGCTTGAAACTATCAAAGAATAGAGATATCAGACATATAGATAAACATGATCTGTTGAGAAAGAATCAAAGGGGCTTAAGTAAAAGGAAATCATACCTCCCCAATCTATTAGATTTCTTTGAGAGGGTCAATAAGCACGTGGACAAGGATGAGCCGGTTGATATAGCGTACCTGGACTTTCAGAATTGGAAAAAGTACAGAGAAGGGTAATACAAATGAACAAGGGTATGGAACAGCTTCCAGATGAGGGGAGCCGAAAAGACGGAGACTGTTCAGTTTCGAAAAGAGACAAGACAGTGGGGTGGCGGGGGAGGATATGGTAGAAGTCTATACAAACTATAGTGTGGAGAAAATGAATTGGAAAGTGTTATTTTCCCCTCCCAAAACACAGAATCAGGGCCCACGCAATGAAATTAATAGGTAGCAGGTTTAAAACAAACAGAAGGCAGTACTTCTTCATACAACACACAGTCAACCTGTGGAACTTGTTGCTAGGGGATGCTATGAAGGCCAAAAGTATAACTGGGTTCAAAAAAGGAAATAGGTAAGTGCATGGAGGATAGGTCCATCAATGGCTATTAGCAAGGCTGGTGTTTTCTGGATCTTGCTGCTGTTGCTGCATTTTTTTCCTAAAATGACTTTTCAGAATTCCTGATCAGAGGGTGGGTGGGGCACGCTAGGTCATGCCACCCAGATTTCTGCCCAGACACACCTGACTCATCCCCAGGGCGCAGGGCAGAGGCTGGGAGCTGTTGAGACTTACTGCCAACTTCTCCCCTCCTCCTAGAGGCCAAGGCTCGGCAAAGTCACCACAGAGCTTCCCCGGGGTGGACGAGGCACTTGGTAATGGGGCACCAGGGTCCATTGCCATGCTGCGGCGTGGACAGCACTCGTGCCTGCTCTCAGCAGCATCCGCAGCACCTCTGCCCCCCTCACTTTCCCTGTACACAGCTGCCTCTAGCTCTCAATGGTACAATACAATACAATATTTTTGCATTAATGTCATGCATATCCCAAAATACTGTACACAGCTTTGAAAATCCAAGCTGACTCTGTTTTCATTGCTGGAAAACACTAGCCCTAATTATTAGCCAAGGTGGTCAGTCCCATGCACTGGGTGTCTCTCAGGGCTGGTCTACCCTAACTCTGTAAGTTGATCTAAGTTATGCTACTTCAGTTGACTTACAGCAGTGCCTTCACTGTGCTGGTGGGAGACTCTTCCCCGTCGACTGACCTTCTGCCTCTCAGGGAGGTGGATACAGACGTCGACGGGAAAGCGCTCTTCCTTTGACTTAGCATGGCTTCACCAGACCTGCTAAATCAACACTGCTGCATCAATTGCAGCAATGCCAATGTAGCCGGGAGTGTAGACATGGCTTAAGCCTCTGACTGCCAGAAACTGGGACAGAACAACAGAGGATGGATCCCTCGATAATTACCATGTTCTGTTCATTCCCTCTGCAGCGCCTGGCATTGGCCACTGCAGGAAGACAGGATGCTGGGCTCAAGGGACATTGGTTTGGCTCAGTATGGCCGTTATGTTCATGTCTCTTCTGGCCTTGGAATCTGTGTATCTATGAAGGGAGGGGTGGACTCAAGCTTTCCAGAATGGTGTACAACTAGGCTTCTGTGTCTGTCACAAAGTTCACGAAAGTGATTTTTGTGACCTCTGTGACTTCTGCAGAGACCAGTGTAGCTGATCTGAGGGCCACCCACGCATCCGGCTCCAGGGCCAGCTGCTCAGGTGACCCCAGGTACAGCCACACCAGCTGCTGTTCTGGCAGCCCCGGCCATGATCTCTGAGTGGCCACAGACGCAGTCCATGGTCCTGGGCAGCAGTCCACGGCCGACAGGAGCAGCCGCGGTCCACTGGCACTGGTCCCCGGGTGGCTGGCAGGAGCAGCCGCGGTCCACTGGCACTGGTCCCCGGGTGGCCGACAGGCGCAGCCGCGGTCCACTGGCCCCAGGCACTGGTCTCCAGCCGGCTGGCTGAGGCAGCCGCAGTCCACAGCCCTGGGTAGCAGTCCCCAGCCAGCCAGGATCCACTGGCGCCAGCAGCAGACCGCAGCCCCTGGCAGCTAGTGCAGCTGGCCCTGGGTGCCCCCCCAGAACCTCCCCACATACATCCCCTAGCGTCTCTCCCACTCATGATTTAATCACAAGTATTTTTAGGTATAAGTCATGGCTAGGTTATGGGCCGTGAGTTTTTGTTTATTGCCCGTGACTTGCCACGACTTTTACTAAAAATACCCACGACTAAATCGTAGCCTTACATATAACAGACCCCATCAGTGCCTGTTTTAGGTGTGTGTATCACATGGGAACAGTAACATACAGGTTCTGTTGGCTCCAAGTCACTTGTTTGTGCGTGTGGAAGTTTGAATTAAAGTACGTTTTCTGCCTGCACAAGGGAGAGGCAAATAGCGTTTGATATGGATTCCAGATGGTTTTGCAGCCTTCTGACCGAATACCCCTGACTTGAAGTGCAGTTAGAACCTGAAGAAGCACCTTGCTGTTGCATTTCAACATGGCTGCTGCTTCCCCTCGTCTTCCCTCTTAACAACTTAAAGCTTCCCCTCATCTTCAAAGCTTTGTGTAACTCAGCCCCTCCTTACACCTCTGGCTCAATAACCTTCTGTCTCCTTTTCCACTCCCTGCTTCTCACCCACGCTTCTTTCATGATCTCGCCCTAGGTCTCCTCTGCCTGCTCCCTAATTAGTGCCTTCTTTCATGCTACCCATTGTACCTTTAGATTGCTGGATACCACAGGCTCTTCCTTGCCTCTCAAAAGGCCATCTTGGGACACACCTGTGTGCTAGGAACAACTCCAGCTGTAATAAACCCCAGTCCTTTCTTTGTACCACATTGTGCCCACTGGAGCCTTTAGCCTGCAAGATCTTCAGGGCAGGGATCCATTCGTTTAGCACGCTTTATCTATTAGGGAGCTCCAAGTAAGCTGACAACTCTAGTACAATGCAGAGTCCGGTGGCACCTTAAAGACTAACGTTTATAAATGGACACATCAGATATCAGGAATGGCAATATACAAAAACCTTTAGGAGAGCACTTCAACCTCCCTGGCCACACAGTAGCAGACCTTAAGGTGGCCATCCTGCAGCAAAAAAACTTCAGGACCAGACTTCAAAGAGAAACTGCTGAGCTTCAGTTCATCTGCAAATTTGACACCATCAGCTCTGGACTAAACAAAGACTGTGAATGGCTTGCCAATTACAGAACCAGTTTCTCCTCCCTTGGTTTTCACACCTCTACTGCTAGAACAGGGCCTCAACCTCCCTGAATGAACTAACCTCGTTATCTCTAGCTTGCTTGCTAGCATATATATACCTGCTCCTGGAAATTTCCACTACCTGCGTCTGACGAAGTGGGTATTCACCCACGAAAGCTCACACTCCAAAACGTCTGTTAGTCTATAAGGTGCCACAGGATTCTCTGCTGCTTTTACAGATCCAGACTAACACGGCTACCCCTCTGATATTTGGGCATAAGCTTTCATGGGTAAAAACCCACTTTTTCAGATGCATGGAGTGAAAATTACAGATACAGGCATAAATATACTGACACGTGAAGAGAAACGAGTTACCTTAAAAGTGGAGAACCAGTGCTGACAGGGCCAATTCAGTCAGGGTGGATGTGGTCCAATCCCAATAACTGATGAGGAGGTGTCAATAGCAAGAGAGGGAAAGTTGCTTTTCTAATGAGCCAGCCACTCTCAGTCCCTCTCAAGCCCAGATTAATGGTGTTAAATTTGCAAATGAAGTTTAGTTGTGTAGTTTCTCTTTGAAGTCTGTTTTTGAAGTTTTTTTTGTTGCAAGATGGCTACTTTTAAATTGGTTATTGAAGGTCCAGGGAGATTGAAGTGTTCTCTTACTGGCTTTTGTATGTTACCATTCCTGATGTCAGATCTGGGTCCATTCATTCTTTTGCATAGAGACTGTCCGGTTTGGCCAATGTACATGGCAGAGGGGGCACTGCTGGCATATATCACATTAGTAGATGTGCAGGTGAATGAGCCCCGATGGTGTGGCTGGGTCCTCTGATGGTGTCGCTAGAGTAGATATGGGGACAGAGTAGGCAACGGGGTTTGTTACAGGAAATGGTTCCTGGTCTTAGTCTTTAAGGTGCCACCGGACTCCTCATTGTTTTTGTGGCTATAGACTAACATGGCTACCCCCGATACAAATAATAATGGAGCTGTCAAGTATTACAAGTGCCTAGAGGTGGGCACCCATAGGGAGAGTCCCATTGTGCAAGGCACGGTACAAAGTGTGAGAGAGAGTCCCTGCCTCAAGGAGTTCACATTCTAACTAGGCAGGACACACCCAAAGGGTGGGAGAATAGGAAAGTATCTGTGCTTACCTGAGAATTTCTGTTCTTGGAGTAATGCAGTCCAAGATCTGGTCCACTCTGGAGACAGCCTGCCAGGTTTGGTCCTGCCCTCAAGCTGCAATTAGGCTGAAGTACCCACTGGAACTGATCTGTGTTTGCCCACCACTTGATGAAGAATCAACGTATCATTCCCATTCTAACGATGGGGAATCGAGGCACATGGAGGTTAAGTGACTTGCCCAAGGTCACTCAGGAAGTTGGTGGCAGAACCAGGAATTGAATTCAGGTTTCTTGGTCCTAGCCCTATACCTTAATGACAAGGCCATTCCTTCCCATTTCAGAGCCCACTGCATGTTCAGGGCCTCCGATCACAGATCATTCACAAATACACGAGTTTAGACTTACAAATACCCCTTAAAATGCAATTTTTGAAAGTGAGAACCACATTCCCAGCTTGGGGTCCAATCCTGCAAACACTGACTCACTCAAGCAAGTCTTTACTCATGCAAGGAGCTTTGTTAAACTCAGTGGGACCACTTGGATGAATAAGGGATGGTAGAATCAGCCCCTTAGAGTTTCAGCTCTTCAAGGCAAGGACTGTGCCTTATTTGTACTAAATACGAGGGCAAACCTACAGGACTAAACAAGCAAGAATCCTTTAATTAACCAAGAAGTACATCAAAGCTGCTATCTTCCTCCTGCAATGACTTAAAAAGCAGCTAATATAGTACAGAGAATGCAGAATTCTGACTGTTTTAGGTTGCAACCGCATCTATTGCAAAGGAAAGAAAAAAACTCCTAAGTCCAGGAGAAGCTTTTCATTTAATCTTGAAAAGGGGGGGGGGGAGAATCACCTATTTAAGGACATTTGTAAATTGCATGTGTTATTTTAAACTGTTTTGACCTCAAGCACTCACATTAGTATACACGCTTGTGCACCAAACCTAAGCAGTCAAAAAAAATCAACCCTTTATATGCCAACCCAAAGTGGAAGCTGCAAAACAGAATGATCCACACAAAAATGGGGAGGGGTTTGTTTTACTGTCGACTTTCTCCGTTAATCGGTTTCATTTCAGCAGTGCCCTTCTGAAATGTCTCCCCATTTATGCCATAAAGGACACTTTCTTGGAAAGAAAATTTCAGTTTCACACGCCCATGACCGGCCAGGGAAAAGTGCTTAAAGTTAGAAAATATGCCTAGGGGAGGACCCTGTGATGTGTTCCCCACCCTACCAGCGCATCAGAAATTCTTTTTCTGTCCCCGAGTGGAGTCCTTGTTCAAGCACAGACACACTCAGTAGTTTCTGCACATCTAAATTAACCACTTGTAAATAAATTACAGCAGAATATTTCCCCCTATAATAGGATTAGCCATTACACCCTTCCATTTTGGAGCTGTTCCTTTCAACGGAGTGTTTTATTATGTGTATGTAACAAGCCTAGCACAATGGCCCCCAATTCTATAATACAAACAGTAAGTGATGAAAACATGCCCTCCCTGTGTTTTAAAACCCTCCTTCAAGCCTGTTACTTTGGAGAAACTTTTGATTTCTTGACCCTGTGTATGTGAGGATCTGTCCCACGATCATTTGTCTGACTTATGACATCAGCTTCTGGAAGCAGAGATCACGTCTCAGCTTTGAGAAACACTAACTTAACAAAGCATGTTGTTCAGTTAAGGACTCCTATGTCAATATCAGTTTGGGGGAAAATAGCATCTGCTAGTGAGCCATGAAAACTAGGCATTGTGAGTGTTTCCCCTCCTCACTCAGACTAGTAAATACAATGAATTATTCCACACTAGATAGGGCAAGGGAGAAAAGATGGCAGATGTTTGGAGAGAGATGCAAAGCGAGATGAGAAAATACAAATTGTACTACTTAGAGTTCAGAAAAGTTACTGTATAAGCTGGCACCAATATGCTGCTATAAGATTAAAAGGCCTGGGAGCTTAAATGCATAACAATCTGTAACCTGCCCCCTTCTCCTTTGTCCTATAACCTACAGAGGTGTTACTTGCCCACTTCTTTTTGAATAGTTTCTTGCAACATGTGCTACTTCCTTATTAGCCTGGGAGCACGTGCGATTCTGTGGGAAAGTTAATGTTAAAAAGGGAAGGGAGGTGCCATTTGATTAGTAAACATCTACAGTCTCATAATTTCAGTGGTGTCATGCTCTGTGGTATGAGCATGGGACACACGCCGTCCCTCAGGTTCTTCGTTCCAGGTCCTCCGATTGGTGGAAATTTGGTAACACATCAGTGGAAGTAGGTCAGGTGGGCTCTCTCATAAGCACAAATGCACCAAACACGAGAAGCCTAGAAATTACACTTTACTAGGAGCTTGTCAAATCCGCAGCCCTCACAAAAGGTCAGCTGAGGCTCTCAACTGGCAGTACTGTGTTATCAGTTCACGCTCAGAACATGATACCTGATTCATTCTTTTTAATGCTACAGATCCCTATAAATGGAGCCTCCAAGCTGATTCGCTATCAACAGAAAAAAAAGCGGGGGTGTGTTCCAGTGGTACTGATTATTACGCCAAAAGGAATAAAGAGGCCTGGGTGAAGAGGTCAGCATGTAGCCAGAAATGACTGGAATCCATTTGCAAACAGTATGCACAAAGTTGCACAACATACATTATACACCATCTTTAGTTACAATCCCAAAGTCATTGATTGCAAAATCCATGTTTTTTTTACTTTAGACTTGCTCATTTTTAGGCATCAGTGGGGACTGTGCGCCAACTAGTGGCTGAATCTCTGGAGAATACCATGGCATAGGACCTAGTTAAACACAATGCTCAGAGGCACCTTACGGGCTGTAAGAAGTGCATCCATAAAATGAATTTGGCAAGGCTCACGAGGAAGTACATCGAGCATCAGGAAAAAGTTGAAGATGTCGGGACAAGTACCAACTGTGAGTAAGAATCGCCTTATGCTTGGTCCCATGGCATATGTTTCAAGAACACTTCTCTCTTCTGCTGGAAGCTGGAGCCTACAGCCATTCAAAAAGCAGTTTCAACAGGTGAGAAACTATATGAAGCAGTCACTCTTAGCAAAAACACTGCATGGAAAGTAAAGTGAGTGCACTGATCCAAAAGACACCCACACATATGACGTTGCGTAACACATCGCGTGTACATCATGTGTTGCACAAAAAGGTGAAAGTAACAGAAGCAAATACTGATTTTTACTCCTGCAAGCCTCGTGACTGATGTTTGAAGTTCATTTCTCAAAAAGTACAGGACTTGCAAGGCCAGTTCCACACATCTAGTGTACATTCTGCTCTCAACGACCTATGCGCACAATAGAGAGGGGGAACATCAACCTCACTGATTTGCTTGCTCCGTTCTGTGAATTGATGACAATGCCAATGTCCGGGATGGTGTGGTGATACAGGAAGATGGTTGAGTCTTTGCTGCACTTTATTCGATCTGTCAGGACTGGGAATTGGAATTTGCACCTTGCAGCACTAAACTGTGAGACTTTTTTTTGGTTTAACCAACTAATCTGTGAGGATTTCCTGGTACCTTGCTGAAATAAGAGCTGTAGAAAAGTCAGACGCTGATATATGGGAGGAATTTTGAAAAGGGAAATGTGTTCCCTTCTGTGCACTTGGTTCAGACGAAGCCCTGGAACATGAAAACAGGGCAATGCCGGACCGGGGGAGCTGGTGGGCATAACAAAGCCATCCAAACGCTCTTTCCTGGTATTTCCTGACAACCCAGAACTCCTTCCAAGTTTAAAAAATATGAAGCATGGCTAGGATGACTTTCCCAGAAGTAACCAAACACCATCTAGGCTCTTTAGGTGCTGTTCATTACCAAGGCTACTGTTCCAAGAAGTATCAGAGGGGTAGCCGTGTTAGTCTGGATCTGTAAAAGCAGCAGAGAATCCTGTGGCACCTTATAGACTAACAATGTCTGTTAGTCTATAAGGTGCCACAGGATTCTCTGCTGCTGTTCCAAGAAGCCATCATCATCAGATACAGTTATAAGCAATGTACAACATCCTTTTAACAGAACAAGGGATCAACCTCTCTGGCTCTGAAAACAAATACCTTTGATCTGCCCTGACATTCAGGTAAGCAGCAGGGAACGTATGGCAACTGAATGCAGCCCTTTGCATTATTCAATCAGAGTCTTTCCAGGTGATGTTCAGCATTTTGTTCTCTCTCACTGTTTTGCTTCATTCCTTTGGGAAACTGACAAGGCTTTGGGGAACTTGACAAGACAAGGCAGAGAGCTCTACAATGGCACGAAATTGGACTATATACATTTTAACTGAACAATGCATAAGGTAGCCATTACCCTCTCTGCATCAGATTCCCTCAAAACCCACTTGTGCTTGATACTTTAAAAAACAGACCTAACTAATGATTTTTGGGTTGTGGGACCATCAGGGGGAGCTGATATTTAGAAAGCAAAAATAATAAAAATGATTGAGAACCATCAAGCTGTGCATGCAGCTAACCTGAGTTACCATGTGCTCTTACTGTGGCTACTCATCTCTCTTCCTTCTATTTGTGGTTTCAACTAGTGAACTGGCATCTTAACGCTAAGATTGCATGTTCTTTGAGCAAGGATTGGTGTTTGCATATTTGTTTGTACAAAGCTGAATGGAATCCCAATCCTGACTAGGACTTCTGAGTGCAACCTCACAACAGGTAATGAAAACCAGCTGTATGTCCACTGGAGGAACCAGAATTATCTAAACAGACTTTGCTTTTAAATGGTACACTGCTAGGCAAACCGAGCAATGTGATCTCCTCCCACCCCTCGCTCAATGATTTTAAAAGTTAAATCAGTCCTAATTTTCTTCCAGGAATGTTAATCGAAGTATCATACTTGGATCATTTGATTAGAAATGCTAATTCATTGCATTTTGCAGATTTGCTCAGGACAAGCATGAACCAGTCACGCCATTCAGGGGGATTTATATGACTGTCAATTAGACAATAGACCTGATTCTCCATTACCAAGACCTTGTGCAGTCATTTACACCAGTAAGGTATAAAATGCTACCACATCTGAACAACAGTATTCTCCATCCATTTTTTTCCTGGTATAAATGACAGTACAAGGTGAAAGGACACAGAGAATCAAACCTAACGTCCCCATCCATATACATTTTTGGATACCCAACAGGATCCATTTTACAATCGTTGCAACACCACATTAAATTCCCCCTGTCCCAAAATACCAACAGGTTTAATCAACGTTGCCACGTGGAGAGAGACACACTAACTGTACAAAAAGCCAGCAAACTCATCAGCCAGGGGAGGTAGATAGTTCCTAACCCCCATTCAGTTTGTGTCCCTTTCCTTGAAGGCTGGTTTTATTGTTAAGAGACACAACCCCACCCCCACCCCAAAATACAGGGTAACGAAAGCCCTTCCTCCCACTTTCCACCAGCTAGGAAGGGAGAGGGACAGCTTTCCTGGTTACCCCATAAGACTCTTGACACATCTCTGGGAGGAATTTCCCTCAAGGTCTCTTACCTCAACCCTCACCTTTCCCTGACTGAGCTAGGAGCTTTCCTTTAAGTAGTCTCCAGCTAGCAGACCTGATAATCAGCTGACCCTTTATCCATCTGTGGAGACTACAACTCCCAGCATCCTTTACTAGAAGGTCAAGCCTTAGAATAGGGTACTGGAATACAAGGACATGCCCAAAGGCCGGCAACCTGTTACATGCCTCAAACAACTTAACTATTTTTTGTGCAGCCCTGCAATATGGAAGTACCTTATCTGAACCCCAACCCCACACTGCACCAAACAGATTAACAACATTCGCTCAGACTGGAATATTAGAGACCATGTTATTATGGTTCAGTGCCTGCCTCTCTCTCTCTCTCTCTCTCTCTCTCTCTCACACACACACACACACACTTTATGATGACAATGCTGACAAGAAAAGACCCAAGCTTTGTAATTCGAGGATTTCTTTTCAAGTTTTGAAGGTTTTAATTTGCACTACCTTCTCAACAAGTCTAAAGCAAAAATTTACAGCCATTTTGTATCTTAGTTTTTCAAAGAGCTGAACAGAATTTCAGCCAATCTATTTTCCTCAAATTCATTAGCCTTTTGTGATATATTCTACGTAGTGGTGGCTGGGATTCTGTTCCCAAACAGCAGACATCTAACATAATAGCACACAATTCCTGTTACATAGTTCATTTTAAATTAAGTTTTATGCAGCAGCCAACTCTGATTAGAGATTCCAGGTTTTCGGACAGAATGCACTTACTACTTAGCTCATACCAGTTAACGGATATATCATGTATCGTACGTAACAAACAGTGCTATTCAATATCACACAGTTACAAAAAAGGTAGAATTTCTAATATATAGACATTTTCCACTGTACAGGAAGCTGTACATGATAGCACTTCCCAAGGCTTTAACAAAAGCATACATTACGGATGTTGATATGCTATGCAGTGCAAATTATATTGTATGCAACATGGACAATAGTGCACTTTAACAGACTGCCACATTCAAACGTTAGATCAATAATACAATCAAAGTATCTGTCTATCGAAAGTATATATTCCCTTTGTGTTCACTACGTTGTGCAAGTTCATTCTGTTTTTGGTAAAGAGCAACATGTGTCCCCATTAAGTTTCTATACTTCCTTGAGGTTCAGGAGCACTAGGTCCAGATTGTTAATTACATTTATAACTCTCTCTCTAGACGTACATGTATGTACAAAAGAAAATTGAAGCAGGTGTCTTGGCAACAGCACAAGGCACTGCCAGGCTGAAGAACCAAGCTTGGTTCTTACCACACAATGCTTACAGCTCAGGTCCAACCTGAAGGCAAGTGACTACCTGCACCAAACAGCATTTCAGGTCTCTCATGGGGCAACACAGATATATATAACTGGGCACACCCAAAAGAAAGAGTGCTACATTGCTGATCGTAAACATTTAATATGGGAGTAAACCTCGCAGCCCCAGAATAAAGATACAAGTGGGAGAAGAAGCCAAGGACCCCAGCCTGGATTATCTGTGGTCACCCCACCCCAAAACCTGGAAGGTGACAGAGAGGTGAAGAGGACTACTAGAGGGGAATTTTACATAGGGGATATTCTAGTAACACATGCGCTTGTTGGGGTTTGATCTTGCAAGGTACGGAGAACTCTGGGCCCTGATCTAGCAATCCTGCAAGGTGCTGAGAACGATCACGCCCAATTCCTCAATTTAAAGGGAATGGGGAAGGTGTCCATTTAGAAGAAAAATAATTATCCACTTCCTCTGATTTTTTTTTTTTCTGCTGTGAACAAAATTGAAATATAAAGGCTGAAACAGTGGGAATAATGAAAGCAATCAGTGCTATCAACAGTATTATGGTTGTGATCCAAACTAATGCTAAAATCGAGGTGAACACTCATGTCATTTGGGGTGAACACAGGTCAGTAGCACAAGGTCAGGAAGAAACACCAGCCTCATCTGAGATTTCTCTGTCTTTTGTTAGCTGTCACAGCTGGCTACCCAAAAGACACATGCAGTTTGCATGGGAGACTGGAACCACCATGCATTGAGGCCAAAAAGTCTCTTTGCTGCTGTCTTATATATCATTGCTACATTTGGAAGTTACAAAACCTTTAAAAATCTGTTTTAAGGATAGTCTATTGAGGAGCCGAATAATCTCTTCTGAGCCATTCCAATATGGCTGGTAATTACATATTTCAGACTCATGGTATCCATAGTAACAAAATTCTGAAAATATTTGCTAAAAGGAATGTAACTGGGCAGGTACAGCAAACTTTGCCAGGATTTTGAAGAGGTAGCTAGTGATTTGGGGGGGTCTATTTGATACATGTGAAAGGGTCTGGACTTTTGAGGGCCAACTCAGAACTTCTGAAAACCCTTCTATATGGCACTCGAGCTCACTAGTCACTACAGGAAAAACCTGGGTCCTGCATGGTCTTAAGTTTTAGGATCCAAGGTGCCCTCCCACCCCACCCCCTCAAAAACATTTAAAAAATGTTTAACATGAGAATCTGAACATACGTCCCCCCGGGTAAACCGTTTTAATTAAACAAGCACCTTGAAGCAAATTGTCTGTATTTTCATCTTTCACTACCCTGTTAGATAAAAAGCAGCCAAGCTAGTGTTTGCAATAAAATGAGATCATTTTGGGACTAAATTTAGATCAACCCAGGGCAGAATACTTTAGAAAAAGGATTTTTATAATAAAAGGCAGCACAGGGGTATTTAGAGGTCACTCACTGTCAAGTAATATAGAAAATACTTTAAATCCTTGATTAGGAACATATTTAGAAACCTGGATTTTCTGCAGATTACATTCTTAAAGTAGTTTAGTCTTCATCATTCAAATATGCCTATTATGCAAAGGATTTCTTTTTTAATACAAGCCAATTCACTTTAAGAATAAAAATACTGTAAAATATTGGGTTAAACACAAAGCAGGCACCCTAGAATGTGCCACACTGGTCTGATTCTACACCTGTTGTCTTCACTGGGAACAAAATTAGGCCAATGTGGAACACTAAGAAAAACCAAAACCACCCAGCCTCATTGTCCTATTAAATTCAAATCTCCTATACCTTTGCCTTGCCCAGCAGTTGTGTTTGGTTTATTTCTTGTAATGACCATTTATGGACCAGTCAGTTTTGAAGTTTATAAGCTTTTTTTTTTTTTTTTAAATCATTTTAAGCCTCCATTTGGAATAGCCTCCATACCAGCTCCAAAGGGAACACATTATACTTTAGTGGGAAAATTTTTCCATTGGTACATCTCAATAGTAGCGACGGGGTAATTGTGGCTTAAAGTCACAAAACAAAACAAAACAAAAACTGGAAGCGATACGTTCACTTTCAGGGCTTGTTTTCCAGCTAAGACTAACATGACTGGTTGCTGTCCACTCAAAATGTTATTAAGGCTTAATTATGAAGGGACGTGTCTAGCTGCCTCATTTGATGGCACTTGCTTTAAACAGTCCAGCCTGGGAGTTTTGGGGATGAATGCAGCAAAGAAAGCAGGGAATAATTCAACTATTCTTGCTACAGCTCTCAATTAAGGAAGCCACCTTAAAGCCAGATTTATGTCAAGTTGTGCTATAAGCAAACTGGCAAATGCATATCACTGTCATCCCCATGGCCAATCTGACAGAAAATAGCTTTCCTTGCGGCTGATGCTCAGATGCTTCTGGGTTCTGCAGCAAGCAATGCATATTACTTCCTGTAGTAAAGGCTACGACATGGCGCATAAAGCAGACTGCAGCTACTCCTTTGGTAGGGGCTGGATCTGAGATCCACCGGTTCTGATCGCCATATACGACAGTGTCTCCTGGGAATGACTTGAGGGAATTCTAGGAGCATCCTCAGCTAGTCTCCTACATCCCAACAAGAACGTGTTCAGCCAGCAGAGCCCACGTACCAGGCTCTACTCCCTTCTAGAGGTGCTAAGCCGGGGAGAGGATCCTTGTGGGTTGAAGAGACAGCCCTCCACCTCCCTTAAGGGAAAACAATTGTTCTACAGACAAACACCAAATCACTTGATTCCAAGTGGAACTGTCTAGGTAAGTTAAATAATATACAAGGTCAAGCCTCGACCATCCCTTTAAAAAGGTGGGAAAAGTGAAAAAATGTTGATGAAAGCACAGACTAACCACAGAAATGCAGGAAGTAGCCAGAGAAATCAAACTTTTTAACATGGAGAATTGGACACTGCAAGCAGTTTTTAGCAACTATACATTTTAATTGATAACACATTTCTAAGACGTTCCTGGATCACATTCAGTTCCAACTTTTGCCAAAGCAGATAAAAGGCCTAGCAGAAGAATGCAAGACAAAAATACATCTGCAGCAAAAGTGGGTGTTTTTAAAAGTACCCATGGGGATTTTTGCACCTTAGCATCACCATGAATCAGTTAAAACCTTTAAAAAAGGCCAGTGCAATCAGAGCTCCCAAAAAAGGCAGTGTGCGCTGGTTACTAGTTTAATCGCTAACGAATGCTTCTGCTAGCTATTTGCCCTGTTTGTTGGGATACGAAGAGTTTACTTGTTCATGACACACAGAGACAATGCAACTGAAAGTCAAGGCAGAGAGCCTGGCAGAACAATCCTTACAGGTTCTATACTGCATACAAACTTCTCACCTGGCTTCTGTTTCAAGTAGCCCACCAAGCCAATTCCGGTTCCTTAATTCAAACGCCACATGCTTATTTGTCAAGTGTACAGGAGGTTTCATGTAACTGCCAGAAACCGGAGGCAGTTCAAACCACTTACACATCCTCATTGCCTTTCTGGATAAAAGGAACATAGAATGCATGAAACCCAACATCAGAACCAACCAAAAATAAGCATCACTGAAAACAACACAGCTTTAACTAATCTCAAAAAAGGCACCTTAGACAAAAATGCCTTCACCGAGCTCTCAGAAAATATTTAATACTCTTACAAATGTTTAGAGGTCAAAAAAATGGTCCCCAACTTAAACTTAACACATCCATCTCCTGACTCATTCTAGTCTGTACAAACTTTGACAGAGGTAAGAGACAAAGCTTACGCTGAAACTGTACACAATTTATTAAAGACAGCAATGGTCAAGAGAGAACACTATGCTGAACAGTGCACTTCCCCTGTAAACAAAAAACAAGAGACCCATCCCAAACGGAAGAGATGTACATAGTGTAAAGTGAGGGTTTCAGCAGTGAAGGGTTGAAGAGCAATTGCACCAGAGGGTTTTGCAACACATGCACATTCTCTGTTTAGTCTTTAGTGTAAAGGTGAGTTGAAAGGAAAGACCTGGTGTCCAAACCCTTGCAAGATCTCAGGAGCTTTCCTGCATCCCATCATCTGTTTCCAGTTCTGCTAACTGCCTCCTCAGTGCATTGACTTTTGCCTGAAGTTCCTTGTTATACTCTATGATGTTGTTCATTTCTTCGTAGGCTTCATCCAAAAACTTGGAGGATCTATTCCAACGGAGAAAGACACCTACGGCCCCAAAGAGAGGGGGAAAAGTCAGAATGGACTAGTGTCACCAAGAGGAAAACTGCTAGTTAGTGAAGATTCACACAGTGCTTTACAAATGCAGAGTGCTACAGATCGACATCAGAATTCTTAAGGACTTACCTAGACAATGCTTTGAAATATAGACAATAACCAAAATAGGTTCACTACTCCTCTTTTTTTTTAAAAAAGAGTCAGTGATTAGAGAGATCTAGACTTTGGCTTTCCATGTAGCCTAGTCTGACAGGTCAATATTCGGTCTCCACCTTGGCCTGATTCCACCCACTCACTTTAGTTTAGTGCTAACGTAAATCTTCAACGGGATCAGAGATTCACATTCAGAAGTTTGTATGGATAGAGGACTGAATCATGACTCTGTAGCCTTGGGAATGCTTGGGTTGGTGGGAAGGATAAAAGGAATGGAGAGGGAGCATTCTCCTTAGAAATATGTAAGTAAGGAACAACTTAGGTTGCACTAACTGTCCAAAAAGGCTCACTCTGATGCCCTTGGGTAAGAACTTTCATAGCACCTGTAGTGCCTAAGAAGTGGTAGGAGGCAGCACCATGTCTCCTGGGCACTAGGTGTTAGAAGTCATTTGTAATAATTGATTTCAACGGGAGTTGGATCATGCCCTTAGATGTCCAGTTGCAGGCATGAAGGTAGGATGAGTGGACAATTAGGAGAATTTCTGTTATCACAAAAATACACAATACAAAAGAAGCCTGATTTACCTTCCCAAAGCTGCAGGCTCTGTGGCGCGACAGAAGGCCAGATGACGAGACTGTTGGCCTCAAACAGAGGATTCTTGAATTTGCTCAGTTCTTCAGGCTGATTCACCCAAGACCACAAGGACATAGTCTTCTGTGACAGCTTCAGTTTATACCTGGGATAGATCAATATTATTACTGAATCGTCTTGTCTTCAAAACTGCACATTCTCATTTGCGTTAATCAGGTAGTTCCCTGGGAACTAAAATATCTGCAAGTCTTCCACATGCTCTGAATGCTGAGGGACTGTGGTAACTCAGATTGTTAATAAAGAGAGATCCAAGACAGCAAAATGATACTGACAGATCATACTTGTACGCCAAGTTATTTCATTCTGCAGGGACAATTTCGTGTCATTCAAAACAAGATGGCAGAGAAGAGAGCTCATTTAGCAGTGGGGTAGAAATCAGCCATCTTCACTTATGAACAACCTGACCCCTTGAAATAGTTTGACAATCACATTTGCTCTCTTTGCTGTTTGCTACTAAAAAGGAGGGGACGGTGGGTGGGTGGGTCTGCGGATTCTGCCTCTTAATGCAATTCTTGGTATAAGTGAAAGTGAGGTTACTACTAGAACTGTGTATAGGGTCCCTCTTGTGGCAGGACACACCACAGCACATGCTATCTGACAGAGGCCATTCAACAAGCAAGAGCTTTCACAATTTACTGTCAAACAGACACAGGGAATCAAAACCTACACAGTGTGTGACCCTATCCTGGGTGGTCATATGCGCCTCTGTACCAGGACTTAGCGTAGTAAAGGGGCTTGGGACAGTTTGCATGCCAGAGGCTATATAAATTAAAGCTACTGACTACACCCTCCACTTCGCAGACTGAGGAGATGGTCCAGTGGTTCGGGCACTAGCCCAGGACTTGGGAGAGCTGGGCTCAGCTACCCGCTCTATTACAGGCTGCCTGTCAAGTCACTTAGGCCTGGATGCACAGGAGTTGCCAGGCGCTGTGATTCTCGGTGTCACAGCACCCAACTTTCAGGCTGGGAACTGTACGATCACTGGGATTCACAAAGCTAGAGATAGGTGCCTGGCTCCTATACCCTGAGTGGGGCTAGACAGGCACCTTCGACTGCAATCCACAAGAGCCAGCACTCTGAGTGATTTTTCACTGGAGCAGAGCGACTGGATCCTGGATGAGTGCTACAGAGTTGTTCTCATGCTTGTTCTTCTCTTCCAAGGAGTCCCAGGGGAGGAGTGGGAGGAGGAGAAGGGGAGGGGGCAAGACAGCAAGCGCAAGCATGAGAATGACTCTACACCCTGGGGCTTAGAGCACTCCTGTGGGAGACCCAGGATCCAGTTTCCCTACTCCAGTGATTATTTATCCACAGTGCAACAGCTTCAAAAGGGAGACTTGAGCGGGCCCCACATCAGAATTTCCTGTAGCCCAATGCTTCAAGCGCTGATGTGGGAGGTAGGATATCCTTATTCAAATCCCTTCTCTCCATCAAAGAGAGGGAGGACTTGAACCAGGCATTTCCTGCCACTGCCCAGGTTAGTATCCAAACCACTGGGCTAAAAGTTATGAGGGAAGTCCTGTTCCCCCAACTCCCACACTTGAGGGGCCAGTCCAGTAGGCAGCCTCTGAGCACATCGACCAGATGAAGCCCCCACATGTGACCAGGCTGAATGTCTGTCTTCCCCTGCTTTGGGAATTGCTCTGGAGCTTAGACAGGAAACAGGCATTTGGACTTCTAGAGCGAGGCATTAGTGCGCATGCCCAGAGGCTGATACAAAGACACCAAGGGAACTTTTAGTGCAAAAACTTAGGTGCTGAGTAAGTTTAGGGGCCTAACAGATTCAGAAGGAGTTTTGTGCTTTGCAGCGGAGTCTAAACCAGACACAGATGCTCAATTCCTTTTGTGCATGCAGGCCTTAGCCTCTCCATGTGTAAATAGGGATAACAGCCCTGGCCTGCCTCAGGGTGTTGTGAGGAAAATCTATTAACGATTGTGTGGTGCTCACATACCACAGTAATAGGGGCCAGATAAGTATCTCAGAGAGAACTTCCGTTTATCTTAAAGGAAGAAGACTGAAAGATCCTGGATGTTTTAAAAACAGCCAGGTCTTTCAAAACTAGGAGACAGCTACCGGCCACACACACTTTCAAACCAACAGAACATCTGTACCGAGGCGAGGCCTGATTTCCAGGAGCACCGAACAACTCTCCTCACCAACCTTTCACTTTCGTTGTTGCCCAGAAACGTGCCAAACTGCGAGGCATAGGCGTGTTCGAAGAGCATGATGAGGAAGTGTTCATTGAATTCAAAAGAGCAAGGGAACTGACGGAGGATCTGCCACACGCAGTCCAAGAAAAGGAAAAACACGGGGGACTCCCATTTCTGCTTGCTGTTGGAGTAGGCGGACTGAGCACAGCGCAGCTGAAATGGGTGACCAGCCTATAAGCAAGAAACAAAGAACAACAGATTACATACAGAACAAGAGGAGGGGTATGTTATAGGAAGATAAGCAAAAGATTTCTGCAAAACTATTTCTATCTGTGATACCGTGTCCCACTGCATCATGTTAACATCACATAACAAGTGCAATTAGGCTTCAAGCTAACAATAGTGAATTGCCAGTGACAAAGCCACTGCACTTTTCAGTGACACTAGAGATATGCAAGTAATGTCACATTTCATCAAATTACAAGAATATGCACCGAAGACAATTTAGCAGATTACAAAATTACTGACCATGCCTGGCTTAGAACACTGGCAGAACAGAATTATTTGTTAAATTTACAACTGCAACAGTATCCTTGACATGGGAGAGGAGCTCGGAAATCCTCACATTGAGGGAGCCCTCTCAGAGCCAACGGGGCAGGACAGCTTGTGCTTAACACTCCATTGACAGAAAGCCAATGGGAGACAGCTACACTGGTGCCCCAGGTATCAAGACATGCAACAACAGTGTTCAGCACAATAGGGTCCAACATGTTTGAGGCCTGAGGCTCGATCACAATATACACACTGAACAACAACTTGTGAGTGCCTCAATCTAGTGACATCTCTCACCTGCAGCCACTCTCTCTCAACAAGAGCCTCAAAGCCACGTATTGTCCTGCACCTTGGATCCAAGATGATCTGAGCCAATGAAGTTATCTGGAGTGTAGAATCAGTTCCTTCAGTCCCATGAACTAACACTGATGCTCCTTCCCTGAGAGAAAATTCAAGAGGGCAAGAATAGGAACACAAATATGCAAGATGCAGGTAAATCCAGTCTCTCAGTACACATCAGCACAACTGCCATGGACTTAGACAACATAAGGTGGCTTACCAACCATCAACCATTCCTTCTCTCCCACTCAAACTCACCCCTCTCAGGGTGAGGAAAAAAATATTGATACTCTTTCCAGCCCCAGAGCACAGTGTCATCTATGCTTCACATCATTTAAGGATTCAGTAGAATTTCTGGCTATGTGCTTTGGGAATCCAGAATATTTGTCACACACACAGAAGAGGTCTTCCTAGATCTATCAACTTAGAATCCACCCTATCAAATAGACAGTATCCAAAAACTGATCCCAACTCAACTAGAAAAGGGATCAGGAGGCTGAGAAGCTCAGTTAGGCGTCTACGACTCTCCTGGGAAGAACAGGCTACTTGGAAACCTCTTCCGAATCTTAACAGGGGATCATGTCTTCTTGGGTGTTTGTAGAGAGCATCGAACACTCCTGATGCTCCTTATTAGGGTATTTAGAAGCTACAGCAGTACAAAGTAGAACTACAAATGGACAGAGGTAATATGTAATAGAAGGCTTGCCCTACAAAGGCACAAGAAATATTCTGGTTGATGGCTTAGCTCTGCCTCAAGAGCCAAGCGTAATGACTATCACACACCTCTCTGTATAGATGAAGCAGAAGCCCACAAAGCAAGTGAAAAATCTAAGGAAACTATAGTGAAAGTGGAGTAATGGTTTACATCAGTGGTCCCCAAAGTGTGGGGCTCAGTCCCCTAAGGGTGGCGCAGAAAAACTTTTGGAGGGGGGCCTCCCATACAGCGAGGCCCAGACCAGACCCCACATGGGGCTGGGAGGGAGCATCACCCAGCCCCGCTCTGTCCCCAGCTGTAGCTCCATTTTGCCTCCACCCAAGCTCCAGCCCCAACCCACTTCTGGCTCAGACCCCATCTCCACTCCAGCTACAGCTCCACTCCGTCCCCTGCTCTGCCTCCAGCCCAGCTCTTCCCTCATTCCCTCTCTGTTGACTGGCCAGCTCTGTCTCTAGCCCCAGCTCCTTCTGCATCCCCAGTTCAGCCCCCAGCTCCGCCTTCAGCCCAAGCTCTTCTGCTGAGCCAACCATACAATAATGGAGGGGGACACAGACAGATTCCATTACTGGTAAGGAGGGGAGGGCCGATGATAGGAAAAGTTTAGGCACCACTGCTTTACGTACAGCTAAGATTCAATATGCTCTTCCTCCCAGCTCCCACTGACTTTTCAGAACAGCCAATCCCCCTGCATTGTTATATTTATGTTCTGATACCACACCCGGCTAAGTGCCCCTAAACATCACACCAAGCTCCTCCTTCAAATTTCCTGTGGCGTTATTTTCAATTGTCTTATTGCATCTCCCCCTCCTGAAACATGACAAGATTGGCTCACTTGTGCAAATACCCTTTTAGCATTTTTTAAAAACAAAAAAACCCAAAACTAAACGGTAGGTTGTATTTGTTCATGTGCAGAGGCCTAAATTGAGCTATAAACTGTTAGTAAATAAGAGCAATCCATCAAGCAAGCGCCAGTGCTGACACCAATTAATTGCTCTGATGCTATTACTACTTGTGTGGAGTAGAAAGCAGAGGCATAAAGATGTAGTCCATGGTAATGCTTTCATCTAGAATTAGCATAGTATATCCAAAAGGAACTTGGGTGATATAGCTATGAATAAATTAATCCTTATGTATATATTTTTTCAGTTTGCTTTACAGTAGTTCCAGACTGAGAGCAACTTCATACCATTCTCTTCCACCCTCTTCCAGTAAATGCAAAAGCGAACAAACATGTCCATGTGCTTCCTGTAGAATGACAAACAAGGACAATATCGTTCTGATCTTGCATCAATCTTGTCACAGGGATGCAAGAGAACATAAGAATGGCCATGCTGGGTCAGACCAGCGGTCCATCCAGCCCTCTGGGGCACCTAACAGGTAATGAACAAGTGACCTCTCTCCTACCGTCCATCACCACCCTTGACAAACAGAGGCTAGGGACACCATTCCTTACCCATCCTGGATAATAGCCATTAATGAACTAAACCTCCATGAATTTATCCAGTTCTCTTTTAAACCCTGTTATAGTCCCAGCCTTCACAACCTCCTCAGGCAAGGAGTTCCACAAGTTGACTGTGCGCTGTGTGAAGAACTTCCTTTTATTTGTTTTAAACCTGCTGCCCATTAGTTTCATTTGGCAACCCCTAATTCTTCTATTATGAGAACAAGTAAACAACTTTCCTTATTCACTTTCTCCACACCACTCATGATTCTATACACCTCTATCATATCCCTCCTTAGTCTCCTCTTTTCCAAGCTGAAAAATCCTAGTCCCAGGATGTAGATCCATCTCCCATCATTCCATTTAATGGGATTACACAACTTCAGTGCGTTGTCTACTCAAAAGTAGTAACTAGCTTCTGAACAGGGTTGAGAGCACAGAAATTCCAGGTTGTCCCATGCCAGCTCCATATAAACTCAATCTGCTTCTTTCATCTGCTAGGAGTTATAAATGCTCCATTGTACTCAGTGTAAAGGAGAAGTAATTGGCCTTCACCATAGTAAAGTTGGAAGCAAGTAGATGCCATGGTTTGATGTTTTTAGCACAATCCTTGTGTTTCATTGTCCAAGGCTCATAGACTCAGACCTTAAGGCCAGAAGGGACCATCATGATCATCTAGTCAGGCCTCCTGCACATCAGAGGCCACAGAACGTCACCCACCCACTCCTGTAATAGACCCGTAACCTCTGGCTGAGTTACTGAAGTTCTCAGATCTTGATTTAAAGACTTCAAGTTACAGAGAATCCCCCGTTTACTCTAGTTCAAACCAGCAAGTGAACTGTGCCCCATGCTGGAGAAAGTGATGAAAATCCCCCAGGGTCTCTGCCAATCTGACCTGGGGGAAAATTCCTTCCCAACCCCAAATATGGCCATCAGTTAGACCATGTGGTCAGACTGTTGCATCTTGCCACTTGGGAAAGAATTCTCTGTAGTAATTCAGAGCCCTCCCCATCCAGTGCCCCTTCTCTGGCCATTGAAGATATCTGCTAATAGCAATCCTGGCTGGGTCATCTGCCATTGTAGGCAACCTCATCATACCATCTCCTCAATAAAACTTATCCAGCTCAGTCTTGAAACAAGTTAGGTTTGTCGCCCCTGCTAATCCCCTTGGAAGCCTGGTCCATAGCTTCACTCTTCTGACAATTAGAAGCGTTCATCTAATTTAAAGCCTAAACTTGTTGATGACCAGTTTATATCCATTCATTCTTTACCAACATTGGCCATAACTTAAAAAAAAAAGTGCCCCATCCCTGGTGTTTATTCCTCTGATATATTTAGAGAGAGCAACCATGTCTCCCCTCATTCTCTCTTTTGCTAGGTTAAAGAAGCCAAGTTCCTTATGTCTCCTCTTGTAAGGCAGGCTCTCCATTACTCTGATCATTCCAACAGCCCTTCTCTGAACCTGTTCCAGTTTGAATTCCTTGCCGGTATATTTACTAAACCTAGCACCATCAGGTGTCAATGCCATGTCTTGATGGTTTGCTGCCATTTTCTTAACCAAACCGAATTACATTTCAGACCACAGATTTGCAAAGAGTATGTTTTTCCTGTTTGCAAAGAGGAGACGTAGATCCTCTGAGATGGGAGGAAATAGGCCCCTTCCCGTACAGCTCTGAACAGGCCACAGCTAGATTGTTACATTCATGTCTGCTCACCTAGATAAATACACCAGAGGAAATTTTGATAAAAGGAAAAAACTGATTTAAGGGGGTGAAAAATGACTCTACATATATACATGTAGCTTGATTAAGTGACAGGTTAGAGGAGTCATGATCCTTTAAACGAAAGGAGAAAAATTGCTTAGACTGATTGTCATAGACAGTTAAGGGTTAATGTCTCTTTTACCTGTAAAGGGATAAAAAGCTCAGTAAACCTGGCTGACACCTGACCAGAGGACCAACCGAGGGACAAGATACTTTCAAATCTTGATGGAGGGAAGTCTTTTGTTTGTGCTCTTTGTGTTATTGTTGTTCGCTCTTGGGACTAAGAGGGATCAGACGTCCATCCAGGCTCTCCAAATCTTTCTGAATCAGTCTCTCATGTTTCAAACTTGTAAGTAATTAGCCAGGCAAGGCGTGTTAGTCTTATGTTTGTTTTCTCAACTTGTAAATGTTTCTTTTTGCTGGAAGGATTTTACCTCTGTTTGCTGTAACTTTGAACCTAAGGCTGGGGGGGGCCCCTCTGATCTACAGGAATCTGATTACCCTGTAAAGCATTTTCCATCCTGATTTTACAGAAATAATTTACCCCTTTTCTTTCTTTAATTAAAAGCTCTCTTTTTAAGAACCTGATTAACTTTTCCTTGTGTTAAGATCCAAGGGGACTGGATCTGAATTCACCAGGGATTGGTGCGGGGAAAGGAGGGAGATGGTAAATTTCTCCTTGTTTTAAAACCCAAGGGGTTTGGATCTGTGTTCACCAGGGAATTGGTAAAGTCCCTCAAGGCAGCCCAGGAAGGGGACGAAGTTTTGGGGGAACAGAGTGCCCCAGACAATAAAATTCTGGGTGGTGGCAGTGTACCAGAGCTAAGCTAGTAATCAGGCTTAAAAGTGTCCATGCAGGTCCTCACATCTGTACCCTAAAGTTCAGAGTGGGGAAAGAAACCTTAACACTGATAGAAAGGAGTATGAAGTAAATTTGGCTTGAATATCAAAAAAGCAGAGATATGCTAAACTGTGGGAAAGACTGCAAAGGAAGTGATGGAAGCCCCATTGCTTCAGTCATTTAAAATTAGATTGAGTACTGGACTAGCTCAATGGAAAGGATATCATAGAGTAAAGAATGTGCACATGCATGGTCAAAACAGGATCAAGTTTAGCTGTCCTTAATATGTTGTCACAACAGTAGTTCGGTTGTGTAAACTCTAGTTTTATTGGCGATACAGGTTAGACTGGGTAAAACATTAGATGACTCAGGAGGCAATCTTGACTAGTTGACCTATTATCCATCCCTAATTGTTATAATTCCTCACTCATGCTTGTACTAATAAAATTTAGACCTGGCCTAAACTGCTCCTTCATGGTGGTGATAAAATGGTGTCTTACATGGAAATAAGCAAGAAAGTAGTAAATACTGTAGTAAAACACCGTAGCTGCCTCCGAAAGGAATATTTAGCAAGCAGCATCACAGAGTGTAACCAAGAACTGAGAGAGGATTTACCTGTCAATGCACTGAGCAGCCAGACAAGCCGCAGTTAGTATCTCTTTAATATGAGTCAGCCAGTTGGAGGCTTCCAGTTTACTAAGCCAGCGGTCCATGTTGTGCGATTGATCATTGCAAGCTTCCACAAGTTTGATGAGACTTTCCTGCAGAATATTATACCTTTGGGGAAAACAAAGATTATTTAGCCCATAAGCAATATTACTGAAACTATTAGACCCTGTAGATTTAAACTCTAATGCTTCAAGAGAAGATATAGTAAGAAGCATGACTTTAATAAAGTGATATTTTCTTGTTCAACAAATCTGTTCTTATTGTGAATGTGTCACAATTTAGTATCATGGGAAAATACAGGGCTTAAAATGGAGCAATTCCACTCCTTAAAAAGCATGTTCTGCTCTGAAATGTCCCGATTTGGGGGTGGGAGGGGGGCATAGCATCATCTTCCTGAATTTACCTGCACCCTGTGTGTTTTCTGTTATATCCACTGACTAAAAAAGTTTTTGCTACTTTTTATTCCAGATAACATGGCTGAATCAATACTGGGAAGAAAAAAGCTGGATTCCAGCCTGGCACATACTGCAACACACTTGCTAACCAAGTTCCAACTGCAAAATCTTTACTATGGGTGCTGCAGAAGACAGAGTAGTAAGAAAACAAGTCTTTGCTTGTAAATTGAGAAGTTGTGATCTGAGGTCATTGAGACAAATATAGAACCCCACCATCTCATTTTTACGGAGTCACTTTCAGACTACAACCACCACACTAAGACAGACAGACTATGTACACACAAAGATAAACTGAAAAAATGTTATACTTTATATTTACAAGATCTTATGACTTTCATTTGCAAGACTTAGCAAGCTGCAGTGCTCAGCATGTTTTAGGTTGAACTAAATGTTTCTCATTGATCCTCTTCCTGCTGTGATATCTTAAGGCACATTTAAAGTTACAGATCTCCTGATCATCGGACATTTAAATGTTACATGGCTTAATATCTATGGGGGGAGGGAAAGAGAGAGAGAGAATGAATATGAATGTGGTGGTGGGAAAGTAAGAGGATGGAGGCATGTGATGAAGAAGAGAGCATATCACAGTTTGATATAAAAGATTTGGTTCCAATAAATTAATAAGCAGAGAGAGCAAAATGAACCTGAATCTTTTAATTTTTGTTTAGAAAGGGGCATATAAAGTAAAATGCACCAAACACTCAAGCCTGTCTGTAAAATTAACATCAAGTTCAACTGCTCACAACAGCTGTAAAAACATGGCAGCAATTCATAAAGGTTCTCTTCACTCCCTTAGTTCTCCAAGGTCATGCCTACCCTGGGGTTTTGGTTTTTTGCTCTAATGTAGCTACAATAATGGAGATGCATTAATGCAGCGTCAAGGTTCTAAGCCAAGATTCTTAAGAGATCAGCCCTTTGCACTGTGCAGGTGGCACAAAAGAACTGGGCTATAGCCAAAACTGGCCAGCAAGGAATCTCCCTGCCATAGGAGCAGCAAAGAATCCTGTGGCACCTTATAGACTAACAGACGTTTTGGAGCATGAGATTTCGTGGGTGAATACCCACTTCGTCGTATTCACCCACGAAAGCTCATGCTCCAAAACGTCTGTTAGTCTATAGCTCTCCTCCGTGTACCGGCAGATTAGTGAAACAAATGGTTATATTTAAAATCGGGTGCCACAGGATTCTTTGCTGCTTTACAGATCCAGACTAACACGGCTACCCTCTGATACTTCCCTGCCATAGGGCAACTCCCTGCTAGTGTAAAGCTAATGCAGCCAGTTCCCGCACCAGCTATACGCCCAACATAAGCTGGGGAGGGGGTGCTGCTCTGTTATGCTATCCTCCATGGTGCATAGTACATAAGAACCCTATACCAGTGGTGTGACTCAGAGCAGCTGAAGGTCTTAAGTCTCACTGACCTTGAGAATTAGGGACCATAATTAGCTCCCTGATGACTGCCCACCCCTCCCATCTGCTGCAGGAAGCAGAGCGCAGGCACAGGTGGATCTGGCCCCTGGTGTTTCTAATCAGGGAACCAGCACTTAATGCCAGCACAGCACAGCACAGCACATCTACACTGGAGGTTAGTAGAGAGGCAGCTACACTGGTTCAAAGAAAACCCCATAAGTGGCTATGGGATCCCTGACGGCCATCTTATTTCACCTACCTCTCAACAGATTTGTGAATTCGCCTTCACTGAGGATACTGCACTTCCTGCTCAAAGCCACCTCCTTTGGCTCTGGCCTGCTGAGCAACATTCAGGAACCGGTATCAATGATGTAGCCACGCTTTCCTGCCCTCAAGGTGGCATTAATAAGCGCTGAATCTTCCTTACACCGTCTCCCATTAGTACCTGTGAGAGGCTGGCTGCTCCGCATCATTACCTAGGAGAAGAAAAACGCATCAGCTGTTAGAGCGGGGAGATCCATTAGATTGTCTAGTCGTGTTCCATCAGTGGCATATTGCAGAGACAGCAAAGAGTCCTGTGGCACCTTATAGACTAACAGACATATCGGAGCATGAGCTTTCGTGGGTGAATACCCACTTCGTCGGATGCATGTCGGGGAAATTTTCAGAGGCGGGTGTAGCAAGTGAAGGCCCGTGATAAAGGCCAGTGTGAGGCCTGAACTAAAGTAATAGTCAAGACTTTGCTAACATTAAAGCAAAGTGAAGCTGTGAGCCAGAGGCAGGCCCTGCTCACAGAAGCTGGCAAGGAAGGCTGATGCTGCAAGAAAGATACGTACCTAAAGGTACTGAACACTAGAGATCAGAACATTCACATACTTGCACATTCCACACAGATAACAAGGAACAGGCTGACCCTCCAATGACAGGGCCAAAAGGGTAATATGATGGATAGAGTTGTTTTGTTCTAACCAACATGTACAAGGTGAGAGCGGCACCTTACTACGTAGAGGGTTGTACTTGCTACATAGAGGGGTTGCACTCAATACGTCAGGAGTGATGTGTAATTGTTTGTACCTGTGTATAACAATGTATCCCTGGGGCGATGTCTTTGTCCGGCTAGGGGGCAGTGAAAGTCCCGCCACTAACTGAGCCGAGTCCATTGACCGTGGGGCAATACTCTACAGGGCATACTACGAGTAACAATCTGGAGGGAACTTATTTGTGTCCGATACGGTAATATGGGCCGACGTGCCTTCGTACCTTACTAGACTCTGCAGTCATTAGGGTTCTCTTCGAGTCTGCTGTGTCAGCTATCTGCGCAGAGCTGGGGCAGCACACAGAGGAACACATGCACGCAGCCGAGTGATACCAACAAGGAGGGAGCAGAGCACCACACCAGTAGCATCTGACAACACTTCTGACAACAGCAGGTATATATATGCAAGCAAGAATCAGGCTGGAGATAATGAGGTTAGTTCAATCAGGAGGATGATCTCTTCTAGCAGTTGAGGTGTGAACCCAAGAGAGGAGAAACTGCTTTTGTAGTTGACTAGCCATTCACAGTCTTTGTTTATCTTGAGCTGATGGGGTCAAATTTGCAGATGAACTGAGCTCAGCAGTTTCTCTTTGAAGTCTGGTCCTGACGTTTTTTTGCTGCAGGGTGGACTACCTTTAAATCTGCTACTGTGTGTCCAGGGAGATTGAACTGTTCTCCTACAGGTTTTTGTATATTGTCATTCCTAATATCTGATTTGTGTTCATTTCTCCTTTTACATAGGGATTGTCCAGTTTGGCCGATGTACACAGCGGAGAGGCACTGCTGGCATATGATGGCATATATTACATTGATGGATGTGCAGGTGAATGAACTGGTGATGTGTGGCTGATCGGGTTAGATCCTGTGATGGTGTCGCTGATGTAGATATGTGGGCAGAGTTGGCACCGATGTTTGTTGCATGGATTGGTTCCTGAGTTAGAGTGACTATGATGTGGTGTGTAGTTACTGGTGACAATATGCTTCAGGTTAACGGATTGTTTGTGGGTGAGGACTGGCCTGCCACCTAAGGTCTGTGAAAGTGAGGGATCATTGTCCAGGATGGGTTGTAGATCCCTGATGATGTGTTGGAGGGATTTTAGCTGGGTACTGTATGTGATGGACAGTGGAATCCTGTTGGTTTTTTCGTGGGCTTGTCTTGCAGTAGAAGGTTTCTGGGTATACGTCTGGCTCTGCTGATCTGTTTCCTTATTTCCTTGTGCGGGTATCGTAGTTTTGAGAGAGTAGAGAGTAATCCATCTGCTAGTGCTTCAGCCAGCTTAGTTCTACACATTGTTAAAGGAAAGCAGAAACTCTGCTGGTTAAATTCACTGGTCCCTGCAGTGAAGTTAACTGCTCGCCTCAGCCTTCAAACGCCTCTTCCAGCAACTTCAGGATCCAAGTCAAAATTGCCCCTTTAGTTCCTCCATGGACTTGCACCAGCCAAGCTCAGTCTTCTCTCCTCACTGTCCTTCCCACTCTCTTCTCCTCTTGGCATTTACCTGGATAGTCCTGCTGTTGAAGTGGCCAAAGTGCTGTCTTTGGTAGAGTCTGCTATTTGAAAAAACCTCCCCATCTCTCTCTACCTTTCTTCCCGTTTCAGCTGCAAACCCGTGTTTTCCTCTTGCATGTATCCGCACTCTTCAGTTCTTTCCCATCTTTTTCATTGTCCTTATGTCTGAACACTAGATTAAATGATTTCTAGCTTCTTAAAAAATTATTATTCTGCAGGCCACTTTGCAGGAGAAAGATCCTAACACAGCCTCCTCAGCTTTCAGCTTATGATTCCCTGCCCACCACCTTCACAACCTCTGACTCCAGATTCCTGCTGAAACGTCTTTAATGGACAAACATTTGAAGGAGGGTTTTATTTTTAACCTATAGTCAATACTGTTTTAAAAAGACATTTTAGTCAACTATGTAATACAAGCATGTTCCTTAGTAGTATTTTTATTTGGTGGTTATGGACAGACCCATAAACCAGAGCTCCACACTTGTTTAAGATAAGGTTTCATGGAAGAAAGATTTCAGAGATGATAAAGCTATGCAATAACTCTAATACAAAAGACAAACTGAAAGCATGAGGATGATGAGTCAAACATATCTACTACACCCATAGACTACAGGAGAGTGTAGCAATGCATGACAGAAGGCATTACCATCAGAAGTTCAAGCATTGCAACTTGAATGCTTGAAACATACAAGTATTAAGAGCAAAAATCTCAAGAAATCCCTGCTTGGGCCGGGAGAGAGAGAAGAGAATGGAAGCTCCACAGTGACAGGGGACAACATGAGCTACCTAACGCCTTCAAAAAGAACAGGAGTACTTGTGGCACTCTAGAGACTAACAAATTTATCTTCCTTTCCAAATGCAAACAGCTGGACATCACACCAAAAGGACTGAAGGTAAAAAACCCATTACAATCTACACACTATGCTGACAGACTGTGCCAAAGACACTCTCAAAGAAACTGTGGAATCACCTGATCAACATCTTGTTAGTGTGTGTATGGTAATACCCATTGTTTCATGTTCTCTGTGTATATATCTTCCTACTGTATTTTCAACTGCATGTATCTGATGAAGTGGGCTGTAGCTCACGAAAGCTTATGCTCAAATGTGTTAGTCTCTAAAGTGCCACAAGTACTCCTGTTCTTTTTGCGGATACAGACTAACATGGCTGCTAAACTGAAACCTAACTCCTTCACTGGTTTAGGATTGATTTGTCAACGTGTAACTAGTTGATGATTTAACTCTACGCCCGGGTCAAAGGAGAAATACAGGAAGTACCTATGTTGGATCAGACCAGCGTTCATCTAATCCCATGCCTTGCCTCCAACAGCATGCAGTACTAGATGCAAGGAATCACATCACAACCCACCTTTTGGGTACATTTCTTTGTAATCACAAGCAGTTAGTGGCTGGGTCAGAGAGGTGCCAGAGTCTCAGATTTTGACTACTTAAAAGTGGAGGGGGTCCGGGAGTGAGTGAGAAAATTCACTGCTCGTTATAGGTTGCCACATGGACAGGCCTGAAGAACGAAGTCCTCTGCTCGTTTACAGAACAGGTGCAGTGTAAGCAGAGGCAATGCTAGCTTCACTCACACTGTGCCTCAGTCGTGACTCAGATGGACCACATCTCAGGGTGAAAGGGTCATGCAGTCTCTGTGGGCTGTTCAGTCCATAGCCAATTGGCACAGGCAGCCAAGAAGTGCTCGCAACCTCCACAACTGGCATGAGGTGGACATCTCTCTGCTAAGAGATGACTCATTTCCTATCCACTACTGAGCAGATGTTAAATAACCTTTCAGTCACTACCGGTCTAGACTGGCAGTCCTATATTCCAACAGCTAGAGTTGCCCAGGCTCCCTTGTTTAAATATAAATGGCTATGAAAAGATGGTCTCAGAATAAGCTGGGTAGTGATTGTGAGTTAACATCTTATGAGCTGCACTGAAAGCCTTCAGGAGATGTTATTTTTCAATAAACAGGACAAAAGAGTTCTGAAGAGACCTTTATATTTCTGTCCAGCCCAAGAAAACCCACTCATCTTAAGTGCCTAAAGCACTCAAACAAGACTTACCATCCCATTCTTCTTATGGTAATAGCTTAAAACAGGGAAGCGGCCACCATGGCGAAAGGTTGCAACTCTCCGAAGGGCCTCATCATCAATTGATTTTGGGACAGTGACAGCTGGTGGGTAGGAGGGGCAAACGGAGAACTCCTTATTGACATAGCTCAGCCGCCATTCATTCGTCTGGAAGAGGTACAAGAGAATGTTTTGTTGTACTAGCAAATGAATGCTGCATTGTTAGAAAGAAATGTGGGAAAGCCAAGACATTCTAACTTAAAGTTAAAAAATACCATCTGAAAATCTACAGATAAGGTCACTTAGATTTTTAGTTTGTCACCTGTGCCTCACCCAAAACCAGGACATAATTCCCCCCTCCCTCCCACAAACTATGCAGCTGCACTAACGAGCGCACTTTAACAAGGCAAGCCAGTGCTGCCAAAAATTGATGTTTGCTATTTTTTTTTAAAATCAGTGTTACTAGCTTCTCCTTAGCGAGCGAAGCAGTAGAATTATCTGCAGATGCAGTCATCGTTAATCCCATATAAAGGGGATTCCAGCATTTATCAAGCATGTGAACTCTCTGGGACAAGGACTTTTATTACAAGTCTGCAAAGAGCCCTTGATCTAGGCCTCTAGATAATACTGAAACACAAACAGCATCAACTACTGCCTCTACCACTACCACCAGCAATAGCAACTGTGGGAAGATTTAGCAAGTTTCCCCAATATAGACCAAGCCAAAGAGACTGAGGGGCCATCTATGCTCAAAGACTGAACTGTCTGAGATTAGATACAGTAGTTGAACATTTCTAACACTGTTTTCTCCTTCAAAGGTTTGCTATGTGCGCAAGCTCACGTAAACCAGCATGCTGACTCCACACACAGCACTCCCTGCAACCACTGCTGTACCTGGGTACTGTGGGTCTACCAAAGTACCTAGCCCATAGTTTTGCACAGTTCTCTGAAACTGAGATTGGTGATAAAACCTAAGTACTGAGAAGATACTGAATTCAGCCTGGAGTGAGGCAGCTCTCTGCTCAGCAAGAACTGGCAATGCAGAAACTGCTGGATATCTGGGGTCAGACACAGCAGCTGAGAATACAGTCGGCAGAGAATAAAGGCCTCTAAGTGTACCTCACTGATTAGAGTGCTGAGTTACTGAAGTCTATGCTAGAACCACTAGCTGCTCAGGAACTAGGGGGGCTCACATTGCATCTTCAAACAAGTCCAGCTCAGGTGCCTATTCGCTACGGACCTTTATCACTCTGAACCCCATGTTTGGACCAAGAGCAGATCCAGTACTTGGTGGATCAAGGGCATGCTGGAGACCTGAGATAAGAACCAGTGACCGCAGAACTTTCAGACGAGCAAGACTTCTCTCTCTGGGAGCCTGCCCTGACAGTGGAATGCCAGGCCACCCTGACCAAACTTAATCTATAGAAATGAGGGTGGAGGATGCTCTACTGAAGCTGGTAACCCCAAATGATAAATACTCTGATGGGGTCGGGAAACCTATACTGGGGACTGCTGTGAATGTCTTCCACTATGCCAAGTTTGGCTAGGGAGATGCAATTAAAAGTGCCCCTAAACGCAATGTTTTTTTTGTTTTGTTTTTTTTAAACACACACACTGCGTTGACAAAACAGACACCATGTATTGCATCCACCCAACCCAGCAGAGTATCTCAATCAAAAAGGCAACTACTGTGTATTGACATAAGCCCTTGTGGATCACTGGAGTCCACCATGTGGATATTTACATAAATTAATTTGGCATTTGCTTTGACTACAACGAACGCTAAGTTTATTTTCAAAAGTAGCAGACTGGCAGCCAGGTATGCCTTTGGAAGGATCCTGACAAGAAGAGGTGTCTCCTGCCTTAAAAACCTAAGGATGGAGATTCCACCACCTCCCTAGGTAACCCATTCCACTGCTTCACCACCCTCCTCGTGAAATAGTTTTTCCTAATATCCAACCTAGACCTCTCCCACTGCAACTTGGGACCATTGCTTCTTGTTTTGTCATCTGCCACCACTGAGAACAGACGAGCTCCATCCTCTTTGACACCTCCCTTCAGGTAGCTGAAGGCTGCTATCAAATCCCTCTTCACTCTTCTCTTCTGCAAACTAGACAATCCCAGTTCCCTCAGCCTCTCCTCAAAAGTCACAAGCCCCACCCTAATAATTTTCTTTGCCCTCCGCTGGACACTCTCCAATTTGTCCACATCCTTTCTGTAGCGGGGGGCCCAAAACTGGATGCAGTAGTCCAGATGTGGCTACACCAGCGCTGAATAGAGGGAAATAATCATCACGCATGATCTGCTGGCAGTGCTCCTACTAATGCAGCCCATTATGCATTAGCCTTCTTGGCAACAAGGACACACTGATGATTCATCCAGCTTTTCATCCACTGTAATCCCCAGGTCCCTTTCTGCAGAACTGTTGCCTAGTCACTTGGTTCCCAGTCTGTAGCAGTGCATGAGATTCTTCCATCCTAAGTGCAGGTCTCTGGACTTGTCCGTGTTGAACCTCATCAGATTTCTTCTGGCTCAATCCTTCAATTTGTCTAGATCACTCTGAACCTTATCCCTACCATCCAGCATATCTACCTTGCCCCCTAGTTTAGTGTCATCTGTGAATTTGCTACGGGTGCAATCCAGATCATTAATAAATATGCTGAACAAAACATGGCCCAGGATCGACCCCTGGGATATTCCGCTTGATACCAGCTGCCAACTAGACATGAGGTTATTTAATTTATTGCAATGAGGTTGCTTGTTTGCATGTTCCTCTCTCTGTAAACATGTTTGTCTCTGCATGTTTCAAGTTCTCTTTCAATACAAAACATTTGGGTCTTCAGCCAGTGGAAAGCGTTGTTTGTTTCCCATAATGAAATATATAGTTGATGTCTTTGTGTGAACATTGACTTAAACCTCATCTACACCTAAAAATTAGACTGACCAGCTACATCACTCCCTGTGCACTGCAGTTAGGCTGCCCTAACTCCACCTCCAACCTCCCTGTGGACAAAATTCTTCCATTGCCCTAGCTACCACCTATCAAACAGGTGGATTAAAAACCCCTTATGCCAATGCAGGAAGCATCTACACTGCGGTGTTATAGCAGCACTGTAGCTATGCCACAGTAGCACAGACATACCCTTAGTTCCATCATTTAGGGGTAGAATTTGCTGTTGTGAGGATTTCTTAGAACAGTCATGCACGGCAGACACTTGGCAAGAGTGCTGCTTCCCTGTACATCACCCGCTTGAGACAGGATCATTAGTATGTACGTACACACACACACACACACACACACACACACTGGCAGGGATTGGCAACCTTTGGCACGCAGTCTGTCAAGAAAATCCGCTGGCAGGCCGGGACCATTTCTTTACCTGAAACGTCCACCGGTTTGGCCAATTGCAGCTCCCACTGGCTGTAGTTCGTCATCCCCGGCTAATGCGGGCTGCTGGAAGCAGCGCAGACCAAAGGACATACTGGCCGCCGGTTCCCGCAGCCCCCGTTAGCTGGGAACAGTGAACTCCGAACAGTGGGAGCTGTGATTGGCCGAATCTGAGGACGCTGCAAGTAAACAAACCATCCTAGCCTGCCAGATTTCCCTGAGGGGCTGCGTGCCAAAGATTGCCAATCCTGGTCTATGGTACAGTATCAGCAAATGATAGCAGATTGCAACTTGTAAATTGCTCCATCCTCTTTCAAGCAAATTTGCATTAAATATTCTTGCCACAGTATCCAAGAAGACTCAAAACAAGCATATGTTGCAATGTAGCATGACTAAGCAACACTTGAGCTAAATTTCTGGAGCGCTGTACTTGAAGTCTAGTGTGAAATTTTGTCATCCTGCATTCATAATATTCTGTCAAACAGTTTTACATGAATACACAGTTACACATGGGGTACACACTCCAGGGGCTCTACAGAATCTATGCGACAACTGAAAAAGTTGAAGCAGAACAACTTTTTTGTAGTTTCACCTCAGTATTGTAAAACACTAAGTTTCTCATATACAATTGAGTAAAATGTAAAATTACTACAATGCTCAGAGATATACTCGGTCTGAATTAGAGAGTTCCTGAAAAACAGTGATAATTAGGGACCTACCAAATTCATGAACCATTTTGGTCAATTTCATGGTCTTAGGATATTAAGAAGTGTAAATTTCATGATTTCAGCTATTTAAATCTGAAATGTTAAGATCTTGTAACTGTAGGGGTCCTGACTCAGAAGAGGATTGTGTGGCGGTCGCTAGGTTATCACAGGGGAAGTTGTGGTATTGCACTGCTGCCTTCAGAGCTGGACCCTTGGCCAGCCGCTCCTGCTCTCTGGCCACCCAGCTCTGAAGGCAGGAACAGATAAGAAGGACAATACTTGAGACCCCCCCCCCAATAATAAGCTTGTGACCCTGCCCCGCACCCCCATTTTGGGTTGAGACCCCCAGTTTGAGAAACACTGGCCTCCCCCTCAAAATCTACATAGTATAGAGTAAATGTACACAAAAGACTAGATTTCACAGTCCCCGACATTTTTTACAGCCGAGAATTTGGTAGGGCCCTAGTTATACTTAACTAGGGATAAAGGCAGAACAGTTTTAGCTTGATAATGCAACTAGAAATAGGAAGATGCCTCCTTTGATCTGAAACTCATTCAGCCCTGGGACTAAAATGTTAGAGCAGCTATTAGCTTGCTCCCTCCTGCTGACTGAAAAAGTTGAAGGAATAAAAAATATTTAGCCAACAGTCATATCAACTGCTGTTCTTGAAAAGTACATAAGAATGGCCACACTGGGTCAGACCAAAGATCCATCCAGCCCAGTATCCTGTCTACCAAAAGTGACCAAGGCCAGGTGTCCCAAAGGGAGTGAACCTAGCACGTAATGCTCTAGTCATCTCTCTCCTGCCATCCAAATCCACCCTCTGACAGAGGCTAGGGACACCATAAATAAATCTAGGTTGTTTGGAACAAGTAGCATACCACCACTTCTGCAACAGCATGTTGAGTGTAAGAGTTTGGAATAAGAGATGTCAATTGATCTTTTTTGTTCAGAGCTCATGTTTTCACTCAGTAATCAATGGTTCTAAATGAAACCTAGCACCGTAAAGCAGCGAATTCGAAAATGCACAGAAAGCCAAGGGAGCCACTAATGATAAGTTTGCACACTGCCATTGGGTGTAGATGAGAACAGACGCTGCATGTCTAACTAGCATGGATAAAAACAGCAGTGTAAACAGTGAGGCATGGTGTAGGTGGGAAGAGCATATTGCCCTACATGCTTGAACTCCCAGGCTATATACCAGGGGTAAGCAACCTATGATCAGCACATGAGCTGATTTTCAGTGGCACTCACACTGCCTGGGTTCTGGCCACTGGTCTGAGGGCTCTGCATTTTATTTAATTTTAAATGAAGCTTCTTAAACATTTTAAAAACCTTATTTACCTTACATACAACAATAGTTTAGTTATACATTATAGACTTATAGAAAGACACCTTCTAAAAATGCTAAAATGTATTACGGGCACACGAAACCTTAAATTAGAGTGAATAAATGAAGACTCGGCACACCGCTTCTGAAAGGTTGCCAACCCCTGCTATATACCCTACGCAGCTCTCTACACACCTAAGCTGTGCCGCCCACATCCATACTAGCATCCTGCTGCCTCTCCCTGCCACAGTGACTCTGGATTGCTTTAGTTTTCTAATGACCACAGCAAACAAAACTACGCACTCTATTATAAGTCATATACAGGAAACAGCAAGTGTTACTTTTTTGTTCTGATGATGTACTAATGGATGTGGTATATGGCACATGAAGCACTGTGGAGACTCTGCCTGGTTACTGCAACTTTAAAGTCTGGAATATTCTGGCCTGGTGGAGGTCCAGCTGACCTAGCATTAGCACCGGTGGGAACCCCATGGCTTCTTTGGCCAGACTTTTTTTAACCACTGTGTCAGTTAAATTTGCTAAAAGTTTTTAACTAAAAATTGATCCATCCACAGGAGCCTTGTCTACACTACAGACGTCGTCAATGTTAGCAGTGGTTCAGATGAACTGATGGTAGTACAGTGGGATTTACTTATTTATTTTTTGGGGGGAGGGGGTAGATTTCCCCATTGCAAACAAGGCTTTAGACTGTTTAGGACAGGGATGGTCAAACTGTGGCTCACAAGCCACATGTGGCTATTTTACAATTAAAGTGCGGGTCAGGGAGCCCACTCTCCACCTGCCAGACTTGGGAGAGGGAGCCTGGAACCTCTGCCTTGCAGCAGGGTGGTAGGGTAGGGTTTCTGTCCAGCAGGGCAGGGGATCTTGGGGCTTCAGCCCCACAGGTCATGCTTGCCAGGACTTCAGCAGGAATGTGGCTGAAACCCAAAGCCACGGCAGGTGCCTCCTGCAGGGCTGAAACCCCGAGCCCTGGCTCTTGAACTTCTGAAGATTCAAAGGGTCAGTAAGTTTGGCCACCCCTGGTTTAGAACTTTGTGTTTATTCCCACTCATTTCACTCAAATTCCTGAACTGCGGCAAGAGAAAGATCTTTAGAGACTAACATTCCAGTCCCTTCAATTAAGAGCTGAAAAAACTCCTACATTTCAATTCTCCAAACCGAGGAGAACTTGATTCAATTTATTGCCAAGATCAAAAAAGCAATTTTTTAAGTCATCCAGGCTTCCTATATATTAAAAAAAAAGAAAAAAAGAAACTCCTCCTCCCCCTTCCCATGTAACTTTGCAGGTCACCTTTAAGCAAATACTTAAAAACCCACTTGCACATGGTAAAGAATGGGTGCCAAACAGCCAGCCCAATAGCACACAGGTTATTTTTGGCTCATGAACAGTTTTCATTTTCCATCCACATGGGGTATAGCTGGTTTCACTAATGACTTCGTCCTGCAGCGTTGCATGAAACAGCTCAGACTACATGCACAAATACATTCGGCAGGATCAAGTCCCAAGCGATTGTTTGACCTTCTCTGTATGGCTACAAAAATTCCTGATATCCAACTTACTACTGAACTGAGAAGTTCAAACTCTCGCTCAGGCAGGAAGGAGTGCCAGCCATCTTCAACAACTTCAAACATGGGCCGGTAGAAGAAGGGATACATTAGAGTGACAGAATCCAGGGTGGACAATGCCTGTGGAAAAAAAATGAAGCGTCAGTTTGTTCGCTCAGTTGACCTTTCAGGGCAAAAATGTCTGTATGATGTTCCCGTCTTTTAGTTTTGACAATACAATTTGATTCAAAGTTTGTGCAGAACATCTGGATCTAGACACACGTCTTTTATTTACCCTTACACAAGGGTCATGGTATTTTACAGTAGCTAGTCCAAAACTCTATAGCTATAACTATTATTGTAGTATTTTTTTTATAAGGGTTTCTGCAGAATAGGCATAGCAGCGTAAGGTTGTCTAACACAGGCCACCACCAATGTATCTCCAGCCTCATCATAGCATATTATCTCGGAGGCTAAGGAGACAATTATCTTACCAGGGAAGCAAAGGATTGAACGGACAAGGAAGTAAATTGTGGGATGGATATAGACCTCTGTATGGAGTGGCCTGAGATCATCAGCTGATTTCACAGGGCACTGAACAGCCAGATGGTAACAATAATTGTCCAATACTAGGCTGGACTAACTAGTGTCCTAGTGGTGAAAGGTTCCATATCCTATTACAAATTCAGAACCACCTACTAAACTGTCATGGTTCCCATCTTTATTTTACAGGGCAGTACAATAAAATGAGCAAAAATAAAGTAGGGTTTGCTGAGGCCTTTTAAACACAAAAAGTGCAAAAAGTTTTTATGAGGATTTTTTAAAACAACAAAATCATCCAAAGCACAGGACTTGGTGGTCAACTACATGGACATCTGTTGGGAATATAATACAGCAGGACACACATTATCCAACAAGTTCTTGGAATGCTCTGGAGACAGCTTTTTATTACAGAAAGTTGAGAGGCTATTCTAGATTTGATTCTGACTAAAAGGGAGGAGAATTTGAAGATAGATGGCAGCTTGGGTGAAAGTGATCATGAAATAATGAGTTCCTGATTATAAGGAATAGTGGGAGGGTAAAGAGCACACTAAAGACAATGGACTTGAAGCTAATTCAGAGAATTGGTAGCAGCAAATCTAAGGGGAAAAAATAATTCAGGAGAACTGGCAGTTTTTTAAAGGGACACTATTAACGGTGCAAGAGCAATCTAGCCCAATGCATAGGAATGATAGGAAGTATGATAAGAGACCACCCTAGCTTAACGAGGAGATTTTCAATGACCTGAACCTCAAAAAAGTGTCATACAAAAAGTGGAAACTAGATCAAATTACAATGGATAAATAAAAAACAAAACAAAAAAACCTACCACAAGAATGTAGAGACAAAATAAGAAAGGCCAAGGCAAAGGAAAAAAAAAGATTAAATTAGCTATGGACATGACGAGTAACAAGAAAACATTTTACAATTACATAAGAAGCAAGATGAAGACCAAAGATAGGGTAGGTCTATTATTCAGTTAAGAGGGAAAGACAACAACGCAATGGCTGAAGTGTTAAATGCCTTTTTTGTTTCAGTTCTCACCAAAAAATGTTAGCAGTGATTGGACAACTAACATAGTGAACATCTGTGAAAATGAGGTAGGATCAGAGGCTAAAATAGGGAACAAACAAGCTAAGAATTACTTATACAAGGTAGATGTCTTGAAGTTGGCAGGGCTTGATGAAATACGAACTGGCTGAAGAGATCTCCGAGCTATTAGTGATTATCTTTGAGAACTAGTCACTGGAGAGTTGCCAGGTGACTGGAAAAGAGCAAATATTGTAACTATCTATAAAGAGGGGAATAAAGACAACGTAGGGAATTACAGACCAGTCAGCTTAACTTCAGTACTTCAAAAGATAATGGAAAAAACAAACAAACAATTTGTAAGCACCAAGAAGAAAATAAGGCGATAAGAAAGACTCAACATGGAGTTGTCAAGAACAAATTATGTCAAAGCAACCTAATACCCTTCTTTGACAGGGTAATAAGCTTTGTGGATGGGGAAAGCAGAACATGGGATATAGCTCTACTTTAATAAGGCTTCTGATATGGTCTCATAAGACCCTCTGAAACAAACTAGAGAAATATAACCTAGACAAACCACAGACTGGGTGCACAACTGATTGGAAAAGTATATTCAGAGAGTAGTTATCAATGGTTCACAACTAAGCTGGAAGGGCATATTGAGTGGGGTCACGCAGGGGGAGGGTGACTTGTCCTGGTTCCAGTTCTATTCACCATCTTCATAAATTATTTGGATAATGGCTCAGAGAGGACACTTATAGTCTGAAGACAATACCAAGCTGGAGGGGTTGCAAGTGCTTTGGGGAATAGGATTAGAATTCAGAATGATATTGGCAAACTGGAGAAATGGTCTGAAATAAGCAGGATGAAATTCAAAACGGACAAATGCCAAGTAATACACTTAGGAAGGAATAATCAATTGCACAAATACAAAATGGGGAATAACTGAGTAGGAAGGAGTGCAGCAGAAAAGGATCTGGGGGTTATAGTGGATCACAAACTAATATGAGTCAAAAATGCAACACCATTGCAAAAAAAAGCAAACATCATTCTGGGATGTATTAGCATGAGCGTTATAAGGAAGTGTGACAAAGTTCCTCCTCTACCTTGGTGGGTCCTGAGCTTATTGGCGGATTTGTTCACCTCAGTGATCTTCCCCTCTTGTGGAACCCACAGTCTGGGTCAGCTCCTCCTGTATCTGATCAGGAGTTGGGAGGTTTGGGGGGAACCCGGGCCCGCCCTCTACTCCGGGTTCCAGCCCAGGGCCCTGTGGATTGCAGCTGTCTATAGTGCCTCCTGTAACAGCTGCATGACAGCTATAACTCCCTGGGCTACTTCCCCATGGCCTCCTCCAAACACCTTCTTTATCCTCACCACAGGACCTTCCTCCTGGTGTCTGATAACGCTTGTCCTCCTCAATCCTCCAGCAGTACACTCTCTCACTCTCAGCTCCTTGCCTTCTTGCTCCCAGCTCCTCACACACGCTCCTTCTCCTCTGGCTCCTCCCTGCCTGACTGGAGTGAGCTCCTTTTTAAACCCAGGTGCCCTGATTAGCCTGCCTTGATTGGCTGCAGGTGTTCTAATTAAAGTAGCTATCTCTACTGCCTTCTAGAAAGATCTTAATTGGCTCCAGGTGCCTTGATTAACCTGGAGCAACTGCCATTTGGTTACCAGGGTACTAGGGATTTGTTTAGCCTGGGGCTAACATACCTGTTTCTCAGTAGCCATCTGGCCTTGCCCCATCACACAAGACACAAGTAGTAATTCTTCTGCTCTACTCAACATTGACAAGGCCTTAACTGGAGTATTGTGTCCAGTTCTGAGCACCACACTCTTGGAAAGAAGTGAACAAACTGGAGAAAGTCCAGAGAAGAGCAACAAAAATGATTAAAGGTCTAGAAAACATGATCTATGAGGAAAGATTGAAAGAACTGGGTTTGTTTAGTATGGAGATGAGAAGATTGAAGAGGGCGACATCCTAGTCTTCAAGTAAGTAAAAGGATGTTATAAAGAACAGGGTGATAAACTGTTTTCCTTAACCAGGGAGGACAGGATAAGAAGTAATAGGCTTAAATTGCCACAAGGAAGATTTAAATTGGGAAGTTTTTCCTAATGTCTAACTGTAAGGGTAGTTAAGCACTGAAACAAAATACAGAGGGAGGTTGTGGAATCTCCATCACTGGATGTTTTCAAAAACAGGTTAGAGGGACGTCTTTCCTCAGCTCCCATTGGCCGGGAACGGCAAACCATGGCCACTGGGATCTGGGGGGGAGGAGGCTCCCTGAGGACGGTCAAAGTAAACAAAATGTCTCATGTCCCACCAGCGGATTACCCTGATGGGCCATGTGTTGAAGGTTGCCGATCCCTGGTCTAGATAATACTTAGTCTTGCCTCAATGCAAGGGACTGGACTAGATGACCTACAGGTGTCCCTTCCAGTCCTACATTTCTATAATTCTCTGGTTCATTTGATACTGTTCTGCAGATCCAGTTACTGGAACTAGAAGACAAGGCATAGCTTGATAATATAAACTAAATGTATATAATTAGCCCTGAAAATACACTGTATGTCAAGTTAATTGCTATAATTTAAGCACAGTGTAATTTAACGGCAGTATAATTTACCTAACACAAAGTTAGTGGGACACACAAAAGCACTCCAAGACAGATGCATCTAGAACACTTGTGATGCTTATTTGCTTTCTGTGGGTATTTCCCATGCAATGTTACTCCTAAGGGTTACATTTGCAAAATGGCACAACAGAAGTGTGGAAACAAGAGACTCATTAAACAGGAACACAGTCAAGGGAACTCATTTTAAATAACATTCACCCGTGTTAGTAAAAGCATTTAGTTATGCTACCTATTCTTTGCCTGTTATTTAGCTTAGACACAAAAAAAACAACAAAAACAAAACCTAGAATAGTCTGCTTCACTTTCTTATTTTCATGTACGAGCACAGTTCTGTTATGTTTGGGAAAAACCAAACACTGGGGTCAGATGATTAATTAAAAAGGGGGAACTATATTTCTGCTAGTAGTGTGCAAAAACCCAAACATACTTCATACAATAACCCATTACACTTCCAACCCAAAATGAATGGTTTTAGACTCTTTGTTCACCTCCTAAAACAGTCTGAAGCCTGGTCTACATGGGGGGAGGGGGGAAATCGATCTAAGATATGCAACTTCAGCTACGACAATAGTGTAGCTGAAGTCAACGTATCTTAGATTGACTTAGAATCACTTACTTTGCATACTTGCGGCGCAGGATTGATGGACGCTGCTCCCCCGTCGACTTTGCTTCTGCCTCTCATGGAGCTGGAGTTCAGCAGTCGACAGGAGAGCAATCAGGGATCGATTTATCGCATCTACACTACACACGATAAATTGATCCCCGATAGATCGATCGCTACCCGCCGATCCGGCGGGTAGTGTAGATGTACCCTTACTGGCAATAAGGATTTACTGTATTACTGTAATGTCCACTAGGTTCAGTTATGTGATTGATTTGGGGCCCATACAAGTTCCCTAATAAGAACTCCCTCCCCTGCGCTGCTTCAATCATCTGACAAACATGACTATCAGTATCTCTCTCAGTAACTTAAAATTAAAGCTTAGTTTTTGCCCTACTATAAACCTACATTCTGCTAGCCCCTTCTTCAATTACTTTGAATAGCTGTTGATAGTTAAGGTCTGAACAATGCTTTGAAAGTATAAGTGCTATGGAAGTGTCATTTATTACTATGAGTAAATATTAAAAGCTCTTACCTCAATAGAGCTAGCAATGTTCAAACACTCCTCCATTCCAGGTATATCCAGTTGAATAATCCGCAGATCTTTGCATTTTATAATGATGGTGCCTAACGAGCCAACAAACCTGCAGTGAAAGATACAGTATGTTGAACTATGAAGAGAAATAGCCTCTATGGAAGTCCAAATTCCTAGATAAATATACATGTGTTTTCCAGCAACGCATACGTGCAAAATAAATTACTACTTGGAGCTTTATCTGCTATGCATTCTTTTAGAAAATACACGCTATTCAAATCTTTCAGCAAGATATGTTCTTACGTAACTGTTACTTGCTAATGCTTTAGGGTAGGACTCTCCTCCCAGTTCACCTCTATAAAAGAGAAAGTAAACATTTAAAGATGGCCTGGAAAAAAAAAAAAAATGGGTGTGCCCTTTTTTTTTTGTTTGTTTCTGGTGGTGTGGGGGTATCTATGTCTTGAGAGGGACAGAGAGTTAAAGGCTTTCTTCCTGTTTTCTAATGTTTAGAAAACAAACAACCCCCACACCTCAGGTATTTCAAGTATGATATTTGCAGATGTTGCTACAGGGTGCAGACTGGGAGCTCTCTGCTCTACAATCCACTAACTGAATGCACAAAAGTGTTGAATCAAACAGATTTTTTTAATATATTTGTGTTAATAAAAGTTAACTAAAAAGACAAAAATCTTTCAGTCTAATTGAGGGGCGGAGGGAGTAGGTTTTTAGTCAAACAGGTTTCAATTTCTTGACATCTACAAAGTTACAACTGTACTAGGTTCTCCAGTCCTCAAAGTCTTCCAGAAACAAGATGTACACAAGCCCTTAATATTTAATGTAAAAACATGCAGATAAAGGTACCTATTAAAAATGCCTCAGGTGTTCCTTATGCAGCAGAAAGAAGCGTATGTTTTGAATAAATAAAGGGTTTGTTTCCTTCATGTTAACTAGCCAAAAACACAAAAAAACAAAAACAAAAAAACCCCAAAACCACCTGTTGCTGTAAAAATACAAAGGATGGAAGGAAGTGAGTAGGAAAATAAGGGCAAGGAGATAAATATTTAAATATCTCAGAGCACGAGGGTGTTAGCAGAAGCTGAAAGGGTTTAGCTAGACAGACAAGGAGTTCAGTTGTGGCCATGTTTAGACTGAACTGGGGTTGTACCATATCAGAGTAGAGAGAGTTATATATGTGGGACTCAACATAAGTGGTCTGAGTAGATTTGGTAGTATGGCTTAGTGAGAGACTGGGAATCTCAACTCTGGGGCCTCTACTACTAGTTCTACCCAGCTGGGTGTGGCTTTGACCACCTCACTAAACTTCTATTCCTCAGTTTCATCTGTAAAATGGGCATATAGTGGGTATCTTCCTCAGAGATTGCTTATGGAATGCTTCCCAAGCTATGTTTACAAGGATGATTGATTTTTAGAAGAAATGTGGTACAGAAATATGAACTATAATACAGTCAGACTGATATTCAAACCAGGTCAGTTCTGTTTTGGCATTCCATTATGTTTTATCCTCACAGTTCACAGTGGGTGCAATTTGTTGACAGCACAAAGCGGTCCTTGATGAAATGCAGGCCATGGTAAGCAGCACAGGCAGTATAGCTGTAATTGCCTGGATACAGCGCAGCTGTCTGTCTGGGATGAGTAATCGTTTTTTGGCCAACATCACATCACCATATAAAACCTGAATTGTAACCAAACAAGACAAAATTCAGTGGGCCTGTAATTTAGTTTCAGAATTATTTCTGCTAAACCACTATTTTGGCTTAAAAAAAAAAAATTTCTTCACTGAGTAGTCATGACTTTCTCCAGCACTGAAGAACTGCAAGCATTGGGATAAATGAACGGAACAGCTGTCCAGTTTCAGTGATGATCCAATACATGTATCTATCTATATGCCCTCCTGCACTGCTATTTCATAACTTCCTGTAGTAATAGTTAATACACTAGTGGGGCTGTTTTTCCTTTCTCTGAATTTCCTGAAGCATACTGACATCACCAGTGTCATTAACTACATCTCTTCTCCACAATGAGACCAATAGGCTGTATATTTAAAGAGAGTTGCTCAAGAATTGCACAAAGCCAACACACACACACACACAAAAGCAGCAGCTTTGGAGCTCATACCGCAAAATGATTATGAAAAACTACCAGCCCAAGTACAAACATCCACTCACCCATCCTTATCATGATACAAAATACTATATTTTACTTCCTCATCAAAGACAGATTCACATCAGCAAGGTGGGAGGATGGAATTCTGTAAGCCTGCTCAATGCCACATTGGTTTGTCTTAGAGTCATCACTACACGTGAACTAAAGCAATGCATGGCTGGGACTATTTACCAAGCCCTACAGAACGGCGTATGTTGTAATCCCTTTTCTTCTTCCCTCTCCAGCAGAGAACAAGGATATTTGAGAGGTAATCTCTAAATGGATCAGGTGGAATGGGATGGAATGGCTCAGTGATAGAATCTATACTGAAATACAGTAGCCAACATTCCTCAACTTTATCAAGCCACATGATCAGGGAGCTGTAGGTATAGTACCATTGCACTGGTCCATATATGGCAGCATGGCCTCATGCAGAGAGTACTGCACAGGGTCTCCAAAGATATGGGTTCTATTCCTGGCTCTGCCATTGGCCTTGCTGTGCATCTGGGGCAAATCATTTCGCCTAATACTTCCAGCCTTTTTAAAGTGCTTTGAGATCCACAGATGGAAAGCACTGTACAAAAGCTAAATATTATTAAACTGTACCCCCTTCCATTCATGCAGTTTGCAAATGTCAGTCACCCCAGGAAGGTAGGCAATTATCACCCTCATTCTACAGAAGAGGGAAACCAAGACGAAAGTGAAGTAATTCAACCAGTGTCCCAAATAGGACTAGAAACCAGCTATCCTGATGTTCAGTCCTCTATTTTAATCATTGGACTGCACCCTCCTTCAGACCTAGAGCTAAACCCTGAGATTCCCACCACCTAATTCTTCACAGTGCTCCTTCCCATCCCTTACAAAGAGGAAAAATTGAATGGGGTAAAGAAGGGGAAAAAATACCTTTTTTCAATGGAGTCAATGTTTGAGTGCAGCAGCCACAGCTCCTCAGCATTGTCCTGGCGCCGAGATGAGAGGATGAGGTGGTGGCCAGTCAAGCATAGTGTCCCTTCCACTGCTGGGTAGAAGGGACGGTGCAGGACGACATTATCTGCTCGCGGTGTCTTGATTAGCTCTGCAAACTCCATGTTTCTCTGGGGTTGGTACTGGCCTGCGAATGATCCTGTCAACTAACCAGCTGGGGGGGAAGCAAGCCCAACTCAGCAGCACCAGTACCTCCTGTTGGGGCCAAAAAGGGGGATCCACACAATCCCAGGGATCTTCCACAATGGCTGGTGCTAGTAGCTACCAGGGAGTCAAAGAGTTGGGGAGGGTCATAACTGTAAGGGTGATTCCCAGCTCCCACCTTAGGAGCGAGGGAGTCACGTGCCTCACTCCTGAGGGGGCCTCCAGGGAGGAGATGGGGGGAGGGGTTGGGGGTGTCACAATCCCACCTCTCTGTGGAGGGAGGAAGAACAGGAGCCCGGGGGGTGTGGGGGGTGAGGGTGTCACAATGTGCTACGGTCCCAGCTCCCAGGGCAGCTCGGGGGTGGGGGGAGGGGCAAGCACGACCCCTGCTCCCGGGGGAGGTGACCCCAGTTCCTAACACGCTCGGGGGAGGGGAGTCACAATCCCAGCTCCTCAGGGGTGGGAGGAGGCTGCCGCAGGGGGGGAAGCTGCTCTCACAGCTCCCAGTAGGCGAGGCCCCTGCGGGACGCTCCAGCCCCGCCCTGGGAACGGGGAGCCTGGCCTGGCCGTGGCCCCTCAGCCCCTTCCCGACCGGCCGGCTCCGCAGCACTAACAACAGCAGGCAGGAAGCCCAGTCCGCTCGGCCCATTCCCCGGATGCTGGGACACAGACAGGGAGGGGCACGTGCCCTCGCAGGACCAATCCCCGGCCACCTCCCACTCGTGAGGGCGGAAGAGATTCAGACACCCGCTTGGCCGAGCCTCTGCCCCTACCGGAAGTAGTTCGCTACCGGAAAGGCTGCGGCGCGCCCCATCCACCCCAGCACATCCGTTCCGCATTCGAACCGGCCCTGCCGTATTTCAGTGCGGGGGGGGGTTGCTGTAAACCCACGGGAGGAGGGCGGAGGCCGGGGAAGCGGCGGGACCGAGAGTCCGTGCTGGTGGGGGGGCGGGGGTGCCGGGCAATGGCAGGAGAGAGGGGCTGGGGGAACGAGGGCGTGACGCGAAACGAGACAGGAGCTGAATGGGTGGAGCTCAGGGTTGGGATTGGCTGCAAGGGAGAGGGCGGGGCTGAAGAGAGAGAAACTCATTGGCGAGGCCAAGGGGAAGGGGCTGAAGGGGTGGAGCTCAGCAGTGAGATTGGCTGAAGGGGAGGGAGCGGGGCCTAAGGCGGAGGAACTCATGGGAGGGGCCAAGGGGGAGGGGCTCATGGGGTTGGAACTAAGGGGGAGGGGCTAATGGGGGAGGGGCTGAAGGGAGGAGCTCAGGGGTCAGATTGACTGAATGGGAAGGAGCTCAGGGGGAGGGGGCAAGGGGGAGCTGAAGGGAAGTGGGAGGGGCTGAAGAGGATGAGCTGGGGGGGAGTGTGGCACTAATTCTGTCTGAGGTGGGGGCAAGACCCTTCACTTCCTTGTGCTCCGGTTTCCCCGTTGGTTAATGGAGAAATAGGGGTTATTATCTCTGTAGAGGATTAAAAGATGTCCTGATGCAGACTTAAATCTCTACTATAGGACACCAGTCTCCTAAAGAAGACTGGAAAAAACAGAATGGATAAAGGCCTCACGTCTTATGGAGCACAGAGGCAGAACTTCCCATTAAGCAAACAAACACAACAGCACTGGTTCCTGTTGATCCCCAGCCTTCTCATGTCCTTCCTTCCACCCTCACTTGAGTGAGGGAGTCTGACAGCATCGCACCAGCTAATTGCAAGAGCCAGCTTCCCTTTCAGCACTGTCATCACGTCCTGGGAGTTCCCACCGTTGTTTATGTGTGAGCAAAATGAAGGAAGATAGAAATGTTGATAATAGTCAGTGCATAGAAGCATACATGTGATATTTCTCACCCATCAGCTCATCTACAGTCAGGGCTGGCCCTAGACCAAATGGCGCCCCATGCAAGAAGCATTTGTAGCCCATTTCACAACTGATTCACAGTTTGCATGCATGATTTATTCCTATTGTATAAAATCATACATTTGAATGCTAGTGTAATGCTGACAGAGCCTGGTCGGCAGAGGGCAACCGCTGGAGCTTAGTGCATGAGCCTTTACTGTATGAGCTAAAAGCCAACTGGCTGTTCGTTAAGGCTGTAGAGCAGACTCATTTTATCTCTTTCTCTATGTGGTTGCGGTGCCACTAGATGGGACACAAACACCACACCCAGAAGGTGTGTGGGTTACATTAGGATCTGTAAATCTGTATTTATTTGTGCCATGTATAAGCAAATAAAAAAAGTATTTCCTATTAGCTTATAGAAACTGGTGAATTTTAAGAATAACTGAAATGTAATAACATGAAGAAATTGTACTGTGCACCACCAGTATTAAAATAGTGTTACAATAGATGACTGCACATATACCTGTGACGGCATGGCTGACAAGATTCTAGGAGGTTCGAGGAAAATGTAATTCCCAGAAAGTCTGGAAGGTTCCATGAGATTCTACAAAGGTCCAGAACATTCTAGGAGGTTAGTGAAAAATGAATCCACATATGGAATACCTAAAACATTTTACTTCAAACATTCTGTTTCCCCTTTTGTTGCTAACAAGAAAAACAGCACCTTGAGCCTGACGTTCCCCCCGGCAATCCTGGCACCCCAGGTGGTCCTCTGCCCCTAAAGCCAGCCCTGTCTTCAGTGGACAAAATTCTGCTTAGTTACACTAGCATACATCTCTATTTTCCTTTCCCAACAGGTAAGATACACATAATTACTTAGCAACATTTTCTTAACTTTCACCCCTTTTTAGACTCCTCATGGAGCAACCATACCTAAATGGCATCCCAGAAGGCATGCACAGGAGAGGCAGGTAGGGAGGCAAGGGGGTTGAATAGTGTGGTTCCAAAGACTGTTGGCGCCAAAGGGTGTCTTTAGAAAAACGGAAACCCAGCCCAGGGGAAGCTATACAGACAGGAGCATGAATTTTAACCAGTAAAAGGGAAGATAGAAATTCAAACCACTAGGAGGAAATCTAAAGAGCAAATAGCCACCTATGCAGATCAGAAGCTGATGCCTGCATGAGAATGGGTAGCACCACTGGGCTGCCGGGGTGGAAAGGGACATTTCAGGGAGGATAAAGACATTAAAGTGCCATTACATTATTACTTTGGCTCAGTTTTGTTCACCGCAGAAGATGTTGGGGAGGTAACTACCTAACCCTACTGTCTTCTCGTAATAAGATACTGTCAGAGGTTGAGTTGGATAAAAGGGAGGTTTTGAAACAAATCCAATAAGCAGCAACAGATTTCCAGGCCCAGGTGGATATGTCCAGGATTCCTGAAGGAGGTTAAGAATGAAGTGGCTGAGCTGCCACCACAAATGTGCAATCTCATTCGATTTACCTTCCTTTCTGGAGAACTAGGGGGTATATAGTAGGGAAATTGGAGACTAGAAAACTTTACTTCTGTACCTCCTAAATTGCTTGCAATGATAATTAAAAATACGATTATGAAACATTTAGTTCAAGGATTCTCAAACTTCATTGCACAGTGACCTCCTTCTGACAACAAAAATCACTACATGACCCCAGAAAGGAGGGGGTTGAAGCCTGAGCTTGCCTGAGTCCCTCTGCCCCAGGCAGGGGGGCCAAAGCCCCGGGGCTTCGGGCCAAAGCCCTGGGCTTCAGCCCCAGACAGTGAAGCTCGGGTCTCAGTCCCAGACCCCAGCAAGTGTAATACCAGCCCTGGTGACCCCATTAAAACATGGTTGTGAGCAGAGCCGGCTTCAGCTTTTTTGCCGTCCCAAGAGACGAAGAAAAGAAAAAGAAAAAATAGATAAAGCCACGATCGGCAGCACTTCGGCGGGGACTCTACTGCGCCATTCTTCATTCTTCGGCAGCAATTCGGCAGCTGGTCCTTCCCTCCGAGAGGGACTGTCAAATTGCTGCCGAAGACCTGGATGTGCCGCCCCTTTCCATTGGCCACCCCAAGCACCTGCTTCTTGCGCTGGTGCCTGGAGCTGGCCCTGCTTCTGACTCACTTTGGGGTCCTAACCCACCGTCTGAGAACCGCTGACCTAGAAGACCGTGATATACAAGGGTCTAACCAGGACTGCTTCGGCAAAGGAAAATCATGCTCAGTAATTTTAGAATTCTTTGTACAGTGTTAATAAAATAGGGTATAAAGGTGAATGAGCTGGCTATTTTAGCCTTTCAAAAGGCCTTTGAGAATGTCCTTCACAAGAAGCTACTAAAGGAACTAAGGAGTAAGGGTCCGAGAGGCAAATTATTGTCATGGCTGATAAATTGGCTAATGCACATAAATGAAAGAGTCGGATGAATTTCATCTTGGCAAAAGATTAACAGCCGCGTGCTTCAAGGTTCTGTACCAGGGTAGGTGTTTAACATGTTTATTACTGATATATAGGTGGGGGGTTGGTGGCAACATTTTGAAATTACAGATTTAGGTTAGTCAAGATCAGAGAGGTAGTGAAGAACTTCGGAGAGACCTAACCAAGCTGGATGAATGGGCAACGCAAGAGCAGATGAAGTTTGATGCCTACAATGCAAGGTAATGACCTGTAACACACACTTCCCAGTGGGTTACATGCTTTCTCTGCTCAAAGGAAGCTTGTCCTGCGTGTCTGAGGCCCACAGTGATTCAAATCCCAGACAAGTCCTCATTTATGTGACGTCCACAATGTTGGTCGACACACTGGGGATTGAACAAGGAGCTTCAGAGCAAAAAGCATAAGCTGCTAATGCTCTGTAGCTGGAGACTGTAACAATTTATATCCTCGGTGGATCTTCATATTGATATGGATAATTAAGCTATCCAACATTTACAATAGGTAAGATTTTTTAAAAAAATTAAAGGAGATATAAACCATCATGCTCCAGCACAGAAGCCAACTTCGAACTGAGAGGTAAAGAGGAACCTTCCCCCTAAGAAAAAGTTATACCATTGGCACCCACTAGGGTGTAGCTCACAATGAAGCCGGTGTCAGTAACATGATACTGAGGAGATGGAGCAGTAGTCTGATCCAGGATAGCAGGTTTTATTAACCTATCAGAAACCCAGAAATCCTTACTCCCAATCTTATGCTTTTCTTTGGAAAAGATCAAAACACCTAGAACATGCAGGGACCAAAGAGAGTCTTTAAAAAGAGGACTGGCCACTAGATTGAAAAAAAGAGAGAAACGGCTATTTTGATGATCACAGCCATCTTCTTTGCCTTTCTTCAGCTCTGATTAGGGCCAGACAGCTTATCCAAACAACATCTCTTCCTCGCAGAAGTTTCAACAATGAATTCACACCGAGTATGGGCCCATTTACAGTCACTACCAGGATGGCTGCAGTGACGTGTGTATTCAAGGGTGCTCATCTCCTGCACAAGAGAAACAGTTTGAGGTTACTGGTGTAGGCACAAAACCACAGGAAAACAGGAATTTTCGTAACAGATCAACCCAGAAACATGCACACAAGAGAAGTTGCTCATTCATCGTTGGTACGCAGGGAACAAGGTTTTCAGATCTTAGTCTCTGGTTACATGCTTATCGTAAGGGCAAGTTACCGTGGGTGTAGCTGCACATTCACACTTGTGAGTACTGACAGGGGAGGTCATTTGGACAACTGAGTATCAGATTTGCAGGTGCACTGGCCTAGCTGTCTGAGGCCGTGTCTACACGACGCGCGAAAATCTATTTTAGGTACGCAATTTCAGCTACGAGAATAGCGTAGCTGAAATCGATTATCTAAAATCGATCTACTCACCCGTCTTCACCGCGCGGGATCGATGTGCGCGGCTCGCCATGTCGATTCCGGAACTCCGTTGGTTTTGGTGGAGTTCCAGAATCGATGTAAGCGCGCTCAGGGATCGATATATTGCGTCTAGATGAGACGCGATATATCGATCCCCGAGCAATCGATTGTAACGCGCCGATACGGCGCGTCGTATAGACGTGGCCTGAGAGCAGCAACAAAACTACAGGTGCACAAACGGAGGCTTGGTTAAAGCTGGGTGCAAATTTGCCCCAGGACATCTACAATAGCCCAGATTTGCTTTTGACAGCCGTAAGTATCACTAGAAAATAAGGACATTGAAGTCAGCTCATTTTCCAACCCAAACATGAATCCCATCTCAATAGGGGAGAAAATGCCTGCCTGACAAAGAACCTTGCCCACTATAACACTGATCTGCTTTCCTTTGTGAAGGCTGGTAGCTCTAGAAGAGGGGAGGTCTTTTATAGCTTTCCAGGGTTACATAAGCAGATCCTCAGCTGGTGTAAGTTATCATAGCTCCATTAAGGTCGATAGAGCTGTGACAATTTACAGGTGAGGATCTATCCCAAGAGGTCTTGGCAGGCTCCATCCACCCGGATCCCTCCCACTGAGTATTCAAGGGGTGCACAGTAGTTAGCTGGAATGTCAAAACTTTACTGAAGGTTTCAAGTGAAAGAGCAAGACTCCGATGGGTCTAACCTTCTAAATTTATTCATGGACCATTAAAACAGCACTCCTCTAACAGAACCTCTAGGCCCTGCACTGTTAGTCTTTTTCTTTATTGAAAGTGGACCATTTATTCCTATGCTCTTTGTTTCCTGTCTCTTAGCCAGTTACTGATACATTTCTTCACACACTATGTGAGATGAAGTGGGTATTCACCCACGAAAGCTCATGCTCCAATACGTCTGTTAGTCTATAAGGTGCCACAGGACTCTTTGTCGCTTTTTACACATTCAGACTAACACAGCTACCCCTCTGATACGAAATAACCTATGTTATCCCATTCTTTTTTGTCCACTATTTTGTAGATGTTTGTAAATGTGGGGGAAAATTGGACTAGCCCCAATAGTCCAGGCCTCTGCTTACTTGGCCGGGGCTCACCTTGCGGCTAGCAGGCCCGAGTCTAGGCCCAAAGCCTGAACCAAGCTAGAAGCTGTGCTCTATAACCACTGTAATTGGGGGGGTGGGCCAGGGGAAGCAGTAAAAAGCCTTAGCAGCAAGAATAATTTGCCATAGGTGCCTGCTGCTTTTGAAATATAATAACCACTTGTGTAACCTATAAGTGTGAAGCAATTATCTAAAATGAGTAACTATGCCTCCCCGCTACCCCAGTTATGTGTGGAGCGCACTCATCTCTAGCATTGTTTGGGAACACAGTAAGACATCCTAAACTCTACCACCCATGACATAGTTCTTATTTTGGTGTTGAATTCAGGCAGTTGTATAATGAGAAAAAGATTGACTAGGAGACAACAGACTTTTGTCTCAAAATCAGAGCCCACGCAGAGCCAACCTATGCAGTGCAGAGTGTCCTGCTTGCTGCTTTAGTAGTTAGCTATCTGAGTGATGGTGTTGGGGACTTGGTGGGTCTTGTATTGGGTCTTTGTTTTCTCTGCACCATTCTTGGAACTGAATGCAAGACTGTCTTGATTTCCTGTTTACACAGACTCATACCTCCTTGCTCTACATCCCTTAGTGATCGCTCTGATGTTCGCAACTCAATTCACAGGTCTCAGAATGTAAAAGTGGGAATCTTCCTTATGCCGGAATCCCATAACCTGAGTGACATTTAATGAACAGTGCTGAAAAGCCCCCTAAATCCAGTCTGGGGATACCAATTCAGCCCCTAATGAGACTGATAATTCTGTTCCTGACACCGCCAGTATCCCTATTTACAGTCCCACCTCTTACCTGGAATAGCCACGGAGTCTAGAAAGACAACAGAAAAGTGTAGAGGAGCCTCATGGCTGAAGGTTGGCTAGGATCCCAGTGTAGCTGGAGAGCTAAGAAACAGAGTCAGAGTGAGATCATTATGTGATAAAGATAACAAGATTCTGCATTTATACAGGTTTCAGAGGGGTAGCCGTGTTGGCCTGTATCAGCAAAAACAACGGGGAGTCCTTGTGGCACCTTAGAGACTAACAAATTTATTTGGGCATAAGCTTTCGTGGGCTAGAACCCACTTCATCAGATGGATGGAGTGAAAAATACAGTAAGTAGTATATATATTACAGCACATGAAAAGATGGGAGTTGCCTTATCAAGTGGGGCGTCAGTGCTAATGAGGCCAATTCAGTTAAGATGGAAGTGGCCTATTCTCAACAGCTGACAAGAAGGGGTGAATATCAAGAGAGGGAAAATTACTTTTGTAGTGCTAACTACATTGGCCTCGTTAGCACTCTCTTGAGGACTCCTCGTTGTTTTTGCATTTATACAGCATTTCCTGAGAGCGTGCAGGATATGGGGAGGAACATACATTAACTGAGCTGTGCACACTGCTTGCTGTTCACACAGCCTTTATTGTCACTCGGCCCCAGTGCATCTGCTCACGACAATACTTAGCTCCCGTGTACTTCATCTCTTTGTGTCACTGGCCCTCCCACTGTATTATTAGCCCTTTTGTGTGCCATTTGCACAGTTCACCCAGCTTCAGCATGCAGGCGTATACAGGGAATTCTCCCTTCTTCCTATCCAGCTCAGAAAGAATTTGACAACTTGCAAATTAGTTGCAAACATGAAGATGTCAGCTGTGGGTCTAATGAATTAACAAGAGTGCAAAGTACATATTGGAGCAGGTCCTGGGTTAGCAAGACTTGAGGTAGTTTTTCAGGGTCTAAGTATCAGTGAGTGATGATTGACAGCCTAAGTAGAATCATCTCTTCTTCTTCTGTCCTCCTCTGTAAGGGAGATGTTATAAGTATGGGCTACTGCTTTGGTCACTATCAATCCGAGAGACTCCCAATGAATTATGTCCAAGAGACAAAGGGAAGATCTAAACATTAATGCAAAACTTGGGTCATCCTCTGGGCTTCTCCCCAGTGAGGCTCAACAGGGCAAAGCGTATCCAAAATTAAATATGCCCATCGTCTTCAGTTCTTTTTATTAGCATCGATACTTTGCTGTGGTTGGATCGCTCAAAAATAGATGGATGTTCCTATTTAATATTTATGTTATATTGGTGCCTGGAGTGCTCAGTCAAGATTGGGCACCTTTTGTCCTAGGTGCTGTACCAACAAGAACTACATCTCTGCCTAGAAGACCACACACTACAAGAAGGCAAACAGCGTGTGAAGGGTTGGGGGAGAGGGAGACATTCGAATAAATACCCTGTTCCTAAAGTCAAGACTGAATGCCTTTCAGACGCTTACGTCACAGCTCAATCAGAGGTTACAGGTTTGATTCACAAATTACTGGGTGATGTTCTCTGGCCTAGGTTATGCAGGAGGCTAGATTAGATGATCATAAGGGGCCCTTCTGACCGTAGAAGGTAAGCAGAGGTGCATTTTTTTTATCTTATCCTTTAGTTGTGTAATGCCAGAAAAGTAGAGCTGATGGGCTCATTGTCAAGTGTTATATTGTCAGTCATGGCCAGGGTTGTCAATGTGCTGGAAGAAATGGGGTTCACTGAAATAGTTATGGATTATGGGCCTCAGAATTGCTGAGAAACTCTACTCCCGTGGTAGTCAGTAGGAAAGGTGGGTACTAAATACAGGCTGCGTGTCCACAATTTTCCCAAGTGATTGATCTAGGGTATTGGGGAAGAGGGCTGAGATCTTGAGTGTCCAGTCTGGCACACCTGAAGGGCACTCATCACTGAAGCACCCCAAATCCATGTCTGCTTAGAACAGACTGTGGCCTCAGTACATTGGTGCGGGGCAGGTGGAGTCATTTGAGTCTGCGTGGCAGGACATACAATCCAGGAGGCCATAGTGAAGTTTAAACCTAATAAGGGAGATGGCTATGGGGAAGACACCTACACAGGGCTGGCAGAGGCAGCAGCCTATGAGTTGGATATTTAAGGCCCCATGAACCTGACATTTTCATATCAGGGACCAAGCTCCTCAGCTTGTAAAAATGCCTCACAGCATCCTAGATTCATAGATTTTAAGGCCAGCAGGGGCTATTAATTCATCTGGTCTGATCTCTTGCATAACTAAGGCCATTACATTCAACCCAGTTACCCCTGTATTGAGCCCACTAACTTGTGTTGGGCTAAAGCATAACATCCAGAAAGGCCTCCAGTCCTGATCTGAAGAGTCCCAGGCATGGAGAATCCACCACTTCCCTTGCTAGTTTGTTCCAGTTGTTAATCACCCGCTTGTATCTTAGTTCCAGTTTGAATTTGGCTGTAAACTGCCAACTGTTAGTTCTTGTTCTGCCTTTCTCTGCTAGATTGAAGAGCCCTTTAGTATCTGGTATCTTCTCCCTGTGAAGGTAGTTATACACTGTCATCCAGCCTCTTTCTGATAAGCTAAACAGATTGAGCTCTTTACATCTCTCACAGAAAAGCATTTCCTAAAGCCGTTGAATTGTTTCTGTGGCTCTTCTCTACACATTCTTCAGTTTTTCTGTAACCCTTTTGCTAGGTGCTGTTGCCAGCAACAAGGGCTGGGTTGAATATCTAGGGGTGCCTCTTAACAATACAACACAGAACCAGGTTGGCTCCCCCCTAGTGATCCGGGAAAACTAAACATGTCCCCAGGGCACCTCTAAGAGGCAATACTTCCCCTCTCACAAGCACTGAGTCTGGGTATAACAAAAGGAAACAGTTATTAAAAGGGAGATGGAACTCAGCATTAATTTGGAAACACACTGCAACAACGATTCAAAAGCATTTAAACCATAAGTAAACACCCACCCCAGAGTACACTGGGCAGTGTCCTTCACCTCAGTTTCCCGCCTTGTGGCACGAAAGTCCGCAGAACAAATATCCCTGTAACACACCACTCCCTTCTCCCTCCACCACACCCCACTGCTGCTGCTGGCTAGTCCCCACTACCACTGCAATGCTGGGTTCTGAGGTTCCTCCTCTTAGCCTAGTTCTTAATGATTTCACTGGGTCATGGGGACCTCACTACAAACCCAGCCTCTGCATGGCTTTCACTACAATACCACCCCCACCACAGATCTAAGGTTTAGCCTCTAGACCTCTACAACAGCAATTTCAGCTTTAATAACCACTGAACAGAAACAAGGACTCTCAATAGAGCCTAATCAATTCTCTCTTTAAAAAGTAAGGTAAAAAGTTAAATAGCACCTAGGACTCGACTCGATAGAAACACTTGTCCCCATCCCTTGTGACAGACAGAGGGATTTGGCATCTGTACCCCTTGGTTAGCAAGTGAGGTTCAGTTTAGGGTGACCCCCGACCCTAGTCAGGGCAGGCTAAGTACAGTTCTGCTGCCCTTTACTCATAGAAGAAGGCTAACAACATTTCATTCCCCCTGCATTCAATATCAAAGTGAATTATAAACCCAAACCAGTCAAGCCTGGTCACTTTGGCAAAACAGCTGAAAACCTCGGCAGAGTAGGTGTGTCAATTCGAATACGGTCTGCTCCTGAAGCCCTTCCCCCTCTTCATCACTAGATGTCAGGGGAGAGCTCATTCAGCCTCTGCTTACATTTAATTCTGGACACCAGAACTGCAAGCAGTCTCATCAATGTGGAGGTGACATCACCTGCCTGCTCCTGCATGCTACTTCCCCGTGTATACAGCCAAGGACAGCATTACCCTTTTCGCCACAGCGTTGCAGTGGGAGCTGATGTTGAGCTGTTTGTCTGCCATGCCCTAAATCCTTTAGGGTCACTGCTTTCCGGGATACAGTCCCCTGTTCTGTAGCTGTGGCCTGTGTTTGTTGCTAGATATGTGACCTTGCATGTGGCTGTATTAGAATATATTTTGTTTGAAGGGGCCCAGCTTTTCAAGCAAGGGGTGTAGTTTACACCAGCTGAGGAAGTGAGATCTGGATGGGAAGGAAGAGGGGACCTGAAATGAGTGGAAGCCATTATCCTATAGTATCAATGCGTTTCTCTCCCCGTGGGTACAGTGATTTTTCTCAGCGAGGATTTGAACAGACCCTGATCGTGCAAGAAATTACAGGAGGTAGAATTCCCTGATGCTCACATTCCTGCATGTACATTGGGAATTACTTTTGGGTTGGTGAGCATTATTGTCCTCCTAAAGGTTACACAGAATCAGATCCTCGACTGATCTATGTTGGCAGGGATCCACTGAAATCAGTGGAGCTATGCCGATTTATACCAGCTGAGGATCTGTCCCACAGCCTCCAATTCTGCTTGATGGACACCAGATGAGGTCCATAACTGAGAGAAACAAGTGCAACTGCCTTACCAGACGCTTAGGTCGGCAGCATTTCTGCCTTCCATTCTTGCAGGTCCCCAGCTCCACTTCATCCCGGCTATCAATCTTTGTGCATTTTGCTTTACAGTAACCATCACGTCTGATGCAAGACTGGGTGTCTGGAAACCACCGATGTCCTACAAAAGGGAAAGAGTTTAGAGATGTGGGGCAAAAATTTGTCTGGGGATTGGTTCTGCTTTAAGCAGCAGGTTGGACTAGATGACCTCCTGCCTGAGGTGACTTTCAACCCTCATATTCTATGTTGAAGAGTATCTAATTGCCAAAGGATGGTACAGCACTTAGGGTGCTAACGTGGACCTCATGAGACCCAAGTTCAAAGTCCCTGCACTGCCACATGTTTCCTGGGTGGTCTTGGACAAGTCACTTAGCCTCTCTGTGCTTTAGAAGCCTAGCTGTACAATGGGAGCAACAGCACTTCCCTATCTCCTGGGTGGGGGTGGGGGGACCTAAGGCTCAATGAATTAAACTTTGTGAGGTCCTGTAATGGTGGGAGCCAGCTAACACATATAAAATGAGTAACAAAGATAGATTTAAACACAAAAATCCGGGCATGCTGGGATTCGATTTAGAGGTGTTTGATACCTACGTATTGCAGAAGCGTAACAGCAGGATGGGTTTTCTATTCTTACTCATGCGCCAGGTGCTGCAGAAGGGAATCACCCACCCTCTCCCATTACCAATTACTCATTCTTCTGGCATTTAGCAGGAGGGCAGACTGACTCACCGTGTGAGCCGCTACTCCCAAGCCATCAATAACAGACCTTGAGTACAGTAACCATGGCCCCAAATTTACATTCTCCTTCAAATCCCAATGTCTGGAACCTGATGCTCAAAATTTTCTACCTCATTCCAATACTGGGGACCGGAACTATACCCCTCATCAGTGTAGTTTCCTAATACTCACTAGTGTTTTTGGTTTAAAGTTGCAGTAGTAGGATTTTATGTTTGTATTTTGTATAATTTAAATTAAAAAATAGAGAATAATAAAATAATAATGTACATGAAACACTGGGTTCGTCTGGCCAAGACTTCCCTGGAGCACCGTGTCGCAACCGACAGAACCCGGCTCCTACCTATCCACGATCAACCTAGCTGGCCACTAGACTGATCCAGACTCTGGACTGGTAACTGTAACATCGACTGGTGGGACAATGTGTGTGTGTGTGTGTGAGAGAGAGAGAGAGAGAGAGATTGAATGCATGTGCATTTGTTGTATCCTCAATCAATGCGGCGTATTGCCTTTTCCCCTGAAAAAGATCCCGTGTGCCTCTTATAAGCATATTATTTTTTGGTGAAGAATTGCGAAAGGGGGAAAACATGCTTTGTGATTGTTAAACATACTGCTAAACATTGTTAAATGGTATTCCAGCCATATAAAGTGATCAATCATTCAGGTGTGCACACCCCTGGTCGTAGAAGTGAGGGGCAATAGGGGGAGGATTAGAGTCCTCGCTCCGACCCGTCTGACGGGGAAAAACTGCGTAGGGGAATATACCCTCGGTCGTAGCAGGATTGAGCCCAAAAGGTAGGGGGCTTAGCGTTGTCCCCCCCTGTTCAGTCAGGCAGTTTTTAGGGGGTATAGACTTTTTGTGGTGTGTAAGTCCCAGCATGAGCATGGGCATAGAACAGTTATAAAAATAAAAGAGTCCCCTAGGAACAAAGCTCAAAAAGAGCAGAAAAAAATGTCATTGATACAGGAAATTACTCCTTTTAAACAAATCTTGCTCTGTTAAGCCAAACTCTGAAGGATATAGGAGTTTGGGCAGTGTAGTATTTTTTGTGAGTGATATTGTGGTGATTTCACAATTAAAAAAAAAGTTTAAGGAAAGGGACCAGGACTGGGTGAGGGCTAGTTAAGGAGCTCACCCTCCTAGGGACAGTTCAGCGAGGAAAGCAAGATCAGGCCCAGACAATCAGTCAGGCAACAAATGGTGATATCTGAACTAATGAAGGTGTCTTTTTGGAAAATAAGCAAGTGATTTAAGGAAAAGAAAGTGAGACGTTAACTCTGCAGAGGCTGGAGGGAATTTAGCAGTTGAATGCTGTAAAAATGTTCCAAAGGAAAAGTGTTATAAAAAGAGAGTTCTTGGTTTCTTTGCAGCCATTCTGGAGGGAAAATGAGCCCTTTTCCCAAAGGAATGTCTGTAAATAATCCAGGCCAAAAAAAAATCTAATTTAAATAATTTGACTATGGACAATTCAGTCAAATTTGCTAAAAGAATATAAAAGGTGTCTACTGGAATTTAACTGCCCCCAAATGTATGTCAATGTATCTATGTACAGCTGTGTAAAAATTAAAGCAGTGTAAGGGATGTTAAGCAAAAAAGTATGTATGTATCTCTGTGTATAAATATATTGTGTAAATATGTGGAGTGTTTAGGACCTAAACCAATATTCCTGGTTTGTAAAACTCTTGTTTTGTAGGTTTAAAATAGATTGGTTTGGTTTGGTTTTTAAATAATACCACTAAAATCCACTTGAATCTTTCATTCAAAGTTGCAAAACTGACAGACTTTTTGCCAGACACAGGGAACTAGTGTTGTTTGGCTTTGGGAATTTAGCACTTAACCCATAAGGTACCTCAATGCTTTATGAAGATCAATATCTTTTTAAAAACCAAAGTCGTGGCTGCAGCAGGGCAGTCAAACCCAGGAGAAAGGAAAGAGATTCTGGATTTGGTTTTTGGTAACAAAAGAGCAAATAAAAGCTGTAGTAAAAAAACCAAATTAATTAAAAAAAAACCCAGTGTCCCTCTGGAGCAACTGCAGGGGTGAGGTGCACAAAACAAAACAAAAAGAAACATTAGGAACACTGAACCTTAAGGTAATCAAACTGTCACTTTAATCAGGGTACATAAAAACTCTGTAAGCATTAAAAAAAACCAAAACAGTTCCACCTTATATAAAAATTAATATGGCTAATGTTATAGAAGTTAAATGATGAAAAAAATGTGCATTTTCCCCAGAACATGTGTAGTGTATATTGTAGGAGGGGTAAAAGAAATGCAAAAACATACCATACTCCTTGATTAAAATCCTATTTGGGCTCCAAAGGGAGCCACAATAGGTTGTGTTTTCTTTTTCAGATTGCTGTGTGTTTTGAAAGCAAAAATTAAAAGTAAAAAGAAATCAAAACTCTGGTGAAAGTTAATTGTGTCCCTTTTAAGACAGAGTCTCTGAGCTGCTAATGGCTTCGGATCCAAAAACAAGCCAGAAAGCATCTGTATTAATGCAAATTACCTAACTGATAGAGGAAGGAGAAAACTGGCCATAAATGGCAGCACAAAGAAATCAAACCTAAAAATAAAAGGACAGATTAACCCTAAGTAGAAAAAATATATATACACCAGTACTTTTTTTGTGCGTATATGCAGTGCTAAAATCTGAAGACAGGTGCAAAAGGGGTCTCCTTATATGCATGATACCCCTACCTTTTAATTCACCAAAACACTCAAAATATAATTACATTAAAAAGCTTGTGCAAAAATTTCAAGAACATTGAACACACTGGCCTCAAAAACAAATTGTCTAAATAAAAAAACATGGCATAATAAAATGTATAGTGTGTATAATTTTTTAAAAGAACCTTTAAGGTCATACAATGCTTCTCAGCTATTACCTGTGAATAAACTTAAAGCTTAGCACAGCAAAAAAAACCATTACAAACTTGTCTGCTGTATAAAAAAAAAAACCTGAGGTACATCATCTCATAAATTTAATAACTGAACAGCGGAATAATTCACTCTAAACCCTTAAAAAGTAGAAGCCATTGAAACCTGGCCTGCCTATAAAACAAAAACACAGGAAAGTGTAGGGGTAATTCCTCTGTTTTGCCTGCAATCAGCAAGGGTATTTGTAAAAGAAAGGGTTATTGTAAGCAATAATCTGCCACCCCAAAACAGGTAGAAACATGTTCTTTTTGTCTTTCAGAAAATCAGGAAATGCTGGTACCAGCTGAAAAGCAACCCAAAATGCCATGAATCTACAAAAATTGTGTTTTGTGTTTTATGTTTTGTCTTGTGTTGTTTGTTTTGTTGCTAGTATTGTTGTGTATTGTGTTAAAAATACTGCATCAAGCAAAAAAAATAAATAATAAGCATTGAAACTGTATTTACAAAAACCAATATTGCAAAAGGGCAGAGGTCAAGGAACTCCAGTCTGTTAACAGGGAAACATCCTCAGGCAGCAAACACCGTATTAGGAGGGATTGGTTTGAAAGCAGGAATTATAAATATCATAGACCTGAAGGTATTTAAAAATAAGTTAAGTTCCTTGTCTCAACTGCAAGATAGTCTCATTCACAACCAGGCAAATACAACTGTGAACTTGGTACAAATAGATCTGGGAAACCTAAAAGCAACATGAAGTATGTGGAGGTGGCTAAACACCACCTCCTGCCTGCTATATAACAACAAATAGAATTAGGGAATAAAACTGCCTTAGCCATAGAATGTACTAAAATGCAAATTCTTAGTTTAGCAGCACTTGAACATGAAATGTTTGGCGTAATATCTGGGAATGTTTGGGTATCAACGCATCTTTTAAAACAACGGAAGAGGTCCTTGTTCTATACCTACAAATATAAATAAATGCAGCATGTTTCCAGCATGGTTAAGCCTGATTTGTTATTAGGTAAAATTATTGTTAAAATTGCTCAGCAACAGTCTGTGGAGACAGAAATCTGAAGAGTGAGCCTGCTCCCAAAATTGAGCATGGGATCCTTTTGGCTTCCCCAGGTTATGGGTCAGTGGGCTGGGAAAAAGGAGAAATTATTGGACACCGGAGGATGTACGAAGTGGAGCCCTCAGAAATGGGGGTGCTTGTCCCTACCTGTCACCACAGAACCATGCAGCAAAGACACATCATTGGGAACATGCATGGGACGAACTAAAAAATGTGATACGTGTTTTGTACAACAAACAATGTGTATGTGTTATATCCTGGGAAACAGTATTTTAAAAAAATGCAAGTATCAGTCAACCCCCAGTGAATGAATGGAGACGTAATGCCCACGTATCATCTGCTAGCAATCACATGTACTATTTACCAAAAATTTAAAAAAGCACAAAGCACTATAACCGCCACCCTGGTTAATTTCTCTGTTTCCCTGGGCCTGGATTGGCACAATCTAACTGATCACTTGTTGTCAGAAACAAAGGTGACTCAGTTTTTACAGCAAACACAAAGGCACACAGGGAAGCATGTCATTCGAATATTACATGCAAATAAAAACATGCTAAAAATCGGTAAATCTGACAAAAACCTGACAGCCTATCATTGGTACGATGTTTTTACAAGCTGCTCCCTGACCCCTAAAAGGCATATTGTCTATTATGTTTCCCCCATTACTAGTTGTGCTAATATTGTCCTATGTTTGCTTGCTAGAAATGTGTTGTATGTGCTACTGAACGAAAAGAATGTTTGTTAAATTACAACCACAAGCTCAAATTGTCTCTCAGTATATTGCTGTAAAACAATTATATAAAATATGACCCACTCAGGAATTGTTCTTGAGGAGTTAAAAGGGGGACATGCACTGGTAGATTTTATGTTTGTATTTTGTATAATTTAAAATAAAAAATAAAGAATAATAAACTAATAATGTAGCATGTATTAAATGTATTGGTGTACGATTTGACCATATCCTGCCAGCCACCCTTTTGGAGTAGCAGAAAGGATGGCCTAACGTGCCATTGGTAGAGATGCATCAGCCAGAATTTCTTTGTGTCTGGACTGATTTCAAGGCAGTAACAGACCTTTGTGGGTCACCAGTGTGTTGTAGGCTTAGCATTTAAAATAAGTAGAAGAATGCCGTGATTGTTTTTCTTTTGCATTGCGATTTGATGTTCCTGTTCAAAATGTTCTGTGTAAATCAATTCTGTTTTGTGTGGGAATGAGGAATGTGTGTTAAGAGAGAAGTGTAAGGGCCATCACTGAACCAGATGGTCTAGGGAGAAACCAGAAACAAATGCAAGGGCGCCAGGAAGCTGCAACGTGCCCCTCTTGAAATGTCAGAGGTGGCAGATTGACGACACTAAAAATGAGACAGGGACCTATCAAAGGGGATGAGATAGTTGTGATCAAAACCAGCATGGGGTAACTCCCTGAGAGACTTAATAAAAGAACAAAATTAAAAAAAATAATAATAAAAAAACAAGCACTCATCAAACAACAGTTACTTACAGCATGATAGTGCAAAACTTAATGAAGGAAAATGACTATATAAACAGGGTGTCTTGCCATGAAACTTTGGGTTCAACCTGCCAAGACTTTCCTGGAGCATCTTGTCGTGCCCAACGGAACCCGGCTCCTCCCTACCTGTAATCAACCTAGCTGCCACTAGATTGATCCGGACTCTGGACTGGTAACTATAACATTGACTGGTGGGACAGTGCGTGTGTGTGTGTGTGTGTTTGAATGCATATGCTAATGGTTGTATCTTCAGTAAATGTGCTGTATTGCCCTTCCCCCTGAAAAAGATCCTGTGTGCTTCTAATAAGCATAACACAGTCCCCTACGTGTTTCAGTCTTACCTGCGGTCGCCAGGGAAACCAAGAAGAGAACCACAAACAGAATGTAAAGGATCTCCATGGCCAAAGGTATGGCTGGCCCGTCAGAAGCACCGAGATAGATTGAGTGTGTAATTGTTTGAATGGCATATATGAGAAGTCTCTGTATTTATAGAAAGTCCCCTACCAGAGAGCAGAGCACAAGAGGAGGAGCATGAATTAGTCACTCCTCAAATACAGGTTGCTGGCTTCTCAATCTGCTTTCAGGTCACTCTGACCCACTGGATCCACTCTCAGTAATATGCACGCCCTGATTATTCAGCATTCATGTCTCTCTCTCTCTCTTTTTTATTTTTTTTTTGGCCCTTTCACATTGCCATTATGTTTCTCCCATGAAATATGCACAATCTGCTCCGCCCCAGCAGCTGGACAAGATGGGGTGAAATTCTCCCTCCTTCAGATCCGGCTCAGAGGGAATGTGACAAGTAGCAAGTTAGTTCCCAGTTCAACAAAACACTGTCAGGTGTAGGTATAATGAACAAGGTGTAAAATAACGACGGGTTTGTCTGCACTTGAGAGTTTGTCGGTTTAACGATACCTGCATGAGAGGGGATGCAGAATGGCTAACATCAAGAGATCAAAAATCCTGAGTAAGATCCTCGATAATCAAGAGTTTGACTCCCCCCAAATAACCAGATGTGTTTAGAAAGGTGTTTTGGGCTGCCTCTGCCTTTTGATTTTTGAACTCCCCGGGCCCATCTTGAGTGTGGGTGTGTGACAGAGCTGCCCATCCTCTCAAATTTACTGGGTTGGGCGATTCTGGCCCCTGCTGCAGAAGCTTTCACCCCACATCTACCTGTCCCCTGCCCAGCAATTAATTCTGCCCTCAGACATCCAAATCAATCCTGTCTCTGCAGCCTCCACCTCAGTTTAGCACCCTCTAAGGCCCCAACCCCCATCAGTTTTGTCCCCCTGCTCAATAGCTCCCTCCTCCCCTTTCTCATCCTGTGAGATCGGTGTCACACAACTGAGAAGAGGGGGAGAAAGATCTCTTCTTATAGCAGCTCTGATTGGTTGTTGTGCTCCAGGAGGCAGGGCAGTGGGGCGAGCAGCCAATGAGAGAGGGGTTTTCCTCACAAACTGCGCTTAAATTCATGTGCGGGCTGGAGCATCTGGCATCATCATCAGACTGACCTCAGCCCCTACTGAAAGGCTCGTAATTAGGAAAAAAAATCACAAGACTTGGCAACACTGGGGGTGTTTACCTCATCCACCCACACTGGCAGAGAAAGAGTTAACTGGAGCTAGAGAGCAATTAGTGACCCAGTTACACCTGGAGGGTGAGTGAGGCCCAATTTAGGATTAGGCCCAGGTGGAGAGGAGCTGGGTGAGTAATGGAGGAAGGACTGACTCCAGAGCAGGAGAAATCTACTACTCGACAAGAATCAAAGCAGCACACAGGACATAGCAAAGGCCATGTCTCGTCCACTTGTATAATAAGTGGATTGAACACCCAGGAGTAGAACAGCTTGTTCTGTTGATTCTACTCATCTCCTCTTGGGTTTTTCAGGACTTCTGCTGGTTTCTACTGTTTACAGCATAGTCAGGCCCTGTCATGGCAACATCCAATTCTGTTTATGGGAAGGGTACACGACGATTTTCACTCTCCACCATTTTTCACACAGTACTGTGTGTCCCGAGCTGCCCCAGACCCTGCATGAGGGAAAGAAAGTGTAGTTATGTAGTAAGGCCCTGTGGATAAGCAGAGCATTGCACACATGCAGACCACAGAACTTGTTGGATTGAATAGGCTGGGAGAGGGGGAGGTGTAATAGCCTCAGGCTCTCACCCCATTTCGACCATCAGAGCTTGTCAGCTACTGAAGGTGTGTAGCCATGGCCAAACTAAACCTTGCGTGCCTGGAGGTTCTATCTCACTACCTGAGACACAGCACCCCCTAGTGTTCCCCTTGGGCCAATGCAGCCCCACACCACCGTCAGTGCTGGCCATTGGCTCGAAGGTCACAGCTGAGCAGCAGGTGCTTTAAATTTGGTTTTCCTTGCTGAATGTTCATGGGAGGTAATTTCGGGGTAGATGTCATTCTGTCACAGGTCTCCTAGCACAGGGAAGCTTCTGACCTTGGAAAGGAGGTGCTACTCCACATGGCCATTGCCACTTGTCTCTCCCCACCTCTATAAGTGCAGGATCCAATGAACCAGTTGAGGTTCTGGCTGGACCAGCTCATTTAATACCCTGTGTGCTAGATCCCTACCTGGGCCCCAGTAAGCAAAAGCAGCTGACATAACTATAAAGCAACCAGACGGGGGAGGACAGTAATTCAGAAGTGGTCATAAAAGCTGCAGAAGGTTTCCTCCTTGCAGCTATCAATAAATCCTCTTATCTCTGGACTTCCCCTTCCTCCCTGGCACTCCTCTTGGGAAGGTTCTCAAAGAAGGCCAGTTGCCTCAACTCAGATCATTCATATACAGGAGATAAGGACCTACCCTTGCTCTCCTTCCAGGCCCAGAAAATGGGCAGGATCAGACTCAAGAGCAGAATCTGAACATGTTTGTTTCTTGGCAAATCTTTCTGATATGTTGTTCAGGTTATCTCTGGGTGAGAAGTAAAGGGAGGCAGATAATTTAAGGCCCATGTCTCCTCACTTAAATCAGCTGTAACTGCATTGTTCTAGATGGAAATATACCCATATAAAGCTGGTGTGATTGGACAATCAAGCTTTAAGTTCCCAAATAAGAGTCAATTAACATGGCTATTTTCAGTGAGGAGCATCAATACTCAGTCCTGTTTAGTAGCGAGGGACGAAAATCTCTTTATTTCTAGACTCCAAGGCCAGAAGGAACTGTTGCGATATCTAGCTGATCTCCTGTATAACCCAGACCAGAGAACTTCCCAATAATAATTCCTAGAGCAGAGCTTTTAGAAAAAAATATCCCATCATGATTTGATGATTGTCGGTGATAGAGAATCCGCTGTGACCCTTGGTAAGTTGCTCCAATGATTAATGACCCTCACTGTCAAAAATGTTTGCCTTAGTTTCATTCTGAATTTGTCTAGCTTCAACTTGCAGCCTTTGGAGCATGTTATACCTTTTCCTGTTTCATTGAAGAATCCACTACTATATATTTGTTCACTTTACCTTCTCTTTATTAAGCTGAATAGATTGAGCTCTTTGAGTTTATTACTATAAAATATGTTTTCTAATCCTTTATTAACATCCTTCTTGAATTGTGGACACCAGAACTAGACACAATATTCCAGCAGCAGTTGCACCATTGCCAAATAAAGAGGTAAAATAACCCCTCCCCTCTGACAGGAGATTCCCCTGTTTATGGATCCAGGAATTGTATTAGCTGTTTTGGCCACCGTGTCAAACTGGGAGCTCATGTCCACCTGATTATCCACCATGACCCCCAAATCTTTTCCAGAGTCACTGCTTCCCAGGACAGAATCCCCCATCACGTAAGTACGTGCTTTGTTCCTGGATGTATATGTTTATATTCAGCCATATTAAAACACAATTATTTGCTTGTGCCCAGGGCTGGTGCAAGGATGTTTCATGCCCTAGGCGAAATGTCCACCTTGCGCCCTCCCCCCCCGAGGCACCCCTCGGCCAACGCCCCCCCCAAGGCACCCCCCACCCGCGGCACGCAGCTCCCCATTCCTCCTGAGGCCCCAGCTCACCTCTGCTCCACGCACGAGCACCCCGAGCACTCTGTGGCTCCTTCACTTTTCCCACCTCCCAGGCTTGTGGCGCCAATCAGCTTAGGCGCCGCAAGCCTGGGAGGTGAGAGAAGTGAAGCGGCCATGGCGTGCTTGGGGAGGAGGCGGGGCAGGGGTGAGCTGGGGCTGGGAGTTCCCCTGTGTGTGGCCCCCCCGACTTACTTGCTGCAGGCGGCCCTCTCTGCACTCCCCTGCCCCAGCTCCCTCCGCTATATGCTGGCAGCGACCAGGGTGGCCAAAGATCCAGCCGCCACAGTCGCTGCCAAAGAGAATGGCGCCCCCCAAATGCTAGCACCCTAGGCGACCGCCTAGGTCATCTAAATGGTTGCACCGGCCCTGCTTGTGCCCATCTTACCAAGCGATCCAGATAGCTCTGTATTAGTTATCTGTATTCTTAGTTATTTACCACTCCCACAATTTGTGTCATCTGTAAGTCTTATCAGTGATGATTTTATGTTTCCTTTCAGGTCATTAATAATAATGTTAAATAGTATTAGGTCAAGAACCAATCTTTGCAAGACCCCGCTAGAAATACACCCATTCAATGATGAGTCTTCATTTACAATTACCTTTTCAGATCTATCAGTTAGCTAGCTTTTAATCCATTTAATGCATGCCATTTTAATTTTATATCGTTCAAGTTTTTTTAATTAAAATACCATGCTATACCAAATCAAATGCCTTACAGATGTCTGAGTATATTACATCAATGCTATTACCTTTGTCAACCAAATTTAAAATCTTAAAAAAAAAAAAAAATCAGGTTACTTTCGTGGGATCTATTTTCCATAAACCCACAGTGATTGGCACTAATTACATTACCCTCCTTCAATTCTTTATTTTTTGAGTCCTGTATCAGCCTCTCCATTAACTTGCCTGGGATCGGTGTATCCAGATAGGGGAGAGGGCAGTTACTCAGAGATGTTTATAACAGCTGCCCTTCTACTGCAGGGAGATTTGTCCTAGCAGCTCCACACAAAGCCTGTCATATCTGGAGTTCCCTTCCTTTCTTGGTGCTCTTCTTGGGAAGGTTTTCAAAGGAGCCCAGCTGTCTTAATTCAGTCCCATTCATAGACAGGAGATAAAGTCCCTCTTTTGCCCTTCTCCCAGACCCTGATTATGGTCAGGATTTGTCCAGGAAGCAGAATCTGAAACTGTTTATGTCTCTTTGCTCTTTTTTCTGATTTGTCATTGAGATGGTCCCTGGGGCGAGAACTAAAGGTAGGCAGATATTTGGGGCCCGACTTTCCTTTTCCTTAAACCAAGAGTAATTGCATTGAATTCAATGGAGCTAAAACTGCATAAAGCCGGTGTGATTGGACAAATGGGCCTTTCGTTTCCAGATCAAAGGAAAATGACCGTGCTATATTCAGTGAGGTGTACCAATGCTTAGTCAAGTTTAATACTGAGGGAGCAGATTCTCCTGTGGGTATCACCACTGATATCACAGAATATGGAATACATCATTATTTTATCGTCATTCCCACATGGATCCATGTCTGCCATCGGTTGTGCTTTCCTCTTACCTTTGGTAGCCAGGAAGACCACTAAGAGAACAACAAACACCAGGTAGAGAGGATCTTCATAGCTTGAGGTCAGCTGGGATCTCAGCAAGCCTAGAGAGAAGGGGAACAAAGAGGGTCTTTAAATGATGAAGCGGAGCAGTCCTTGTATTTATAGAAAGTTTCCTAGTACAGAACAGGGTGAAGGGAGGAACATAAATTAATTGATCTTGAATTTCACATTGTTTGCAGCTTATCACCCATTAATGTCAAGTTGACCCATTGTTTCAGCTCACAACACACACATTCCACCTGTTCAATATTGATTGTCCATTGGTTCTTCCCATGTGACATTTACCCTGGAAGCCAGATTTGCAGGCGGGATTCATCCACCTTCACATCCAGCTCCCTGTGGCTGGAGGGAATTTGAGAAATCGCAAGTCTGTATCTATTAATAGAACAACCATATAAATTGTGGCTGTAAGGACAAAGGTGGTAATGATCAACTCTTCGGAGTTGTGCTACAGGGAAATGGATGAGCCCTAACAGGATATGATCATGTGGGAATGGGGAATAGCAGCCATCTGCAAAATTTACTTTTGTACTCTTCTCCTGCCCACACAGGAGACATCTAGGGCTAGTTGTTCTGATGGAAAATGGCTGTTTTGTGGAAATAAAAATGTCTTTGAGAAATACCCATTTTCACTTAATTTTTTTAGGTTTAACTTGGTAAAAAAAATGGAAAGAGAAAAAAATTATGCTGCTTTCAACCCTCAAATTCTGAGAATTTGGAGAAAACTGAGAAGCTTTGGCAAAACAAGGCTCTTGTTCTTGGTCAAAGTTTCCAAAACGCAAAGAAGTTCTGTTCTCCTTATTGAGAAAAGTGTAAAAACTTTTGAAAAATATTGTGAAGAAAAAACTTTTTCTCAACAAGAAATCTATTTATTTCTCAACCAGATGTGGAGATACCATAATTGTCTCTCTGTTATAAATTTGAACTTCTACTTTTGGTGTATGGACGATGTGTCAGACAGAAGAATTCCAGCCATAATGAATCCATCCATGGATGCTCTAGATGTGCTAATTGACATCAATGTGCCCGTCTGTTTATCCTCCTTTTTCATTGCATCATAATTGTAGAGACAGTGATTTCTCTGGGGCAAGGGCTGTAATTGCTTTTCTAATTTGTGCTTTACTCATATGTCTTAGCATATTGGACCCTGATTAGGGTTCCTAGATGGTAACATAAGACGAACAAGAATTCTTTGAGGCTTCTGCCAGACTGAAGAGAATGACTGAAATTGAACTGAAGACTCAGTTCTCAGAGGTAGTTAGTTCTAATGATTCAGAATGCTCGTCTCAGAGCTGCCAACCCTTGCTATTGATTACAGCTCTCATGATATTTGATGATTTTGTTAAAGCCCCTGGATTGATATCATTATGCTGGAAGGTGTTCATGGCTGCCATCAATCACAGACTTGGTTAAAAAGTCTCCAGGTATGTTCCATTTTCAGCCTAATGGAAGGAGCAATTATGCCCCTTTATATAGATAGCTGGAAAGACTAGAAGGCTACTGCCCAAGGCACTGGGAGACATGGCAAAAGCTGAGCAGAGTTATGTCACAGGGTGGTCTCAGGAGATTCCTTAGGACTGGTTGCAAAACCAGAGGTTAGGAGATTGACTGGTGGCAGGTATGTGAGAGAGGCAAGAAGCCACCCAGACAGTGAGAGAAGCATCTGTGAGTGGCCGTGAGAGGGAGCATTGGCACAGAGCTCCTTGGGCACAGGACTGGCTGGAGAGGCAGGCTTAGAAATTGCGAGCAAAAACACCACTGGTGTTTCTACTGTGTTCAATGAGACAGGGCTTTGAGCACATTCTTTATAAATAAACAGTATTGCAACAAAGACTAGACCTGACTCCTACCATCAATTTCTCCTTCTAATGGAAACAACTCATCAGGGCTCCAAGTATTGGTTAATGGCTCAGGCCCAATGGAAGTAACAACTGGAATATGTGAGAATTTCAGCCTTCATTTAAAACAATAATAAAGGTAAGTTTCTAGCCTTCCTGGGTGTGGCGAGAAGTTCAAAAACGTGATCCCTAAAATTCACCACACAGAAGAACAAGAGGTCCAAAATGCATTATTTCTAACATTTTGTTGTGTTTTAAGCCAGTCTCAGGGTTTTTAGGGTCTACCTCACGATTTTTGAATGTTTGGGGATGGTGGCATTCTTGTTTGATAAAACTGAAACTGATCAGACTGAGATGGACTCATAGAAGAAAAGTGAGTTAAAAATGAGTGAGGGCTGGAGAAGATGCCCTACAGGGAGAAATTTAAGGAGCTCAATCTGTTTATCTTATCCAAAAGCAGATTGAGACCTGAGGTAAGTCTCTAAATGAAGAAAACACCAGGTTCTACCGAGCTTTTTAATATAGGGGAGAAAAGAATAACAAGAACGAGTGATAGGAAGCTAAAGACAGAAGAGTTCAAGTTCAAAATAAGATAATTTTTAATACAGAGAGTAAATAACCCCTGGAACAAGCTACCAAGGGAAGTGCTGGATTCTCCATCTTGGAATGTTTTCAGATCAAGACTGGATGCCTTTCTGGAAGACACAACTCAATTGTATATTCCTCAGCAGATCTGGTTCTTCTTCATGTGTTCCTGTTTCATCCCTGTTGTGCTCGTAAATTCATAGTTTTTTAAAGGCCAGAACAAACCATGATTTCATCTAGTCTGTTTTTTATTTAACACGGCCACAGTATCTCACCCAGTTTCTTTTGTATTCAGTCTAACATGTTCCATTGAGTGAAAGCAGCTCTTCCAGGGAGGTATCCAGTCTTGATTTGAAGATATCACCAGATAGAGAATCTGCTTCCCTCAGTCATTTGTTCCAATAGTTAACCAAACCCCTGTGAAATCACAATGGAGTGAATCACAGTTTGATTGTTTCATTCCTTCCTTCCACTCCTTGAAGGCCAGCTTAGGCATCCTGTCCCCGTGCATGGATTTCTACACACCCAACATGCCAGTACAGGACCTGTGGGGTCACCAGAAGGTTCTGTCATGGTGTGCTAACTTCCCTTTCCTATTAAGCAAGAGGATGCCTTGTTGATTCCATGTGTCCTGTGTGTTTCTCTCACTCTTCTCTTGCAGCGGTATTACCATAGCACTGAGAGGCCCCAGTTGAGACATGGACGCATTGTTCTCACTGCTGCACAAACACATAGTGAAAGGCAGCCCCCTGCCCCACAGAGCTTAAGATCTCCATATTTAAGGGTGAGAGAATCAGGAGCCCAGAGCAAACAACCAGGGTAGCAAGTTAGTAGGTGACGAGGAACAAGCTGTGCTAGGAGGGTGCAGCATGCACACCCCTCCCTGCATGCTGGCATGCTACAGGAGGGTCTGATCCTCCTGTAGCACACCATAGAGTCATAGGCATAGCAGAGTCATAGGCATCATGCTTATTTCCACAAGTAACCCTATTGAAGTCAATGGGACGACTGACACCGGTAAGGATCACTGACACCATCGATGTGCGCAGTATGGCACCCAGAATGTGGATTCTCCCAATGGGATGTAAATCCTGCCCTAGGTTTCAAGCTTGGTTTCCCCTCAATCAGAGTCTTAGCTCAGATGACATCTCCACCACTTACCCCGTTCACTCTTCCTTGAGATGTTTCTGATGGCACGAGACCGTGTTCTGTCCCACAACACATCTCTTTGGTACCTGGACGGGGAAGCCAAAGTACCCAGAGCAACCTCTAGAAAGATGGAATTCTTCCCTGCCTGCCTGAACCAGGGCAGAGCTATTGAGTCACATCCTCCAACCCCATCAGCTGCACAGACTCACCTCACAATATCATTCCTAATGCTGTAACCAAAATGTGATTCACTCCATTGTGATTTCACAGGGGTTTAGTTTAGCCATTGGAACAAATGACCAAGGGAAACAGATTCTCTATCTGGTGATGTCTTCAAATCAAGATTGGATACCTCCCTGGAAAAGCTGCTTTCACCGATGGAACTTGTTAGACTGAGGAACAGTCTGAGGACAGAGGAAATTGGATGAGATTCTTTGACCATGTTATATAGAAAGGCAGACTAGATGAAATAAAAGGTCTGTTCTGGCCTTAAAAAGCTATGAGTTATGAGCACAAAGGCTATGAAATAAGATCACATGAAGAAGAAGATCTGCTGAGGAATATACGTCTGAGTTGTGTTTTCCAGAAAGGCATCTGGTCTTGATCTGAAAACATCCCAAGATGGGGAATCCACCACATCCCTTGGTAGCTTGTGCCAGGGGTTATTCACTCTGAGTTAAAAATTGTCCTATTTTTAACTTGTATTCTTCTGTCTTTAGTTTTCCACCACTTATTCTTGTTATGTTTTTTCTCTTCTAGACTGAAGAACCCTTTTTTACCTGGTGTTTTCTCCCCATAAAGGCACTTAGGTACTGTGATGGGGCAAGGTCAGATGTCTACAGTAAAGTAGTGAGGAACAGGTATGTTCACCCCAGGCTAAACAAATCCTTGGTACCATGGTAACCAAATGGCAGTTGCTCTGTGTTAATCAAGATACCTGGGGCCAATTAAGATCCTTCTAGAAGGCAGTGGAGATAGCTAGATTGATTGAGACGCCTGAAGGTAGTCAAGGGCTGGCTTGAACTAGTTAAAAGCCTCCCAGTTAGTCAGTGAGGTGTGAGAGTTAAATTTGTAGAGGAACTGAAGCTCAGCAGTTTCTCTTTGAAGTCTGGTCCTGAAGTTTTTTGCTGTAGGATGGCCACGTTTAAATCTGCTATTGTGTGATCAGGGAGGTTGAAGTGCTCTCCTACAGGTTTTTGTATATTGCCATTCCTAATATCTGATTTGTGTCCAGTTATCCTTTTACATAGGGAACTGGACACACAACAGCAGATTTAAAGGTAGCCATCCTGCAGTGAAAAAACTTCAGGAGCAGACTTCAAAGAGAAGCTGCTGAGCTTCAGTTCATTTGAAAATTTGACACTATCAGCTCAGGATTAAACAAAGATTGTGAATGGCTAGCCAACTACAAAAGCAGTTTCTCTTCCCTTGGTGTTCACAGCTCAGCTGCTAGAAGAGGGTCTCATCCCCCCTGATTGACCTAACCTCGTTGTTACTAGTCTGATTCTTGCTTGCATATTTCTATACAGGCAAGAGATAGCTCAGTGGGTTGAACATAGACCTGCTAAACCTGGGGTTCTGAGTTCATTTTTTGAGGGGGCCACTCAAGGATCTGCAGCAAAAATCAGTACCTGGTCCTGCTAGTGAATGCAGGGGGCTGGACTCAATGACCTTTTGAGGTCCCTTCCAGTTCTAGGAGAAAGATATATCTCCTATTTTTTTTTTATACTTGTCTCTGGAAATTTCCACTACATGCATCCAACGAAGTGGGTGTTCACCCGCAAAAGCTCATGTTCCAATACATCTGTTAGTCTTTAAGGTGCCACAGGACTCTTTGCTGCTTTTGCAGATCCAGACTAATGCGGCTACCCCTCTGATACTTAACAGAGACTGTGCAAGGGAGGGTTGCTTTTTCTCACCTCCCTTGCTGGCTTATGATGAAAATGTCTCAGTAAGCTGTGACCCTTGCCTCCAGAGAGAGAAGGGCTACTTGGAGGGTCACAGTGAGCCTCTGAGGCTAGGAAAATCTGCCAGAAAATGCAGAACCCATGGAGTTAAGGACAGTACTTTGTCACAGTACTGTCATCAACTCAGCTTTCAATCCTCCTTTTGCTATGTGGAACAGATTGACCTCCTTAAGTCTCTTCCTATTCAGTGTTTTCTCCAGCCCTCACTCATTTTTAATCCACTTTTCTTCTGTGTGTCCATCCCAGTTCATAGTCTAAAACCTGACCTGTTCCATCAGAACAGACCACCATCCTCAAATGTTCAAAAATGAGCCAGCCCTTAAAAAAAAAAACTCCACTAGCTTAAATAGTGTTTTTTGTACCCAGTACTTTCCCCCCATTAAGGCACTAAGAGACAGAGTCCAGGGTGTTAACATGACTGTCCCTGTACAGCACTAAACAGTTAAATATGGTTTGGAAAACAGAAACTTTGGCCTTCTTAATCCCCTGGCAAATACACCATGGAAAATCTTCTAATTTTGTATTAAAGATACAAAAAAGAAAGCAAAACAATTAAAGTAGGTAAGATGTAAAGTGTACAGTCAAATTTTCATTTGAACAATATCCCTTATTCCCTTCCCTTTTAGCTGTAGAGTGTTTTTATAAGAAACCCCTGCATCCTTAGATGGTATCAAGGATGGAAGCTGCTATCTGTAAGCCCCTGGGCCTGAAGTCTATGCGAAAAGGGAGGTAATTGAGTGAGCTCTCTGCCAGAGAGTAAAGGGATTCCACTGAGAAACACAGTACCTCATGTACGTATTATCTGTGGATAGTTTGGGGACATTGGGGTATAATTTGGCTAAGCTTTGTGTAGGGGCCAATATTTTGGAGATTACCCTGTTGGGCACCACCTAGACAATGACTGAGGACAGGGTCACCCTGATGGCTATTGATATGTGCCAAGGTTGGGTAAGAGGTCCTGACAAGACCCCTTCCCCCCAAAGGGAATGAGATTGCATCTTCTTGTTTTGTGACCAGGAATACTTCTCTGGGTGGAAAGGACTCTGGTAGGTCTCTTAGACCATGGATCTCCATGTTCCTGAAAGAGCTGAGTTGAGACCTGTAGCTGCTTTGTGTGGACAGATTTCAGCAGCAGTTCTAGTTATCTAGCCAGGAGCAAGCAGAAGCCAGAGTCCAGCAGCACCTTCTGTCATAGGACCAGGAGGCAGAGCAAAGGAGCAGTCGGATCCACTACCCTGCAAGAGAGTAGCAGGCCGAATCAAGCAGCAGGCCGAGAGCAGTGGAATGAGCTATGGTGGAAGCGGAGGAGTCCACAACATCTGTCTATATCAGCTTAAAGACTCTGTGAGGCCTCCCTGTTCTAGCTGCTGAAATCATTAGAGAAGGACACGTAGTAGAGCCCCAGAGCTGCCTAAGAAAGAAGGACCCTGTTCTATGGGGCATCTGGAGCTACATACTGAGTGGGGAAGTTGGGAACCCACAAACTGTGAGTAGGGAGGGCTGGGAGACAGCAAAACTGCATCAACCACTCAGGGTGCAGTTATTTGGGACTGTGACTCATGCACCCTCAGGGTAGGTTCTACAAAGTTCAATTACAAAGTTTGCTTAAGTTCACCCTGTCCCTTCTCCTAGCTTTCCCCACTCTCTTTGATTTAAACCCCCTTTCAATGTGTTTGTGACTGGATACTGATTTGCCCCCTAGAGTTGCGGGGAGGGGGGCAGGGAGAGATTGAGCCAAAAATAAGCAAACTGCAGACAATCCCCTAAAAGAAAGGACCCAGGCCTTGCTACTGCTGATGCTATTGGCAGAAGAGTTACATGTGTTTTTTGGGAAAAAGAGAAAGAGCTGAGATGGGCTAGAGCTGCCGCTGTTGTTGTTAAACCCAGATCCTGCATCCTTTCAGACAAAACAAGACAGCCACATCCCTCAGGGAAGGGAGGACAGCAGGAACCCGCGCCTCATGTTGCAGGTGTTGCTCAGGAGTTAGCCAAAGCTGCTGCAGGTAGCAATGTCCTTGGGGTCTCTCTCTCAGGCCCAGTCCTGTCAGGGATTAGAACAATGAAAGACCAATGGTATCTCAGTAGCTCCTGTGGTCCTACAGGATGATGGGAGTGGTCACCACAATGGTGATGCTCAATCCTTCAAGTCTACGCATTCCTCTGGCATCATCATTTCCCCCCAAAGTAGACCATAAGAACAGTCACACTGAGTCAGACCAATGGTCAACCAAGTCCAGTATCCTCTCTTCCCACAATGGCCAGTGCTGGGTGCCACAGAAGGAATGAACAGAACAGGCAATCATCAAGTGATCTATGCCATCATTCACTCCTTGCTTCTGGCAAACAGAGGCTATGGACACCAAGAGCATGGGGTTGCATTCCTGACCATCTTGGCTAATAGACATTGATGAACCTATCCTCCATGAACTTATCTAATTAATTTTTAAAAACCAATTATAGTTTTTGCCTTCACAACATCCCTTGGCAACAAGTTCCACTAGCTAACTATGCGTAGTGTGAAAAAGTACTTCCTTGTGTTTATTTTAAACCTGCCACTTGTTAATTTAATTGTGTGACCCCTGGTTCTTGTTACATGATGGGATAAATAAAACTTCCTTACTCACTTTTCCCACACCATTTTATAGATTTCTGTCATAACCCCTCTTACTCATCTATTCCAAACTGAACAGTTGCATTCTTTTTAATCTCCTCTCATATGGAAGTTGTTCCATACCCCTAATCATTTTTGTTGCCCTTCTCTGTAACTTTTCCAATTCTTTGAGATGGGGTGACCAGAACTGCAGGCAGTATTCAAGGTGTAAGTGTATCATCAGTTTATATAGTGGCATTATGATATTTTCTGTCTTATTATCTATCCCATTCCTAATGGTTCCTAACATTCTGTTTGCTTTTTTGACTGCCGATGCACATTGAGTGGATGTTTTTGGAGAACTATCCACAATGACCCCAAGATCTCTTTCTTGAGAGGTAAGAACTAATTTAGAGCCCATCATTTTGTATGGATAGCTGGGATTGTGTTTTGCATGTACATTACTTTGCACCTGTCAACACTGAATTTCATCTGCTATTTTGTTGCCCAGTCACCCAGTTTTATGAGGTCACTTTGTAACTCATGGCACTCTGCTTTGGACTTAACTATCTTGAGTAATTTTGTATCATAAGCAAATTTTGCCACCTCACTGTTTACCCCTTTTTCCAGATCATTTATGAATACATTGAACAGCACTGGTCCCTGTACAGACCCCTGGGGGACACCGCTATTTACTTCTCACCATTCTGAAAACTGACGCTACTGTTTGTTTCCTATCATTTAACCAGTTACTGATCCATGAGAAGATTGTTCATCTGATCCTATTAACGCTTACTTCCCTTAACAGTCTTTGGTGAGGGACCTTGTCAAAGGCTTTCTGAAAGTCCAGGTACACTATAAAAGCAGCAAAGAATCCTGTGGCACCTTATAGACTAACAGACGTTTTGGAGCATGAGCTTTCATGGGTGAATACCCACTTCGTCAGATTCCACTACATGCATCTGACGAAGTGGGTATTCACCCACGAAAGCTCATGCTCCAAAACGTCTGTTAGTCTATAAGGTGCCATGGGATTCTTTACTGCTTTTACAGTTCCAGACTAACACGGCTACCCCTCTGATACCAGGTACACTATATCCACCGGATCACCCTTGTACACATGCTTGTTGACCCCCCTCAAAGAATTCTAGTAGATTGGTGAGGCATGATTTCCCTTTACAAAAACCATGTTGACTCTTCCCCAACAAATCATGTTAATCTACGTGTCTGATAATTCTGTTCTTTCATACAATTTGCCTGGTACTGAAATTAGGCTTACAAGCCTGTAGGCCAGCATCACATCTGGAGCCTTTTTAAAAAATCAGTGTTACATTAGCTGTCCTCCAGTCATCAGGTACAGAGGCTGATTTAAATGAGAGGTTACATACCACAATTAGTAGTTGTGCAATTTCAATTTGAGTTCCTTGAGACCTCTTGGGTGAATACCATCTGTTCCTGGTGCCTTTTTATTTTTTAATTTATCAATTTGTTCCAAAACCTCCTCTATCAACAGCTCAGTCTGGGACAGTTCCTCAGATTTGTCACCTAAAAGAATGGTTCAGGTGTGGGAATCTCCCTCATATTCTCTGCTGTGAAGACTAATGCAAAGAATTCATTTAGCTTCTCTGCAACTTCCTTGTCTTCCTTGATGTTCCTTTAGCACTGCTATCATTCAGTAGCCCTACTGGTTTGTTGGCAGGCTTCTTGCTTCTGATGTACTTAAAAAAAAAATTGTTAGTTTTTCAGTTTTGTCTTTCACTAGTTGCTGTTCCAATTCTTGTTTGGACTACCTAATTATTCTTTTACATTTGGCTTGCTAGAGTTTATTCTCCTTTCACTTTTCCTCGATAGAATTTGATTTTTAATTTTTAAAAGGATGCCTTTTTGCCTCTAACCACCTCTGACTTTGTTGTTTAGTCATGGTGACATTTTTCTGATCCTCTTACTACATTTTTTTATTTAGGGTATACATTTAATATGAGCCTATATCATGATGTTTTAAAAAAAGTTTCCAAGCATCTTGCAGGCATTTCTCTTGTGAATTCCTTTTAATTTCCATTTAACTAGTTTCCTCATTTTTATTGTTCCCCTTTCTGAAGTTGAATGCTACTGTGGTGGACTTCTTTGGCATTTTCTCTCTAACAAGGATGTTTAAATTTAATTACATTAAATGGTTGGTAATGGTTGCTATTACCAAGCAATTCAGCTATATTCAACTCTTCTTTCAGACCCTGTGTGCCACTTTGGACTAACTAAGGACTTGCCTCTCCCCTTGTGGGTTCCAGGATTAGCTACTCCAAGAAGCAGTCATTAATGGTGTCTAGAAATTTTACCTTTGCATCCCAGTCTTATGTGACATAAACCAGTCAATATGGGGATAATTGAAAGCCCCCATTATTACTGAATTTTCTATTTTTGTAGCCTCTCTAATCTCCCTGAGCATTTCACAATCACTGTCACCATCTTGTAAGGTGGTCGGTAGTATATTCCTACTGCTATCCTCTTATTATTCAAGCATGGAATTTCTATCTATAAAGATTCTGTGGTACAGTTTGATTCATTTAAAAGTTCGTATATTTGACTCTGCTTTCTTTCAAATACAGTTCCACTTCCCCACCAGCATGACCTACTCTCTCCTTTCTATATATTTTGTATCCTGATATTACCATGTCCCACTGATTATTGTCATTCCATCATGGCTATTATATCAATACCTCATTTAATGCCAGACACTCAAGTCTACTCATTTTAGCATTTACTGCTAATGCATTTATAACATTTGTCAATATTTAGTTGTCTAAATATGATGTAATTGAATGGGACTCTTTTTCATTTGGCTGTTTCTCTTCAGCTCGTACCTGTACATTATCAGCTTCTAGCGTTTCCTCTTTTCTAGGATATAGAAAATCCCCATTAGTACCTTCTTCCCTAAGGGATGTCTCTGTCCAAACCATGTGCTCCTCTGCACCTATTGGCTTTCTCCCAGATCTTAGTTTAAAGCTCTTCTATGACATTTTTAACTTTATGAGCCAGCAATCTGGTTCCATTTTGGTTTAAGTGGAACCCAACCTTCCTGTATAGGCTCCTCCTTTCCCAAGACATTAATTCCTCCACTCCTAATAAACCTAAAACCCTCCTCTCTGCACCATCATCCCATCCACGCATTGAAACTCTGCAGTTCTACCTGTCTAAATGGCCCTACATGTGGATCTAAAAGCATTTCAGAGAATGCTCCCATGGAGGTCTTCAATCTCTTACCTAGCAGTCTATATTTGGCCTCTAGAACCTCTCTCCTATCCTTCCCTATGTCATTGGTACCTACATGTACCACAACCACCGGCTCTGCCCCAGCACTGTACATTAATCTGTCCAGATGTCTTGAGAGATGCACAATCTTGACACCCAGCAGGCAATTCACCAAGCGGTTCTTTCAGTCATGGCAAACCCAGCTATCTGTACTTCTAATAATCTTCCATTGTTAGCTAACAATTCACTGCAGTGAACTCACTGAGTTCACCCTTTCAGTCCTCAAGACATGAAAACCAGTAAGCAGGGTCATACTGCGATCACTTTCTTTCTCACCTTGTGCAGGATTCCCACCACCACTGCCACTTGCAACACGACAGTTTAAAAATGTCTCCATGTCACTGACTTCAAGGCTCACTTCTCTGACTAATGTACCCCCCATCCTCTCTACTGTAAAATGACAGTGACGTGTTGGCATGTTGCTGTTCAAATGACTTTATTACAGAGCTTCTGCCACAAGAACCAGAGGTTTGGCCAGCGCGGGGTTGCAGCGCAAATCCTGACGTTCCGATTCTGAAATCAAAGAGAGAAGCAGGGGTTCTGCTGGGATAGAAAAGACCCCTTTTGATATTCCAAACAGCAGCCTAATCTGCAATGGCACTGATGGCTAACCTCGAATTAGTTCTGTTGGTCTGGGAAGATGTAGGCACAACACTATTCCCTCACACTTCCCTCCCCTGGGTCTGGCATTTCCCAGAGAGAGGCCCGATCCAGGCAGGGACGATGATCAGCATGGGCTGTGGCCAGGAAAGGGTTACTGCCTTAGGGTGGACCAGATCTTGAGGGAATGGCAGCTCCCTGCTCCATAATGACCTGCTCCAGCTCCCCAGCCATGGCACAGTCCTTCCCTGGAGGGGTCCCCCGCTTTCCAGATTATGGGACAGGGATCCCTCTACTCCAAATAGGATCTGGTCCCTTCTCCATCCCGGGGGCTGCAGTGACCATGGAGATGCCCCCACCCTCCTTCTGACCCGCGCGAAGGGCTACCTGTGGCCAGCTGCCTCATCTCTCATTGGCACCCCAGCCTCTGGATTGGAGTCACAGTGCCATCGGACACCTCGCTAATTATTAAGAACAAAGGGCATTTCCCTCCTGCTGCCACCCTCCTGCCCCTTCCCCAGATCTCTCTTCCAAGCACTGACCTGACCTATCTCCACCGCGGACTGGCACTGATGGCATCTGTGCCCATCTGTCATCTCATCCTCTTCACCTACTGCTTGGGGCCACTTTGGGGAGGAGGAGAGATCCCTGCACCACAGCCCCTTAACTCCAGGAGTGAGTGGCAAAAAGTTGTGAGTCTGCGGAGCTGACCTGAGCCTGGGCCTGTCTGGCGTACATGGGGTTGCCATGACTCATTGCACGTGTACGTCGCAGCAAAGCCTGGGGGTGGTGCACACGGGCAGAAGTGGGCTCATGACTGCAACGCCAGGCCAGGGTGCAAAATGCCAGATGCAGCCTGGTGTTTGCTGCAGCAAGTCCAACCCCTATGCATGCAGGTGCTGCCACCTGATGTGGGAATGCTGCCTTGTGTCCAGTATATGCGTGTGCACCTGACATGAGAGTCCGACTCCACTGTGACCCTTTCACACAGGCTGGGGACCCATCTGTGGGTCACGACCCATGAGTTTAGAAATCCTGTATTAGAACAACTTTGTTCATAGTACCATTTCCCCCTCAGCTGGGTGGATAACTCACTGTGATGCAATGTGGCCTGATAATCATACAACAATTTAACAACTTACTGGCACTGTCTCAGAAATAAGAATTTATATGATTTTGTGAAGGATCTGCTATGCAGGGGGCTCCAGTTCTCATCAGTGCCATCCCCTTCCTCCACCCCCAGCACTGGGCCCGACGTTCCCTACCTCTCGCTTGGACTGCCCCAGGGACCTAAACATTTACCATTTTATGACATCCTTTGAATAGTAAGGGTTGATGCCTCTGTACCTAGAGTATGCAACTTTTCCCTTTCCTGCCAGCCCTGGTAAAACACTTTTCCCCTTAGCTGTGTGTCCAAGTGGTTATTGGAACCCACCAGGGCTAGCAGCTATAAGACCGAGCTGCTGAGATAACTAACCATGTTTGCCTTTGAGTGCTGGCACACCTGGGGTTTGGCGTGCTCCATTACTGAGCAGCCTCAATATTTGCAATTTGTTGCTCCATTTTGATTCTACTGATTATGATAAAAATCCCCACCATTTCTAAAGTCTTACTTCACTCCTGGGAGCTGCCCTGGTCTGGCACGTAATTATTTCAACCACATGAGTAAAGGCACGTTCTTATTAGTCCACCAAGTGGTAGGAAAATCTCCACTGGTGTGAGGATCACCCATGATACCGGTTCTCTAACTGGCATGGCCAAACATCCTTCTGAGTTGGTGGTGGGTGGGGCACTAGCCCTTTGATATTATGAATTACTGAGCACCAATCCCCAACTAGGATAGTGTAGGTGTGTAACACGGACAGTCCTTGGTTATCGGTGGGTGGGATCGAACCTTAGACCTTTGGAGCTAAATGCATGACCCTCTACTGTATAAACTAAAAGCCACATGGCTCTTTGCTAAGGCTGTAGCAGATGTATCAATCTCTAAGTTGGCTCGGTGCCACTAGTGGGGACAGAACACCACACCCTGGAGGTATGTGAGTTACAGGTGCACTGGGGTGGGGGCGCTGCCCTTTCCCTACCCTCAGGACACTTTCAGAAGAGACAGCCATTGCTGGCACACCTCTAACTTCAGGTCCCTGCAGTCTAATTATAGCTGCCTCACAACAAGATTCCCTGGGGGTAGGGAAGGGACAATGCACTAGAGACTTACCCAGCCTGGCTCCAGGCCCATCCATTGCCTCACTTTCTCCCCCTGGAGCTCTCTGATACCTTCACCTAGGTCTGAATGTGTCAGACACCACCCCTTCTTGGGCTCTGCGTTTGTGAATATGAGGTTTACAAGGAAGCACACAAGCTAGCGCATAGCCTTCCTAGTTGGCTCACAACCACAGGGACAGGGATCTTACTCCTGACCCTGCTGAGCCTTTCCCTCTAGGCTGGTTCCTCTTTCCTGCAGACCACGCCTCCCAGACCCTTGACCAGGTTCCTGCGAAGAATCACTCTGCTTGAATTCACACTGCCCCTATATTGCCTAGCAGGCCTGGTTCTTCGTCACATGCTCCTCTCACATCACCTTTGTATGCATAGATTTTAATCCTTATCTAGTCTGACCTCCTATGTATCACAAGCCAGAGAACTGTACCCAAATATCCCAGTACTGAGCCCAATGACTTGTGTTTGTCTAAAACATCTCTTCCAGAAAAGCGTCTAGTCTTGATGTGAAGACAGCAAGAGATGGAGGATCCACCACTTCTCTTGGTTGATTTACTCATGTTATTAAGGCTTGGGAGGACCAGGCTCCCCAGAGCTCCTCATCCTGCAGGGAAGGGCATGCATGCCGCCCCCTCCCATAGAGAAGCTTGTGCCGCTGCCCCCTGCTAACCACTTCCTATCCACTCTATTTGGCCTGGGATCTTATTTCTCCCATTCTTATCTGCTGAGCTTATAGCTCTTTGGGGTGTGGGTATGTGTACCCACTGGCAGATTAGGGCCCATGCTCAGGGCTCTAGACAACTGTGGGGCCCCCAGAAAAATGGATGCCCTGTGTCCCGCCCCACTCCACCCACCTGGTGCTGCTGCCGGGGAACAGTGGAAGCCCCCACATACTGACCCTGCTTCCCTGCAGGAATGCCAGGTGCGAGGGGGCAAGTCAACATGCCTCGACCCCATTTCCCCAGCTGGAGAGAAATGGCAGGGGAGGCAGGGGGGACTGCAGGCTGAAGGGATGGGGAGGGGCCCCCACGTGCTCTGGCCGAGGACCCCACAAACCCCTAATCCACCTCTGGGTGTAAGTTTGCTATGTGTTAGTAGACTGCCTCGAACAATGGGCCCCTGATCTCAGTTGGTGCTATTGTAACACTCTTCTGCAGACGAGGGTCAGAAACACACAGAAACACATGCAGGCCACATCACAGCTTCTCATTTAATAGTGGATTGAAGGTCATGCAGTGTGACCGCACCTTCTGTTGATTTGATGCATCCTGGGTCGGGTTTCTTCAGGACTCCTCAGGGTTCAAGACAATTCTGGACAGCATTGCTGCTCACCTTTACTGCAGGTTCCAAGTACAAATCCAGGGTCTTCACAAATTGTGCGGCAGATACGATGTCTCCTCCGGCAGTCACGTGTGTCCAGGTGTGTCCCATAGCCTGTCCAAGGGAAAGGAAATACACAGTTAATTATGATGGCCCTTTAGATACCAGAGCAACCCATACACACAGTTCAGAGAACTGTCTCCATCATTGGATTCTACTGGCAGCTGCAGTATGACACGGCGCAAGGATGAGGTGATAGAGAGGCCAAGTAGAATTGCACATCCCGGTTCCTGAGCAAAGGGGTGATTCTCTCTTATTTCCCAAGGGCACTGGATACTCCAGAGAGGGAGAGGAGGAAAGGCCACAGCTTCCGACTCTGCACTGGCCTTTCAGAGCCCATCAGCCACATGGGGGTATAACAGCAGGTGCAGAAGCCCTGCATGCTGGGCAGTCCTGTGAAAGCATATCTCTCGCTGATGCACATTGCTCTCTATTGGTCCACCTGGGGCAACTGCAGCTCCACCCCGCTCTCAGTGTGGGCCATTGGCTCAAAGGTCACAACTGAGCCAAAAGGGGAGTGAATTTGTTTTCCCATGTGTGATGCTGGATGGTTGAATGTGCCCATTTATATCGTTACTGTGGCCACTATTAAACAATTGCAACACATCTTGTACAAAGTGTATCATGAAGAGTAGTGGTTTTCAAACTTTGGGTCACGACCCAGTACCTGGTCGCAGAATGCAAGGCACTGGGTCACCTTGCTCAGCACCCAGGGACCCTGGTGGTCGGTCAGTAAAAAACAATAGTCCCTACCTGTCCCAGCAGGTCCAGCTCCTAGGCAAGGGGTTCACGGGGCTCTGCATGCTGCCCCTGCCCCGAGCACTGGCTCCGTTTTTGGGGTACGGGGGTGGTGCCTGCAGGCGGGAGCCACACGGAGCCACTTGCGCATCTCTGCCTAGAAGCCAGACCTGCTGCTGGCTGCTTCCGGGGCGCAGCACAGTCCGTGGTGCCAGGACAGGTGGGAACCCTGCCTCTGCACCCAGCTGCGCCACTGACCAGTAGCTGCTGGAGGTAAGCCCATGCCCAAACCCTGAGTCCCCCCCCCAACCTGGAACCCCCTCCTCTGCCACCCCAAACCCCCCACATCCCCGCCCAGACCCCTGATCCCCCACCCCCCTGCCCCAGGCCCAGACCCCTCTCCCACACCCCAAACCCCTCATCCACAGCTCCATTGGGTCTCAGGCGTCAATAATTTTCTTCAACTGGGTCACCAGAAAAAAAGTTTGAAAACCACTGATATAAAGTGTTGATGGAATAGTTATGGTTTGCTCAGTAAGATTATCCTATTTATATGCATGTATCATCTTTATATCTAAAGTTATGAATATTGGTCATGGATTTCTATCTTCCACATGTGTTGCATTCCTGGGTAACACCCACCAGATCAGATTTACATCAAGGCTAGACAGCTATGTGTTGATGGTCTGTTAAGGACAACAATGGGCCATAGAAGAAACTCATTCTGCCTAATAAGCCTTCCTGTATACACCTCAGCAAGAATACGGGCAATGGCTGCCCCTATGAGTCATCAAAGCATGTGATATGCTCATGTGACCCTAGACGCCATCATGGGGCTGTGAGCTTTGTGTGAGACAGCAAATTTCCAGGCACATGACAGAAGATACAAGACACCTTCATTTTGCTTCTTTCCTGGCCTGATTCTCTGGACTATGGATTTACAACTAAAAGGAGCATTTTGAACTATGGACTGAGGACCTTCCAATCTTTTGGAAGTCACCAGAGAGACTTTACAAGCAGTCTATACCATCACTGCTACAAAACTGATATAAGGACTTTGCAATTATTTATATGTATCTAATTTATTAACCACTATTAACTCTCTTATTCTTTCTTTTATTATTAAACCTTTAGCTTTTAGTTACTAAAGGATTGGCATTAGCATGATTATTAAGATCTGAGTTGTATATTGACCTGGCTACATGGCTGAGCTCTTGAGATTGGAAGGGGCCTATATTTGATGGGATTGGTTTTCAGTAACCACTCAAAGTAGAGCCCAGTGTCTAGGTGGTGAGACAAGGACTGGGATGCGTACAGAGACTGCATTTTTGACTTGTTAACCAGCGTGGTGAGACAGAAGTTTACTTTTGTTACTGGTTTGGTATAATTTAATGATAGAAAAACCACAAGTTTGGGGTGAATCTGCCCTATTTCTCAGCAGTTTGTACTGAATATGGCATTCTGAGCTGGGACCCACTGAGGCACAGTGGCACCACGCTGGATTTGCATGGTAGCTCAGGGTAGATGCTACTGTGTCCCAGTATCTCAGTCCAGAGATGCTTCTGGCCTTGGAAAGGAGGTGTTGTTGCTCCATGGCTCTACAATGTGCAGGATCGTTTGTGATAATTGGACTGTGATGGGGTGCTGATAGTCAGTAGCTAGCTCAGCACTCTGATTGCTTTCAGGGTTAATTAGCTGTACCAGGAAAGGCCTGATGGAGGAGGAGAGTACTTATTGCCTTAGCAGACCTGGGGTTGATGAAGGTAGGAGCTAGGTATCCCACCAGCTGGAGAGGCTAGATAAAAACATAGGAAGGAAATGCACAGGGATACAGGCTAGCAAAGCCCAGTGGAGGAAAAGTGTCAAGGTGTTGAGATAGATTTTTGCCTGTTCCTCTCTCTGGAGAAAGGGCTGAGTATTAGAAAAAGTTGTAAATAGGCTTGTTGCACAGAGTTATGATGGTGATATGGTAAGGGTAGTAAATGAAACTCGCACAGGTGATAACCAACCAAAAAAGCATCTGAGAGTGTTTGTGAGGAATCCCCAGGTGGGCAAGGAGCCTGCCCTGTTACATGGGCCTACACATTTACTCTAATTGTGAGTTCAACTGTAAAAAGTATGTGAAAGTTCATAAGATGACACAATACCCTACAATAACAAAGGTTGGTGGGAAAAGGTACAAAAGGGAGACAAACTGAATTAATACAAACAAAAAGGCCTCCTGATATAACGCAAGACCTGTGCTGAGATCATGCCTGGCCAACAAGAAAATGTGAGTCTGGAAATTAATGAACCACAGTTGGTGTGTTGGAAAGGAGATCTAACTAGTGGACAAAATAGTGAGAGGATGGGCTAGTCCACCTATCACTCCTTTTTAGGGTCCTTAACAAAAGAGATTTTGGGGGGAAAATGAAGATCAGATAGAGGCTACTGGAGTGAACTTTACCATCATGGCTGCCACCTCCACCATCTCCTGTGACCCTAGACTTTCTTCTTCCTAATCCCGAGAGATGTCCTGACCAGAGGGGCCAGAGAGAGAGAAAGAGAGACCCGGATGACATCACCTCCTCTATTGGCTCCAGCTGAATCCCAAACATGACCAGACATGTGAGATTTGTCCCACGTCCCCCACCCCTGCGTTGTGTGTTCTTTTCCTTCCACACCTTGTTTGTACTCTTTCCCATCCCTCTCCTTTTGCCTGTTGTTTAATAAGGGTACGTCTAGATTACCCACCCTATCGGCGGGTAGAGATCGATTTCTCAGGGATCGATATATCGCATCTCATGTAGACGTGATATATTGATCCCCGAACACGCTCCCGTTGACACCGGAACTCCAGCAGCAAGAACGGCGGTAGCAGAGTCAACAGGGGGAGGTGCAGACGTCAATCCCGCGCCGTGAGGACGAGAGGTAAATCGAACTAAGATACTTCGACTTCAGCTATGCTATTCACGTAGCTGAAGTTGCGTATCTTAGATTGATCCCCCCCAGTGTAGACCAGCCCTAAGAGTCTGGTTTAGCTGGCCAACACTGCATACTCTGAAATTGTGCTGTGAGCCTGTGACCAAGAAGCTGCAACCTGATGCTGGCACAGGTTTGCCAGGTCTCAGAGTGGCTGATAAGATTGTGTGCTGTGCCTGTGTGTTTCCAGCGGTGAGGCTGCAAATGAAAGTCAACATCAGAGACAGAAGCTGCATTTTCTATCTTTGCGGTTCTTTTCTCTCCCCCTTTTGTGTATGTTTGTCTTGTTTTGGCCTTATAGGAAACAGAATTGGATTTAAACAGCAATAGCAACTCTGCCCATCTCAACTAACTGCTTCTCCTTTCCCCAAAAAGGATGGTTATGAACATCTTTGATACCATGTAAAAGACCATCAGACAAGAAATTTTTTCCTTGAAAGGCTCTAAAATGAAAGAGAGCAAGCAATGTTGTTAAAATGGAAGCCTAACTTGTACTTTACTTTTCAAATTCTTTATCTATTTTTCCTTCTTTTCTTTATCTGCAAAAAAAGGTTAAAAGGATGTTTACTGGTGTGTTTGCCATTGTGCTAAGCAGGCTGAGGTCTTTTCCTCTCTGGGAGGGCATATTTAGCTGGGCACCGCAGGGGCTGGTCCTGAGTCTGGTATTATTCAATACTTTAATTAATGACTTTGAAATGGAGTGAAGAGTATGCTAATAAAATTTTCAAATACACCAAGCTTGGAGGGGTTGGAAGCACTTTGGAGGACAGGATTAGAATTCAAAACGACCTTGACAAATTGGAGAATTGGTCTGAATTCAAAAGATGACATTCAACAAAGTCTAGTACAAAGTACTGCACTTAAGGTGGCACCCATGATGGTGAAGCTTACTCCAGTAGTCAGTTTTTCTTCCCAAAGTCTTTAAGGACCCCGAAAGGTCATGACAGGCAGAATAGCTCATCCTCTCATTATTGTGTCCCCTTATTAGCACTAATTTCCGACATACCAATTTTTGTTCATTGATTTTTGGTCTCACACTGTTCTTGTTTACCAGGCACGAACTTAACACAGTCCTTGAATTATATTGGCAGGCCATTCTGTTTGGACTTATTCAATCTGTCTCCCTTTTGCAACTTCTCCCATCAACATTTCATGTCATAGGGTACGGGAACACTTTATGAACTTTCACAGGTGGAGTAATTTGTAAACCCAATTATTCCACCAGGAGGCACTGCCTCCTTTTCCTGCAGCAGCCAGGCATTGAATGGATCCAATCTAGTAGACAGCCTCTGGGCACAGCTACCTGATTGGGCCCTGCCTGTGAGTTAGGCGGTACATGCCCGTCTTCTCCAGGTTCATTGATCTCTCTGGGAATTGGGCAGGAGACAGGCACCTGGGTGCCTAGGGTGAGGTAGCAGGACACATACCCAGAGGCACAAAGTTAGGCTCTGAGGGAACTTTTACCCTGAAAACTTAGACGCTGAGTGAGTTTAGATGCCTATGGGGTTTGGCAGGAGTTTGTTGATTGCAGTAGCCTAAACCTGAGTTTTAGTCACTTAAGTCTGGGGTTTAGGCACCTACGTACCTAAGTTCCTAACTCAGAGACAACTGATACTGCTGTATACAGTGAGATGCAGGAATGCATCGTTGTGTTTAATACCAATGGACCCAAATCTCTTTTCGCTTACATGGATTCATGTCAATGGGGGTTACGCTGGTGTAACAGGAAGAGAATTTGTCCCTAACCTGCCCATATAGCTAACCTCTGTTCAATACAATCCCACGACGTGACTCACCTTAGATGAGCACAGATGGTTCATAAGATATGCACCACTTGACACACTTCTTGGGACTCTCAGTCAGTACTGGAATAAATCATTCTCCTAACCCCCCACTAGACTCCACATTTACCATTTGACACACTTTTATCCTACCTGGGGTAGCCCTGGAGAGCAGTAAGAGAACAGCAAGCACAAGGTATAGGACTCGCATAGCTGGAGATCAGCAGTAGTTTCAGTGAGTCAGGGGAGGAGAGTCTGTAAGGGATGAAGCAGAGAAGTCCTTGTATTTATAGGAAGTTTCCCAGGAGAGAGTAGGGTGCAGGATGAGAATAAATGATTTGATCTCAAATTACACATTGTTAGCTGCTGATTACCATTAATGTCACTCTGCCCCAGTGATCCAAGTCAGCTTTCAATCCAAACTTCCCATTGTTCAGTATCTATTGTTCATGGGCCCCTTCCCATGTGACATTCACACGATTCCCCATCTCCTGGGAGCCAGATATGTAGGGAAAATGCTCTTCCTGAACATCTGGCTCTCTGGAGTTGGAGGAATTTGAGAAATTGCAAATTTGGTTCCCATTATAACAGAGGTCCCCAACCTTTTTACCTCGTGCCTCCCCTTAGCCCTGTCCACGCCCTGCCCCCCTCTCCCTAGCTGGGGCTGGGAGAGGGCCACAACTCTGGGAGGTGGGGACATGGACAGGGGTAAGGGGCCGAAGTTGGGACCATATCTGGGGGTGGGACTGGGAGCGGTGCCCTGAGAGCAGGGCTGGCAGTGGAGCACGGTGTCGGCAGCTGGGACCCCAGGTGCAGGGCTGGTAGCTGGGGCCAAGAGAGGAGTTGGGTGGTGCTCCCTTCCTGCCCCCTGTGGGGGCTGGCCCGGGCCCCAGCCTTGCCCCCCGAACGGTCCTCCACACACACCCCGGGAGCATGCCCCACAGTTTGGGGACCTCTGTATTAAAACAACAGCAACATAAATTGTGGCTGTAACATGAAGGGTGTAAATGGGTCACACTTTGTCATGGTGCTGCTGGGCAATGCAGGAGACTTGCAGAGTACGATCATGTGGGAGAAGGGATTAGTGTCCAAGCCCCTTCCGCCTCCTCTGCCCTCCACACAGGAGACATCTGTCAGGGATGAGGACTGGCAGTGGCATCTGCCCAGGCAGCCTCGGAGCACAGCAGAGCCACAGCCTGGTCGGCCGAAGAAGTCAGCAAGTGTTTAGCTTTGGGTTGGCCTTGGCTCACTCTCTCCCAATAACCATGACAGGTACCTGAAGCCACCAATTCCCAGTCTTCTATGGCTGGAACACAGTCCTCCGTCTCTCCTTCCATTTTCTCTCTCAACCAGCCACACCCCTGCAGCTTTCAGCAACTTTCTGTATTAAATCACTGATTCCCCTCATAAGCATGAGCCTCCTCTTGTAATCCAACTTAGCTTAGCCAGCCTTTCCAGCCCCCAGGCCAGCCACCCTGGCACACTTGAGAACTTTTTGATGAAAACATATTTTTTTCACAACCACAGAAAACCTTCCCTGACCAGCTCTGGAGATACCTGTGGCATTGTACCTCATAATGCTTTATAGAAATATGCTTATGAGTGTAAATATGACATAACTGGAATATGTTTTATGCTAGATATGCCATGTAACATATCTTTTCAAAGGTTATGAGCTACTGAATATAGTCATCCTGTTTGTATGCATGTATCATTTTTATATCTGAAGTTATGAGTGTTGGCTCTATGCATGTATTTAATGTGTTTGCTGTAGGAAGCACATAAGGCAGATTTGGTCCAACATAGTGTGAAGGGGTTGTTCGAGTAATTGGGAGTACTTAACTAATAATGGACTTTGGGGGACACCAATCCACATCTGAGCTTTCCTGGGAACATTCAAATTAACAATGGTGTCGGCCTGCAAAAAGCTGAATCATTCATGGACAGATGACCTGCCCAGGTGGCTAGAGACCCCATCTTGTGGCTGTGATGTTGCACAATAGAGAGAATATAAAAAGGCCCTGGAAACCCCTCTATTTTGTCTTCACCTGGCTCAAAAGATGGCTTCTTCACCCCAAAGAGATGCCTGAAAGAAACTGGATCAAAGGACAGTAACTATGGGGGTGTGAGTGATTGCTGGACCCAGACTGGGAAGGAATCTGGTCTGTTAAGGAAGCTTACTGAAACATCTCTGAGGGTGAGATTTACCTGCATTTATTTCCCTGCCATAATAGGCTTACACTTGTGTGTTTTATTTTATTTTACTTGGAAACTTACTTTGTTCTGTCTGTTATTACTTGGAACCACTTAAATCCTACGTCACAATACCATCCTTGCATAGTCTCTAAATCTAGGCCACTGCTTTTGGTGCAGGGGCCATTATCAGAGTATGAGACTCCCAACGACGTGTGTATGACAGAAGAAGAATCTCAGACATCATGAAACAGTCCCTGGATCCTCTGAGTCTATTAATGTATATAAGCATTTATTTTATCCACCTCTTGCATCTTGTCAGAAGCACAGACCCTCTTGTTCAGGGACTGTATTTTCTTTACCCATTTCTGCTTTATTTATATATCTTAGCCCCCTAAGTTCTGATCCCTAATTGACATTCCATAATATAATTAATAATAATAATTCTTCAGGCTGAGATCTCCAGGCTCTAGTACGACTGGTGTTGTATTAAAGACCATCACTTCTCCGATTTAGTTGTTTCTTTGCTGCCATTCTTGCTGTTTTATGGTAAGGCCAGTGATATTTGGCATTCTTCCTAGAGCTTCTGGGTTCATGGGTGCACACGAGAAGACCAGCTTTTATTTGAAGAAGAAAGATACATTTTTTTTTGGCCATCCTGGCTGCGTTGAGAAGCTAGAAAACATGATCTCCAAAGTTCAAACTGAAGGGTAAATAAAGAAACAATGACTTTTCATGTCTTGTGAGTTTAAAGCCAATGTTATCGTTTTTAAGGGCTTGACTCGTGATTTCTGAACATTTGGGGAGGGCGTGATGGTTGCCCAATAGAGGTTACTTTTTTATCCTACGGCCCGGGGTGCATTCACACAGTAGCAGCAGATGAACGTTAGTGAGGGCTGGAGAAAGTGACTTACTGTTTACTATAGCAAAAAAGAAGATTGAGGGGTGATTCCACTGCAGTCTATAAATACCCTTTTCAGGGGAAAATACCAGGTGCAAAAGGGCTTGTCAATCGAGCGGAGAAAGGCAGCACAAGAACCAGTGGCTGAAAGTGGAGGACAAAGTCAAGCTGGCAATAAGAGACACCTGTGTAACAGTCTGGGTTATTAAGCATTGGAACAAGCTGCCACAGGAAGTGGTGGATTCTTTCTTTCTTGATGTCTTCAGATCAAGACTGGATCCCTTGCTGGAAGAGATGCGTGAGCCAAACACAAGGTGATTGAATGCCAAGGTAAATAGGTTAAAATACGTCCTGTGATATACAGGAGTTCACACTACACGATCTGATTATGCCTTCTGGCTTTGTTATCCAACATGGTAGGAGAATGGGGGGTCTGGTTAGTCAAAAATTCTGATTAACTAAGTTATACTTACCAGTGGAGGGAGGGAGTTTGGGTGCAGGAGGGGCTCAGAGCTGGGAGTTGGGGTGTGAGGGGGAGGGGATGTGGGGAGCAGGCTCTGGAAGGGAGTTTGGGTGTGGGAGAGGGCTCGGGGCAGGAGGTTGGAGTGAAGGAGGGGTTTCAGGGTGCTGGATCCCTGTCCCTGCTGCTCCTAGGTGGAGTTGCGGCCAAGCAGCTCTTCACACTGCATCCATCTGCAGGTGCCGCCTCCGCAGCTCCCATTGGCCACAGTCCCTGGGCAATGGAGCTGTGCAGCCAGTGCTCTAGGCAGGGTGGGAGTAGCACCTGGAGCTCCCATGGCCGTTCCTCCACCTAGGAGCAATAGGAACATGTTGCCACTTGCAGGAAGCCACCTGAGGCGACCCCCGCCTGGAGCCAGCACCCCAAAATGCCGGTTTCTAGAGATTTCTGGTTGTTAAAGTGCCAGATAACACAGCTTTTGCTTATCTACAAAGGTCTGAAATTTATGAGCCCTGAACCACTCAGCCTCCTTTAGCCGTTGGGGTGGCCAAATGAACAAACAAGTGAACAAAGTTTGATTATCGAGGATTGCTTTGGTTCATGTTAAGCTCTAGCTGAACTCTGGAGCCATTTATGCTCTGCAGACACTTTCCTGTGTCTGTATAACCGAGGTAACCTGCCTGCTGGTACACCACTGCTCGTGGCAGGAGGCCCAGCTGCCTGACTGACTCTGATACGTGGGGAGCTCAGCTGCATTATTTCAGCTCCACTGAATTTTACATCTTTTCTCTGGGCTATACACTCAAGAAACAGCTCGTGGGAAGAACTCCAAGGGAATGTTCTATGGGAAGATGACTCAGGAGAGATTTCCAAAGGCACCATTGGCAGTCAGAGGCTAGACCCATAGAGACATTTAGGCAGCTCACTACCACTCTAGGCACTTAAATCCAAAATTTAGTTCCCCAAAACCCCTGCACAGCTACCCTCTAATATTGTAGATACCTAGATTCTCTAGGCATCTGTGTTTTCACTAATGAAGTCCCTAAAAATCTACCCATGAGCGCATGTATATCTGCCTCTGTCTTGATGCCCACCACTTATATCCTGCCTAACTCCCAGTGGGATTGTCACACTATGTATTCCCCCACCTCACTCATTTGTGGGGCCTGATCTAGTAGGATTTCTAAGAGACCACCTAACAGCTCCATGCTGTGTAAAGCAGAGGAGGCTTCTGCTCTTTGACCGTTAGCCCCCTGCTCAGAGCACTCAACCAATATGTGGGAGACCAACCTTTAAATCCTCACCCTCACCAACCTGATTCTGAGCAGAGATTTGAATCCATACCTGCCGCATTGCTAGGGAGTGTGGTAGCCACTGGGCTATGGAGACATTCTCATGCTCCTTCTGGCGCAATGACTATTTAATTATTCGTAGAAAGAGGAACAGCTTCAACGGGAGCACTGGAGAGATCCTTGCTCTGCACTACCTCATAGTCCTCTGGCTAGGGCGTGCTCCCAAGAGGCAGGAGATCGCAACTCCAAGTCAGGCTGAGGTGGGATTTGAACCTGCTGCACTTTAGGTAAAGGCACTCTGAGTTAAAGGGGGCATTACATGGACCACTTTTTTTTTTTCTTTTTTTGGCAGAGTTTCGGTGCCTGATTCCAGGAGAGGTTTCGTGGCTGTGAATCCTGAGCAGAGACAGGTGTGCCTCTCCAGCCTGGACGTGGACTTCTAAAACTCTTTGAGGGGTGGAGCATAGGCCATACCCCTCTTCTCTGCATTTCCTATTGGCTAGCTCAGGCAGCTCTCTGTGAGCTTGCTGGCTTGTGTGGCTTTAGCTCTCTCCCTACTGTACTATACAGGGAGCCTGAGTACCTGTGGCTGGGCTGCGGCCTGCATTAGGTGGCAGAACGCTGACTGTGAGACATTGAGATGCTGAGCACAAGTCCCCTTTGTCCACAGTCCCATTTTCCCCACAACTGTCCATACAGCTATTAGGAGCACTGGGATGCATTAAGACTTGATTATCCCACAATTGATTGATTTAACGACTTCCCAGGGACGTCCTGGACATGAAAATTTGCCTGATGTTTTGTCACACTCTGATTCTATTGACATTATGATAACACAGTTTTAAAATAGAATCAGAGAAGCTCCCCTGGTTTGTCCTGCAGTTCTTCTAAAGCGTGATTAAAGAACTACCTTTAATCATCCATTCAGAAGCAGGAAAATCTCCCCTGAGGGGAGGATCACCTGTGCTATTTAGTCTGTTCAAATCCCCATGCAGATTGCAGTATGGGGAAGAGACCACAAGAGCTTTAAATCTTTTATGAATGACTATCAGCCCGCAATTAGGACAGTGCCGGTGCACTGAGGTGGATGGGCTGCCCTTTCCCTACCCCACAGGACACACATACAGGAGGCTGCCCTCATTAGGATATCTGTGCCCCTAGCTCCCTGCAGCCTAATAGGATTCTGTGGAGCTGGGGAGGGGCAGTGTAGCAGGGACTTATCCAGCCTGGCTTGGGTTCTGTTTGCTTCTTTCACCCTCTTGGGCTCACCCCCAACTTCCCATAGGCCTTTATGTGTCAAATATCACCCCTCTTTGGGGTCTGGGTGGTTAATAGAAAGTTCAGAAGGGAACACACACTCCTGTACCCTCCTCCCCACACACACACTCTCTCTGTCTCTCTTCCTAGTTGGACTCCCAGCTTATGGTGCAGGGCTCCAGTCCTGTCCTTCCTCAGGGTTTTGCCAGTGGGCTTATCTGTTATGAATCTCTGAGTCCTGCATTCTCCAGCCTTTGGGGAAGTCACACAAACAAAAGATACAAGGGTCGGCTGTCCATACACACCTTTGGTACGTGCTGATTTCCAGTTCGACTCTGGGACGATTCACCCTCCACCTGTTCTCTTCAGAGATGCCCCTGTCTCTGTATCCCCAAGGTCACCTGCCTTCTTGTAAACCACTGCTTACAGCCTGGGGCTCAGCTCCCGGCTCTGACCATGAGACGCTTGGAACTCAGCTGGATTCTTTCAGCTCCACTGAACCAAGCAAAGAGACTCCATGGATCCAAGCTCCCCGGGGAGTAGAAGGGAACTGCTGAATCAATCTCATGTTTCTGAGCCATCCAGCCTCATTACACTTCCTGTCCTAGGTTAAATTGGGCAGGGTCAGTGGTCTGGTCAAAGGCCCATTTGGGTTCCCATAGGCATTGCTCAGTGCCACTGACACATGAAACAGGTTCTGGGAAGAACTAGAAGGGAGTTTTTATCTGTCTATGGGAAAATGTGTTGGGGGAAGATTTTCAAGATGCACAAATGACAGCTAGACGTGTAAACCTCCCTGGCAAGTCTATGGGGATATGCTAGGTGTCCCAATGATTTGCAAAAGATCTAATGTTTTCTTCTGGCCTTAAAAATCTAGGAGTACAAGGATTGTATGCTAGGAGCATGTGACCAGACATCACGGGTGATGGGAATAGAAAGGCAGCTTGAACTCAGCTAAAGAGCAGTTCTCCATGTCTCTTTTGGCTCAAAGGAATTTAGGCACCCAACTTCTATTTAAATCAATGGGAGATAGGTGTCTTAATATCTTTGAGGAGCTGGGCCCTTTGTTCCCAAGGAAATGTTGATAAATTGGAGAGATTTCAGCAAAATGCTAAATTATTAAGGATTGGGAAACAAGTCTGACAGACCCCAGGAGCTCAATCTGTTTAGCTAAAAAAAGAGAAGGTTCAGGGGTGACTTCGTCACAATCCATAAATATCTACACAGGGAAGAAAGCTTTGATGAGGGGCTCTTCATTCTAGCAGACAAGATGTAACAAGATCCAATGACTGGATCATCCCTTGAAATTTTCACAGTTCCAGCACCACGCAGGAACAATTCTCCCTGCTTCAGCTCCAGCTACCTGGGTCAGAGGGAATTTGTCAAATTTGTACTGAAAATAACTCAGTACATGAAAACGCCCCAGCTGTAACTAATGAACAGGGAGAGCGTGGAGAAGAAGCTACGTGAGGCTGGGCTGCTGGGTCATGAAGACCTGATGGGGATTTGTAGGTATGACTGTGAGAGGGAAGGAATTAGCCACAAATGCAGGGGCTGCGTCCCTTGCCAAAGACAGACTTGAGCATTGCACATACTATAGGTCTGTGGTAAATTTTCCAAAGGTGACTTAGGGCTAAATTCACAAAGAAATGTAGATGCCTCAGAAGGGGATTCACAGAAGCCAGCCCTCTCTTGGCAATATGTGCCTATGCCAATTTTGCAAGAATCTGCAACTTCCTTGTAACTGGTAGGCCAGGGTATGGTACTCACCTAGGACACACAAGTCCCCTTTCTACCTGAAGGGAAAGAAGGGATTTGAACAGGGAATCTGCTACATTTCAGTTGCGTGTACTAACCACTGGGCTATAGGATAATCTGATATAGGGCTCTCTTAGCCTCCCCTCTTGAAGCTGTTCCACTGTGGAGAAATAATTATTCTTTCATTATTTATTCACTGTGCATTAGCTTCGCAGAGGGCTGTGCAGCCCTAAAGCTGAGAAGTGAGTTACGCTCCAGGGAGGTCGGAACTTGAAGAGACAGTCCCAGGAAGAGGGCTGTGAGACTGCAGGCTTGAGGGGCAAGCTGCAGGCCAGGAAGGCCAGGGCTGGAAGCAGAACACACAGTGGTAGGAAGGAGAGCTGTGGAAAACCCTTCAGTCTGAAGAGGAGAGTCTACAGGCCAGGGTGGCTGATGCCAGGAAAATGTAGGCTCCAAGCGAGAGGGCTGTGCAACCCTGCAACTAAAAGGGGAGCTGAGTAATCTGAAAAGGATGCCCAAGGAGGGGGGAACTTTGTTTTGAAGACTCTAAGAGAATTATTTCAGGACTCCATAGGAAACTGAGGCAGGGTGCATGACGGGCCAACTCAGGCCACGTCTTAGGATGACACCTACCTATAGGAAGCAAAAATGACTCTTCTCCTGTGAGGGAAGTTGAAAGAGCAAAGAGACATGGGGTCTGGGAAAAGGGGGGATGGTCATTGTCAGACACCCCCCTTCACCAAAATTCCTCCTGGCCAAACGAAAGGAGAACTAGGGTGCAATCCTGGCCCTGCCAAAGTCAATGACAAAACTCCCACTGATTTCAGCAAGGCCAGGTCCCCAGGGCTTCTACACCTCTTCCACTGAGAACACTATCTTCACATGCATATGCAAGAGGGAGAGGCATTAAGATTGCCCAGACAGATTTAACATTGCCATTTGCTGCCTTTGGAGTGCTCCGCTGTAAATAGTGATTTCTTGTAGGTTTTGGAACTGATAAAAACTTTTCAGCCACTTTTAGTGAGCCTGGGCTTTTATCCATCAGAATGACTGATTACATTCCCCACTTTTGTCCTTCGTTTCATCTCTCTCTCCCATCTGCTCTGATGCTCCCACTGCACCCCAAGCCAGTGCTATGCTGTCCGCCAGTGTGTGTGCTGGGCAGCACGCAGAAAGGGAGCCTCTTGACAAGTAGAGTGACCAGACGTCCCAATAAAATCAGGACTATCCTGATATTTAGGTGTTTGTCCCACATCCCAACCAATCTTTGGTCTGGATGCAATTTGTCCCAATATTTCGCTCTGCCGGCAGCACTAGGCTTTTTTTTTTTTTCTTCTCCATCGGTGGACACCCTCCCCACAATGTGTCCTGATATTTTCTCCCTCTCATCTGGTCACCCTATTGACAAGAGGTGTTTGTACAAAGGGTGAGAAGATCCCAGTCTGACATGGAGAGAGGATGGGAGTGGCAAAGAGTAGAGTGGTATCTATTGAGAATCCCCTCCTGAAACAAGGGTCTGGGAAAGGGTATAGTAACATGGCAGAAACTAACACATATTGGCTTCCAGTTAAGGTGTATGGGGGAGAAATGGGGACACTGAGGCCTGTCTCATTGCACTGCGATGAGAAGGAGAAGGTTGATTCTGGCTTGAATGACAGTGGCTAATAAAAGCTAGCATCTGATGGGAGTTTGGTGGCCATTACATTAACAGTGAGATCCTGGTCTGAGTTTGTAGCAAAAATCACTGAGCTGACACAGTGAAGAGAGATTTGGTGGTCTCAGCAGAGAGGCCAAGCACTGAACTAGCCTCTCCCCACTGGAGAGGGGCTCTCTGGGGGAGAACTGGAGCACTTTGGGGGGCAGGTGGGGAAGCATGTACCTGAACTATCCTGGCATCTATCCCCACAATGCAACTGGCAACCTTGGTGGAGGCCCCAGCAGGGCAGTGCAGGCCTGAGTGGGCTTTGGAGACTGAACTCTGCCCCCTGCCCTAGAGGTGATCCCACCAGGTTAGAACCCAGGCACTCTGGGCAGGGGCAGGCAATGTAAGGGAGCTTTTCCTCACACAGCCTCTGTCCATATAGCACCTTCCACCAGCACCACATTCACTGAGGGAAAGTGACAGGATGAAGCCCACAAGTTGCTTCTCTTTCTCATGAACCATTTTGCAGACACGGATCTGGGATAACTGGCCCTTTCCTGGGCCATCGGTAACAGGTCTGTTAACGGGCCATTGGGCCCACTCTGCACGAGACCCCTGAAAGACGAGTGAGCCACACAGAGCATGCCAAGGCCAGAACTGCTCTTATTTAATGAGAGGAGTGAACAACTTTTCTGCTAAACAACCAGGAACCCGCTGCCGCTGCTGCTCCTCTTCCAGAGCAGGTGGAGCCTTCCGTGCTCATTTCACCTTTTTTCTGAGGATACAGCAGGTTGCTTTGCAGTTTGCATAGCTGAATTTTGATGGCACCTCATATTTGCTACATTTTAAGGTGCAGCGACCAGGACAGATCTTCTTCTGCCCATAACCTGCAGTAGACAGAGAGAGCGAAAGAGAGTCTAGGGTTAGGTAAGAGAAAGGAACCGCACTCACACTCAGTTGGGGTTGCCAACTTTCTGATTGCAGAAAACTGAACACCCTTGCCCCGCTCTTTCCCTAAGGCCCCACCCCCACCCCACCTCTTCTCTAAGGCCCCATCCCCACTCACTCCACCCTACTCCCTTCTTTGCTCACTCTCCCCCACTCTTGCTTATTTTCACCTGGCTGGGGCAAGGGTTTGGGATGCAGGAGGGAGTGAGGGCTCCAGCTGGGAGTGTGGGCTCTGGAGTGGGGCTGGGGATGAGGGGTGTGAGGTACAGGAGAGGGCTTCAGGCTGGAGAGTGGGGCTAATGGGTTTGGAGTGTGGGAGGAGGCTTTGGGCTGGGGTAGGGGGCTGGGGTGCAGGAGGGAATGAGGGCTCCAGCTGGGGGTGCGGGCTCTGGGGTGGGACCAGGGATGAGGGATTGGGAGTGCAGGAGGGGGCTCTGGGCCAGGGATGAGGGATATATGGTATAGGGGGGGCTCCGGCCTCAGGAAGGGGGTGGGAGTNCTGGGAGGGAGTTTGGGTGTGGGAGGGGGCTCAGGGTTGGGGTAGGGGGTTGGTGCAGGAGAGGATTTGGGATGCAGGGTCTGGACAGCATTTACCTCAGGTGGCTCCCAGAAGTGGCTGGTAAGTCCCTGTGACCCCTAGGAGGAAGCACGGCCAGGCAGATCTGCATGCTGCCTGCACCTACAGGTCCCACCCTCGTAGCTGCCATTGGCCATGGTTCCCATCCAATGGGAGCTGAGGAGCTGGCACTTGGGACCGGGGCAGTGTGTGGAGCCTCCCAGGCCGCTGCTGTGCCTAGGGGTTGCAGGGACATGCCGGCCACTTCTGGGAGTTGTGCAGAGCCAGGGCCGGCAGGGAGCCTGCCTTAGCTCTGCTGTGATGCTGGCTAGACTTTTAATGGTCCTTTTTCGACCAGGCATTCCGACTGAAAACCAGGCGCCCGGCAACCCTACAGTCAGTTCTCACTGGAACAGCTCCCCCAGTGGCTCAAGTGCAGCACTGATGGGCGGGGCTTGGCTTTGGGCTCGAGTCCACACAGGACAAGACCCTCACATTCATGCTCAATCCCAAGAGATGAGACTGACTGGGAAACTGAATGGCAGAATGGCAGTTACTTGCCCAAGAGGGGAAGGGCTGCTCACCTCGCCAGCGGCTGCCTTCCCCTTCCTGAGGCCTCTCCCTTTACATGGTTAGCGTCCCCCTTGAGAGCACCAGCCCCTCCATGAGATCTACCCCTATATCTGCCTGATGTCCTGAGAGACACCAGAGTCAGTGATGAGATGGGGGAGGGGTATTGGGAGAACCCCTTGAAAAGAAAAGTGGGATTCCTGTAGTTCTGATGGCATCTCACTGGGAGAGACTCACTAGCCAGGGGCCTGGTGTCTGGGAGGGTTCCCCAGGACAGGCGAAAGCAGACTGCAGTTAAAGCAGGGGGGACTTCAGAGATGGAGACAGAGCAAGGAGTGATGGAAGGGGCTGGTGGGGAGAGAGAGGAAAGAGAAGGAAGTGGTGGGATTCCCAGGGCTGGTGGGAGGGGGGTTGGGATGGGAAAAATGAGAGAAAAAGGAGAAAGGTGGTGGAAAAGGACGAGGGAGTGGGAGAGATCTGAGGCGGAGGAACAGGGAGTGGGTGGGGAAAAGGAGAGGGGGCTGGTGGGGAGTGCGAGAGATGGAAGATGCCCCGTGGGGCAGCAGAGTGAAGGGGAGAGAGTAGAGTGAGGTGGAAGGGGCAGGGTGGACAGAATGGAAAACAGGGAGATGGAAGAGGGGGAAGGACAGTGGGTGTGGGAGAGAGGAGAGGATGGGCAGGGTTTGGGGGAAGGCGGAGCAATGAGGGGAGGGGAGATTTACTTCTGTGGAACCTCTGTCAGATCTTGGCACTACCAGCACAGCGATGGTGGCAGAACCCAGCTCCTGCCCATTTACACAAACAGTTCTGGGAATCAAGTGGGCAGGATGGTCATATTTACTGAGATGTAAGATTATAGGAATTGGGGGAGGAGGGTCCCCGTTGGTCTTACAGCTGTTTCAGGCTCTGAAGACACAGTGAGGCAGCATTGTTACACCTGGTTCAAGTTTGAGATGTGACCCTTAAAATCATAAGGGGAAAAATTGCTTCTCTTGTGCTCCCCCAGTGACTCTATGGACGCCAGATCTGATCAATGAGCACACTCTGAACTGCACTATCCAAGGGGGCTGCTGGGACATTTTTGACTTATACTCTAATTTAGGCTGAATTTTGGGGAGTGGGAGGTTGGAAGGGCAGCACAGATTCTTTTGTCTGAAGCAGAGACCTCCCTAAAACCAGAGCCCACAGGACACCCACTGTTCCCTTTGGAATTTGGGGCCAGCGTTCTCGCACTTGAATGCTCGCTGTCAGGCTCCTAAATCCATATCACACTACCTACATAAAAAGGGCCTAATTTTCATAAGGAACCCAAAGGAGATGGGAGCACTCAGGACCTCTGGAAATCAGGTCTGTTTGATCTCTGTGCCTAATGTGGATCCAGGTGTTTAACGTTAGGATCACAGCCGGGTTGAGAGTGCTAACTCCGAGTGTCTGAGTTCTGATGGTTGGAGAGAGGGTGAAATTCTCTTTTTGTCCTTATGGGAAACCTCCATACACAGAACCCCATAATGACTCGCTAGAGAGGAAGCCAGAGAGTCAGATGCTCAGGGCTATCTATCAGCAGCTGCACATCTAAAAATGCACAGATAATTGGACACCTAATTTGTGCTCACAGTTGTCCTGGCACAGATCATCCACACAACACCCCTGAATACTGACTGAGAGCCTGAGTCCATAATGTTATCCTCAGATCCCCCTCCATTGTCCCTATTTCTACCCCACAGAGGTTGATATCTCACCTGGAGTGGCCAAGGAGACCAGCAGAAGAACAGCAAACACAAGGTAGAGGATCCTCATGGCGATCTCAGCAAGTGTGGAGAGAAGAGAAGTAGAGAGATGCTGGATCTAGAAGCAGTGAAGTGGTGAGGCTGGGAATCCTGGTATTTATAGAGCATTTGCTGACAGAGAGCAGGGTGCTGGAGGAGGAGCATGAACTCATTGATCTCCAAGTACTCATTGTGCACTGCTTGACATGCTGTAATGTCGCTCTGGCCCAGTGGGCCCACTCACAATGATGCCAACCTGCCATGTACTCAGGACCCATTGTTCACTGTCCCTCACATGGAACATGCACAGTTCCCTCCCACACACGCACAACACCAGGACGTGTGGGGAGAATTCTCCCTCCTTCACATCCGGCTCCCAGGGGCTAGAGGAAATTTGAGAAATTTCACGTTACTTCCCAAATAAACAGAACGCCAACAACTGTAGCTCCACTGAATTGGTGGAGGCAGGAGGTGGAGGCGGGATGGAAAATAGAGAGCTGCCTGGAGCAAATTGCTGGGTCAGAAGGACCTGATGGAGATTTGTAAGTGTGACTGTGATGGGGAAGGAATCAGCATCACCAGTTCAGGGGCCTTTCTCCTTTTTCACCTCCGTAAGAGCAACTTGACCAGTTCATGTGTTACAGGCCTATGTTGGTGTGTTGGCTGCATTCACCGTTGTTAATGGTGGTGAGTCTTTCCATGGGGGTTTTATGGGGCTCTGTCCTGGTCCTTTTCACATCTTCCTGTGCACCTGTCATTGAGTATTGTCCTCCATGAACACAAATTCATGTACCAATTCTAGACTCATGACTCGCAGATCTACCTCTCTGCTCCAGACCTGCTGTCCAAAGGCAGATCTTGGCCTGCCTCTTCGACTTGTCTGTCAGCTCAAGTTAAATGTGACTAATTCAGAGCTTTTAATCTTTTTCCCAGCCTCACCGTTGTGCTTGGCATCCAGGTCCCGAATCTGGGAGTCATTTTTGACTCAGGCCTCTCTCTAGATCAGTGGTTCTCAAACTTTACCAACCCATGAACCTCTTTCACAAAAATATCAAATCTCGCGAACCCCCTCCTAAAAAGGAACATTTCCAGGGATTGTCACCCGTACCTGAGTATAAGTGATAGAAGCAGTGATCTTGGAAATAATTTGGTTTTTTTTATTACATGCTTATTACATACTATTTATTATTACATTATTATTTCTCATTACATTATTAATTTTGTTACATTATGAAAACGGCAACACTCTTTCCAAGATTTCACTTTTGTAGCTCATATCACTTTGATTAAGCCTCCTACATGTTTCATCAAGGAGTACCAGATGTGAAACAGCATGAAGGTATTTAAGAAGCCAACTCAATGAAAGCGTTGCTCCCACAAACATTTGGGTCTTGAGCAGTCCAGGCAAACAATGCACAACTACAACAAAGCTTAAACTTGTTCTGCCAGAAATTCCTGGTCCCGGGGCTCGGGCTGCCGGCCCCTGCGCCCGGGGTCCCTATGACGGCTCTGTCTGCCATTACAGAATTTTTTTCTGAGAACCCCCTGATACATTTTGCGAACCCCCAAAGGTTCACAAACCCTAGTTTGGGAACCACTGCTCTAGATCCTCCCATCTGGGCTCTATCTAAATCCTGACAATTCTTTGTTCATAACATCTCTACGATACTGCCTTTCCTAGGCATCTACACTGCTAAAACTCTCTGCATCTCACACCACGGTCACTGCAATGTCTTTCTTTCTGGCCTCAATAAAAGCAATCTTGCCCTGATCATCTCCATTTGCAATGCTGCTGCAAAGATCATGTTCCTAGCTAGTCACTTTGATCACCCCCTCCCTTGGCATCCCTCCACTGGATCCTCCTTCTTTAGCCCATCAAAAATATGTTGCTTGTATTCACTTTCAAGGCCCTTCATAGTCAATCCACAGCCCTACCTACCATCTCTCATTCACTATCAAGTTAATCAACTCTTGTCTCCCATCAACCCAGGATCCCAGCCTCCATCATCCACTTGTTCAATTACCATGTTTTTTCCCACGCTGCCCTCACACTTGGGAGGAGTTCCCTGTAAACATCTGCCAAGCCACCTCAATATCTACCTTCAAATCTCCCCTCAAACACTCTCCTTTGCCCCCATGCCTACAATGGTCAGGCTGCTGGTGTGAAGAGGCCGTTGCCTGTCATGCTGACCACTACTGTTTCATTGTTTCCTTGTACTTCCTGCATCAGACCATAGGGGCTAGATCAGCCACTGAAAAAAATTGGTGGGTGCTCAGCACTGACTGATAGCTCCCCGCTCTACCCCTGCTCCAGCTCATCTCTGCCTCTTCTGCAATTGTGCCCCTGAGTCCTGCTTCTCCCCTCTCCCTCCCAGCACTTGTGCCGTGAAACAGCTGATTCGCAGGGCAGGGAGGGAGGGAGGTGGGGGAATACGGGGCTCTGGGGGAAGAGGCAGGGCTGGGGAGGGGATTTGGGGAAGGGGTACAATAGGGGTAGAGGGGGGTGGAGTTAGGGTGGGGACTTTGAGGATGGGGTTGGAATGGGGCGGGGTCAGGGGCAGGGAAAGGGTGGAGTCAGGGCGGGGCCAGGGGCAGGGGCACCCACTGGTGCCGGAGAAAGTTGGCGCCTATGCATCAAACTATCTGTTGGCTCTTGTCAGATACTTGGATTGCAAGCCCTTCAGGGCAGGGACTGTCTTTTGGTTCTGTTTGTACAGCACCCCCCACAATGGTCTGTGACTGGGGCCCTAGATGTTAAGCTATTAATACTCTATTAATTAATAGTAATAAGACTCCCAAGCTGTGTCAAGGGGACAGTGCATGTAGCTACATGGTGAATTAGCTGCTCAGACATTATGGTGATGAACAAGACAGAAGAGCCTATACATAAAATAAATACAAACAATAATGTGGTGACTTCTCCCAGTTGGAATCCCCACTGAGGTGCAGGCTGGAGAGTGACCCAAACGTCCGTTCATGGCATCAGCTTCCAGCTGTGATTCTTAATATGTGCAAGATGTGTTAGTTATATATACTCTAGTTGAACAGCCAATTACTAGGCTTGATGCAGGTAGGGTGACCAGATAAGCAAGTGTAAAAAAATCAGGACGGGGGTAGGGGAGTAATAGGTGCCTGTGTAAGACAAAGCCCTCAAAATCGGTACTGTCCCAATAATATCGGGACATCTGGACACCCTAGATGCAGGAATCACTGGGTGAAATGCTCTTGTCTGTGTGATGTGGGAGATCAGACTAGATGATCTCCCCCATGGTCTGTTCTGTCCTGGAAATCCACCAGTGTCAGTGATCTAAATGTCCACTGTGATCATCTAGTCTGACCTCCTGCATGACACAGGCCAGAGGGCTTGTCTGAAATAATTCCTGTTTGAACTAGAGTGCATCTTTCAGAAAAAAACCCCATTCAATCTTGGTTTAAAGATTTCCAGTGATAGAGAATCCACAGCCATTAGTAAATGGTTCCACTGGTTAATTACCCTCAGTATTCAAAATGTGCTCCTTACTTCCATTCTGCATTCATCTAGCTTCAGCTTCCAGTCACTGGTTCTCATTACACCTTTGTCCGCTAGATTGAAAAGCTCTTTGTGATACTGGCAAACCAGATGTCAGCTCATGCCGAGGTCCCCATGCTTCAGTGGAACACTGAAAAATACAGAACTGGGATCTATCTGGCTCACCTGGGTGTCAGGATTGTTAAAATAGGTATTAGGATTACAAGATTGTGTTGCGTGTTTAGATTTTATTGAATGCTTGTGAGTTGCTGCATGCATTCATTTCATTTCTAGCTTCCATATCCCATATTATAAGGTAATATCCGAGTGTTGGCATTGTAAACCTCTGTGACTATGACCGGGAAGGAAAGAGACATTAAACTAGCCTGAAGTGCCAATCTACAAAAGAAGGTGTCACGTCCTGCCCAACAGAAAAGGCCCATTTACACCAGACTATTATGGCATGTAAAAAGGACAAAAGAGTTCATTGCTCTGCTCTCTCCCCCATTCCTCCATGTGAAGATGACTCATGTAAGTTGATTCCTCCCATCAGCTGAGTTTTGCAGCTCAGTGCACAGGGCAGGAGGGGGATAAATACCATTGAGTCCATGCTGCTCAATGGACTCTGAAGGACAAGGTTTGTTAGGCATAAGCAAAAGATCCCTAGCTGTTTACTCTAGGTTAGCCCTAAAGGACACACAGAGATTGCTTATTATAGAGGTGTTTTTTATCTTTTGAAACGTAAGATTATAACTCATAACATTACCTGCTTTAACCTTGTGAAGAACTCTCTGGTTTCTTTTCCTATTAATAAATCTTTATATAGTTTATAGAATTGGCTACAAGTGTTGTCTTTGGCATGAGATCCAAGGTGCAATTGATCTGGAGTAAGTGACTGATCCTTTGAGATTGGGGGCAAGCTAAATATTGCTGTGATTCTGGCTGTAAGTGACCATCTGTCACAAAGGTCTGCTCACCTGCAGGGCCACCCAGGGGGGGGCAAGTGGGGCAATCTGCCCCTGGCCCCAGGCCTCCCAGGAGCCCCCATGAGAGTTTTTGAGGGCCCCTGGAATGGGGTCCTTCACTCACTCTGGGCCCCCCGGAAAATTCTCGTGGGGCCCGGGCCCCCGAAGCTTCTTCCGCTCTGGGTCTTTGGCAGCGAGGGGTCCTTCCACTCTGGGACCCGCCGCCGAAGTGCCCCAAAGACCCGCAGCGAGGGGTCCTTCCTCCACGAGACCCGCTGCCGAAGTGCTGGGTCTTCGGCTGCAATTCAGTGGCAGGGACCCTCCACCGCTGAAGACCCCAGGCCCCCTGAATTCTCTGGGTGGCCCTGCTTACTTGGGTGGCAAGCTAGATCAGAGGGGACTGTCTGTGACTCCATGTTACAGCTGTTATAGTGCCTGAGGAGTTTACATTTGATAATTGGTTGGTGAAATCCAAGTGTAGAACTCACAGCCAATTTGGGGTTTGTGTCCTGCTTCCTAACAATTTGCCCTGAGGCTGGTACCCACACTCGAGTCACGCAGGCAGTTTGACAACCTATTATCAAATTTCTGCTTCTCAAGTAGCTTTTTATATACTGTTATCAAGTCACCCCTTAACCTTTTCTTTGATAAAATAGATTGAGCTCCTTGAGTCTCACTATAAAACATGTTTTCTAATCCTTCTCCCGGCTCTTCTCTGAACCCTCTCCAGTTTATCAACATCCTTCTTGAATGGTTGTCACCAGAACTGGAGACAGTATTTCATCAGTGGACACCTCAATGTCAGATACACAGGTTATTTTACCTCTCTTCTTTCACTCAGGATTCCCCTATTTATTCATCCAAGGATTCCAGGAGCCCTTTTGGCCACAGCATCGGACTGGGAGCTCTTAATCAGCTGACTATGTACCATGTACCCCAAGTCTTATTCAGAACCATGGCTTCCCAGGAGAGACTCTCCCATCCTGTAAGTATGGCCTGCATGCCTTGCTCCTCGATGTGGATACATTCACACTTAGCCATGTTACAACACGTTACTGTTTGCTTGCACCCAGTTGCCCAAGAAGTCGAGATCCCTCTGTATCAGTGACCTGTCCTGTTCATTATTTACCACTTCCCCCATCAGTGTGTCATCTGCAAACTTTGTTTTCTTCCAGGTCACGGGAGTGAATTTCTGGGGTCAGGTGGGAAAGGAATGGAGGGCAGGTTAAAGAGTAAATGGAGGATAAAGGACTGAGCAATTCTGAGTGCAGTGGATAGGTGGTATCCATAACTCCACCATAAACCTCATCTCCCCTGGCTCCTGTTACCCTCCCCGTATTCCCCACACACTCCAACAGCTGTAGTTAGAGGACTCCCTAGTGCCCCCTGCTGTTACCCGGCAGGCAGCAGCTGAACATGCGACTTTCTCCATTGGGTGTACCGCTCGTACTACAGAAGCAGCCAAGCATGCAACTTTCTAGGGATTCATATAATTAAATGTGTCTATTTTTATATTGCAGGTCTCGATGAGTCGAATTCTAGTGTACTGGGCACAGTACAAACATATTTCAGCTAAGCTACGGAGAGGCTGAGGGAACTGGATTTATTTAGTCTGCAGAAGAGAAGAGTGAGGGGGGATTTGATAGCAGCCTTCAACTACCTGAAGGGAGGTTCCAAAGAGGATGGAGTCAGCTGTTCTCAGTGGTGGCAGATGACAGAACAAGGAGCAATGGTCTCAAGCTGGAGTGTGTGTGTGTGGGGGGGGGGGTCTAGGTTGGATATTAGGAAACAGTATTTCACTAGGAGGGTGGTGAAGCACTGGAATGGGCTCCCTAGGGAGGTGGTGGAATCTCCATCCTTAGAGGTTTTTAAGGCCCGGCTTGACAAAGCCCTGGCTGGGATGATTTAGTTGGTGTTGGTCCTGCTTTGAGCAGGGGATTGGACTAGATCAGTGGTTCTCAAAGCCGGTCCGCAGCTTGTTCAGAGAAAGCCCCTGGTGGGCCCGGCCTATTTGTTTATCTGCCGCGTCCGCAGGTTCAGCCCATTGCAGCTCCCACTGGCCGCAGTTCACTGCTCCAGGCCAATGGGGGCATCCGGAAGCAGCGCAGGCCAAGGGATGTGCTGGCTGCTGCTTCCCACTGCCCCCATTGGCCTGGAGCGGTGAACTGCGGCCAGTGGGAGCCGCGATCGGCCGAACCTGAAGACGTGGCACCCCCCTTCTCCCTTGTCATCCTACTTGGCTCTAGGTGGTTTAAGAAGGCACCGTCCATCTCCGTTGTATGAAAGTCCTCAAAGGTCTCTCGTAGCTCCTGCCTTATCTTTAGGTGGGTATTCATTGGGCACTCTTGATAGGTCATGTGGTCTGGTGTCCCTGAGGCAGCTGAGGGACCATCACACCTCTGCCCTGGTCTTTATAGGAGTGTGTGACACAGCAGTGTTACCAACCCCCAGGATTCCAAAATCATGAGCCAGACCCCCAAGGAAATATCATGAGATTGGCACGAAAACCATGGGGTTTGTTACATGATTATATTGTGTTTTCAGTCTATCTGTTGACTTTTGATCTCCCATCCTTCCCTGCATGTGTGTGACAATAAGTGTTGCCAAAGTCTCCATGTTTATTAAGGTGATTTTGGCCTCCGTTGTAGGAACTCTATCAGTTCCCTTGCCCAGCAATTCTGCCCCTCCCCAATCAATTCCCCTCCCCACTCCCTCTGCTCCTCATCTCTGCTCCTCCTGCAGCTCTTGGGGTCCCCTCCTCCAGGGCCTAAGGGGTGCTGCGGTGGGATCCTCTCTCCCCATTCTTAGGAATGATGGGAGCAGAGGAGCCATCCCTTTGTTCACAGGAGATGGGGGAGGAAGGAGTGGAGATGCCCTGAACTGCTGGCTTTTTCTGTTCCTTCCTGCTCCCTGCCTCGTGTGAGCTTGGCACTAGCACTAGAGAGGAGGTGGGTGATAGCTCTGCCTGCCTCCTGCAGCAGCCTTGATTGGCTGCTTTTGCCCAGGAGGTGGGGCAATCGTGCGACTATCCCCAGCCCCAACCAAAATTCCATCACTCACTAAAAAAAAACAAAAAACATGCGAGTTGGCAACCCTGAATAGTGCAATCTTGTGATATGACGGGGACCAGCTGTCACCAAAGCAGACACACACAATGGGAAATAACTCATGAACAGATGGGTGCATAAGTTACATTAGGTTATATACTAATGTATATAACATTAGAAGCTGGCTATGAGTCGATGGTGTGTCCATGTTGCCACGAAAGCTAACAGCATTTTGGTCTGCATAAGTAGGGGCATTGCTAGCAGATCGAGGGATGTGATTATTCCCCTCTATTCAGCATTGATGAGGCCTCATCTGGAGACTGTGTCCAGTTTTGGACCCCACACTACAAGAAGGATGTGGAAAAATTGGAAAGAGTCCAGCGGAGGGCAATAAAAATTATTAGGGGCTGGAGCATAGGAATTATGAGGAGAGGCTGAGGGAACTGGGATTGTTTAGTCTGCAGAAAAGAATGAGGGGGGAATTTGATAGCTGCTTTCAACTACCTGAAAGGAGGTTCCAAAGAGGATGTATCTGGACTGTTCTCAGTGGTAGCGGATGACAGAACAAGGAGCAATGGTCTCAAGTTGCAGCGGGGGAGGTTTAGGTTGGATATTAGGAAAAACTATTTCACTAGGAGGGTGGTGAAGCACTGGAATGGGTTACCTAGGGAGATGGTGGGATCTCCTTCCTTAGAGGTTTTTAAGGTCAGGCTTGACAAAGCCCTGGCTGGGGTGATCTAGTTGGGGATTGGTCCTGCTTTGAGCAGTGGGTTGGACTAGATGACCTCCTGAGGTCCCTTCCAACCCTGATATTCTATGATTCTGTCATTCTATTGTTCCTGGTCCCCACCAGGGTGTCTCACATAACTCACCAAGGCCAGTTTCCAATTGGGCGTCAAATATACAATATTGAAATTGACATTTGGAGAACAGTAATGACTTCAAGCTGTACATTTACCAGTGTTATTTGTTGCTGCAATAAAACCGAATGACTCCAGTAAGTGTGTGCTGGGAGAACCTGGAAAGGTTGTGTTGAGCTTTGGTGGGGATATTTGAGCATTTGAAGTGATTCCACTCTTTTCTAATTTCTTGTTATGACCCAGTCGTGTAAGCCCTGGATGGAATTATAAAATCAGTGCTGGTCAAAGTTTGCAGCTGATGCACAGCGTGGTAAATAATGGAGCAGGCAGGTCACTTTTACAGAGCAATCTGCATAAGTTTGGTAAGATGGGCCCATTCAAATAAAATGGGTGTAAATACTAGGGTTGCCAGTTTTGGTTGGACGTATTCCTGGAGGCTTCATCACATAAGATTAATCTTTAATTCCTGGAGGTTGCAGGGCTATCCTGGAGGGTTGGCAACCTTACTTAATACAGCTAAATGAAAGGTTACAAATGTAGGAACAAAGAGCACTAGTGACATATACTGGATGGGGGACTGTACCCTGGAAAACAGTGAGTCAGAAACACACTTAGGGGTCATGGTGGGTAACCAACTGTACATGAACTCTGTGCAATACTGTGGCTAACAGCGCTAGTTATAGTATAAGGAAGTGACTATCAAGGAAGAGGAGGGTGGTGCTATTGTTCGTCTGAACAGCATGGGTGACCCCATCGCTGGAATACTGTTCTGAGTTCTGCTGTCCACACATTATGAAAGAAGTTGAACAACTGGATTGAGTTCTGAGAAGAGCCACGAGAACAATTCAAGGGCTAGAAATGCCATCCCAGTGTGAGAGACTCAAGGAGTTCCAGCTACTTATTTTAAGACCTGGTTACACATGGAAGTTGCACCATAAGAATGTAAGAACGGCCCTACTGTGTCAGACCAAAGGTCCATCTAGCCCAGTATCCTGTCTTCTGACCGTGGCCAGTGCCAGGTGCCCCAGAGGGAATAAACAGAACATATAATCATCAAGTGATCCATCCCCTGTCTCTCATTCCCAGCTTCTGGCACACAGAGGCTAAGGACACCATCCCTGCCCATCCTGGTGAATAGCCATTGATGGACCTATCCTCCATGAATTTATCTAGTTCTTTTTTGAACCCTGTTATGGTCTTGGCCTTCACAACATCCTCTGGCAAGGAGTTCCACAGGTTGGCTGTGTGAAGAAATACTTCCTTTT
>NC_133771.1:9832388-9879558 GCF_003597395.2 Chelonoidis abingdonii | reverse complement strand
TGGAGTCAGGTGCTCTAACTGGAGTCAGGTGCTCTAATTGGCCACAGCTGTTCTAGTTAATCTAAAGCAAACCTTCCTCCCTTGGCAGGGAATAAGGCCCCCTGCTAACACTCTTATGCTGCCCTCTGGCCATGCTGTATCACAACACATACCATGGTGCTGGCCCCAGTGTAAGACCTGGATTGACTGGACCATGGTGTCTAACGGCTACATCCAAGAAGGTCTATAGATGCTGCAGTGTTCGGTGTTGTAGCTCCTAAGCCTTAGACCCCCTGTGACATTACACCCCATATTCTTCATAGAAATATTGTTATAATATGATTATAGCATTATTATGATATGTTTTATGCAAGATAAGTCATGTGAGATATCATTGGAAAGGTTATGATTTACTGAATGTGATTATCCTATTTGTATGTATGTATCATTTCTGTATCTAAAGTTCGGAATATTGACTATTTATGGGGAATGTCCATCAGACAAAATGCAATCAGTCTGGCTGGTTAGCTGGGGAAAAGTCAATGAGTCATTAGGGAGGACAATAGGTCTTTGAAGATGCTCATCTCCCACCTTCCTGAGAAGCTTCCTGGGATTCTGCAAATGGCCTTTGACTCATGGCTGCTTTGACACTGCAGGGTCAGGTGATCATGTCACCTGATACTGGACTCAATCAGTATTTTTCCACTGAGGGTGGTGGGAAAGACACTGAAAGACAAAGGATTCCCACCATATGGAAATCCTATTTAAGGAAGGGAAGGGAGTTAATCAAGGTTCATTCTTAATTGAATCCCCACCCAGGATGACTGTTGGAAACATCTAAGAAACAAAGACAAAGAGAGTGAGGGGAGGACTGAGCCCAGGCTAGAAAAGTGTCTGGCCTGTGAACGAAATGCCTAGGGTTTATGAGCTGCAAGAAACAGCACCTTGTCTTCAAGAACCTCTGAAATCTGCCATAAAACAACATTTAGGGTGAGAAATTACTACTTGTAACCCATTTCTTTAGTGTATTAAGCTTAGTTTACGTTTGTTTTATTTGCGCAGTAATCTGCTTATAAGGATTATAATCTGATTATAAGGATTATAAGTAATCCTTATAATCACGTAAAATCTATCTTTGGTAGTTAATAAACTTGTTTTTGTTTTCTCTGTAACCAGTTTGTTGAATTCATAACTGGCGAGGGGATGCATAAAGATTCCTCCACATTGAGGGAGGAGGCGAATTTCAATAAATTTACACTGTACAGTTCTCCGTGCAATGCAAGATGACATAAGTTTGGGTTTGCCCTCCCAAGGGCGCACTTGAGTGCAGGGCAATTCCCTAGCTGTGTCTTCCCATGCAGAGCTGATTTCAGTGATTTCAGTGTCTGTGTCTTTCTGTAGCCGGGTGTGTCCCTGGGTGTGCACTGGAGGAGGCTTGAGGGTCTGGCTCAGCAGGGCAGTGTAAGGGAGCCTAGGCTGGTGGAACAGGCAGACTCAGTGGTACCCCAGTATATCAGATGACATGCCTGAGGTGTGGGCAACCCATGATACCCCCTTCTGGGATCCTCAGTCTTAGTTAGGCACCAAGACTCCCTGCCCAATGCAGAGGGAGAAGTAGGTCACAGGAAGGGACTCCCAGAAGACAACAGACTGAGCAAGGATGTGCCTATACTAGTCAGGACTGAAATGCAGAGGAAAGGACTGGAGTCTACACCCGCCCCTGGAAGGGGCTGCATCCCAGCTCTTCAATGGTATTTAGGCACCTAACTCTCATTGACTCAAAGGGTGTCAGGTGCCTAAATACTTTGGAGGGCTTGGGTCTCTTGGCACCTGTGTGCTTGGCCAGAGGGAGATATCTGTCTCATGAGGGATTCTCAGCCGTGATGCCTGGTCAGCCTGTGCCCTAGCAGATATGGCAGAAAGATGAGAGCTCCATCCCCTTGCAGCCAATAGCCCAGAGGGCAGGGCACTCAGCTGAGCTGCAGAAGGCCTCTTTCAAGTTCTGCTTCAAATCAGGGACTGCCCACTGGGTGATGGGCTATGCTGGGGTGAGTCTCTCTTGTCGGAGCTGTTCCACTTTGCATAAATAAATAAACATTCCTCAGAGCAGGGACTAGAACCTGCATCTCCCTCTCTCCTAGGTGAGCACCTGGTGTAACAACTGTCTGGGCCCATATAGTCCCTTGAAATGCAAACAGTCTGCCCTAAACACCAGGCATGCACACATACACTCTCCTGACTGGCTCCCCGCCAGCTGTCTTTTGAGACAGGCCCACTCCTGTATGGGTACTCTGAGTGTGCCTAGAGGATTGTGCCCCCCCCGGAGAGGTAGGTGCGGGAATACCTAGCCTGAGAATCCTACTTGAGCTTCAGGGAGGGACCCGAGCAGCTCAGTCGCTGTAGGGGTGGCACCAGCAACTTAGACGACTTTGTGCATGTATCTGGCGGGAATGTAGGTGGCAGCTGAGCATTGGTTTGGGGGATGTTGGCGGTACCTCAATGGTGGCTTTAGGCACTGAAGTACCTCAGTGGATCTAATGCTCAGGACCTACAGAGTGAGACACTAGCCAATGCTAGAGGGCTGTTTAGTCTAGCAGACAAAGGCACAGCATAGCAAGGTCCAGTGACAGGAAGTCGAAGGTAGAAAGATTCAGACTGGAAATAAGGCACATATTTGAACACTGTGGGTAATTAACCAGTGTTACCTAGGTATAGGGTTGCATTCTCAATCCCTTGAAGTCCTTCAATGAACATTGGATGTCTTTCTAAAAGGCACATTGTAGGTCACCCAGAGGTATTTAGGCTTGGTGGAGGATTCAGTGGGTGAAATTCTCTGGCCTGGGCTAAAGAGGAGATCCGACAAGATGATCACAATGGCCTATGATACCCTTTCAGTTGATCTTCAAAGCCAACTCATGCAATACAGCCATCATAAAGCTGGAATATGCTTCTCCAACCCCACCCTTCATCATGGGGATTTCATGTACACCACCTTGCAAAGATAGTTTAGAACATTATTCTTTGGGCACCAATGTTCTTCTCACACATGACAGACACAGGTCTGCCTGACAGCTAATTCCATGGCAAACATGATGTGAACTTGTTTGAGTTTGCAAATGGAATGCATTATGAGCACTGAAATACATCTGTACTGATGCTAAGAGCTGCAGCTAAGAGCATGTGTGTAAATGGGATATTGGTTTATCATACAGGACTGAGTGATATCAAAGACCTACAGTTGATGGCTTTTTGTTTAATTAGAAAACAAGGTGTAATTTGTCAAATTCCCTCTAAATCTGGGGAGCCGGATGTGTGGGAGGATGAATTCAACCACACATCTGGGTGCTGGTGGGAAGGAACCGTGCGTGTTCCTCAGAAACAGCAGGGGCAGTGAACAATGGGTCCTGAGTACGTGGTAGATTTGCATCATTGTGAGTGGGCCCACTGGGCCACAGCGACATTACAGCGTGTCAAGCAGTGCACAACACGTACTTGGAGCTCAATGAGTGCATGTTCCTCCCTCAGCACCCTGCTCTCTGTCAGCAAACTCTCTTTAAATACTCGGATTCCCAGCCTCACCACTTCACCGCTCCTAGATCCAGCTTCTTTCTACATCTCTTCTCTCCACACTTGCTGAGATCCCAGCCGACCTCCAGCCATGAAGATCCTCTACCTTGTGTTTGCTGTTCTCCTGCTGGTCTCCTTGGCCACTCCAGGTGAGATGTCAACCTGTGTGGGGTGGAAATACAGACAATGGAGGGGGATCTGAGGGTAACATAAAGGATTAAGACTCTCAGGCAGTATTCAGTGGTGGGGGCATATTTTGTGGACGATCTGTGCCAAGTCAACTGTGAGCACAAATTAGGTGTCCAGATGTGCAGCTGAGTATCTGGCTCTCTGAGTTCTTTCTAGTGAATCACTATGAGACTCTGTGTAAGGAAGATTCCCATAAGGACGATCAGAGAATTCCACTATCAGAACTCAGGCACCTGGGACCAACACTCTCACCCTTGGCTGTGATCCTAACATTAAACACCTGGATCCACATTAGGCACAAAGATCAAACAGGCCTGATTTCCAGAGGTTCTGTACAACCCTGACTCTTTTGGGCTTCTTCTGAAAATCAGGCCACTTTTATGTGGGTGCCTTGATATGGATTAAGGAGCCTGACTGAGCATTCGAGTGCGAGAACGCTGGCCCCAAGTTCTAAAGAGAAGGACAGAACAGTGGGTGTCCTGTGGTCTGGTTTCAGGGACGAAATTCAGTGCTACTCTTCCAGCCTCCCTCTTTCAAATTCATCATGAATTATTGTATAAGCCTAAAAAGTTCTAGCACACTCCATGGATAGTGCAGTTCAGAGTGTGTTCATGGATCAGATCCTGCTTCCTTACTGTCACTGGGATTTTAAGGGTAACATCTCAAACTCAAACTGGGTGTAACAATGCTGCCTGACTGCGTTTTTAGAGCCCGAAACAGCTCTAAGACCAACAGGAAACTCCTGTCCAGTCACCAATTCACCTTGATGGCACTTTAACTTTATGCCTCAATGAATACAATTGTGTGTCCAACCCGCCCACATGATTCCCAGAATTGTTTGTGCAAATGGGCAGGAGCTGGGTTCTGCCACCATCGCTATGCTGGTAATGCCAAGATCTGACAGAGGTTCCACAGAAGTAAATCTCCCCTCCCCACATTGCTCCACCTTCCCCCAAACCCTACCCATCCTCTCCTCTTTCCCACACCCACTGTCCTTCCCCCTTTTCCATCTCCCTGTTTTCCATTCTCTCCACCCCGCCCCTTCCACCTCACTCTACTCTCTTCCCTTCACTCTGCTGCCCCCACGGGGCATCTTCCATCTCTCCCACTCCCCACCAGCCCCCTCTCCTTTTCCCCTCTCAATCCCTGTTCCTCCATCTCAGATCTCGCCTGTTCCCTCGTCTTTTTCCACTACCTTTCCCCCTTTTCTCTCATTCTTCCCATCCCAACACCCCTCCCACCAGCGAGTAGGGGTGGAGCTCACCAGGAAGGGTCTGGCACTAGGGTGGGTGCTCTCAAGGGAGACGCTAACCATGTGGAGGGAGAGGCCTCAGGAAGGGGAAGGCAGCCGCTGGCGTCATGAGCAGCCCTTCCCCTCTAGGCCAAGAAATTGTCATTCAGCTTCCCAGTCAGTCTCATCTCTTGGGATTGAGCATGAATGTGAGGGTCTTGTCCTGTGTGGACTCGAGCCCAAAGCCAAGCCCCGCCCATCAGTGCTGCACTTGAGCCACTGGGGGAGCTGTTCCAGTGAGAACTGACTGTAGGGTTGCCGGGCGCCTGGTTTTCAGTCGGAATGCCTGGTCGAAAAAGGACCATTAAAAGTCTAGCCAGCATCACAGCAGAGCTAAGGCAGGCTCCCTGCCGGCCCTGGCTCTGCACAACTCCCAGAAGTGGCCGGCATGTCCCTGCAACCCCTAGGCACAGCAGCGGCCTGGGAGGCTCCACACACTGCCCCGGTCCCAAGTGCCAGCTCCTCAGCTCCCATTGGATGGGAACCATGGCCAATGGCAGCTACGAGGGTGGGACCTGTAGGTGCAGGCAGCATGCAGATCTGCCTGGCCGTGCTTCCTCCTAGGGGTCACAGGGACTTACCAGCCACTTCTGGGAGCCACCTGAGGTAAATGCTGTCCAGACCCTGCATCCCAAATCCTCTCCTGCACCAACCCCCTACCCCAACCCTGAGCCCCCTCCCACACCCAAACTCCTCCAGAGCTTGCATCACCAAACCCCCCTCCCCACTCCAACCCCCTTGCCGAGCGGACCCCCACACAAATTTTCCCTCATCCCTGGCCCAGAGCCCCTCGCACTCCCAATCCCTCATCTCGGTCCCATCCCTAGAGCCCGCCACCAGCCAGGTGGAGCCCTCATCCTCTCTGCACCCCAGCCCCCTCCATACCCACCCGAAGCCTCTTTCCACACTCCACAACCATTAGCCCTCTCCGCTCCAGCCTGAAAGCCCTCCTTATCACACCCCTCATCCCCACCCTCACCCCAACCCACAAATCTCCCAGCTGGATGCCTCCATCCTCCGCCAATCCCAAAAACCCTTGCCTCCAGCCCAGGTAAAAAAACAAGGGTGCGGTGAAGGACAATAGAAAGGGGAGTAGGGGGATGTGGGAGTGGGGATGGCGGGCCTTAGAGAAGAGGTGGTGGGGTGTGGGGGTGGGCCCTTAGGGAAGGGCCGGGGCAAAGGTGTTCAGTTTTCTGCAATCAGAAAGTTGCAAACCGCTAACTGATGTGAGCGCTGTTTCCTTTCTCTTACCTAACCCTAGACTCTCTTTCGCTCTCTCTGTCTACTGCAGGTTATGGGCAGAAGAAGATCTGTCCTGGTCGCTGCACCTTAAAATGTAGCAAATATGAGGTGCCATCAAAATTCAGCTATGCAAACTGCAAAGCAACCTGCTGTATCCTCAGAAAAAGGGTGAAATGAGCACGGAGGGATCCACCTGCTCTGGAAGAGGAGCAGCAGCGGCAGCGGGTTCCCGACTGTTTAGCAGAAATGTTGTTCACTCCTTTCATTAAATAAGAGCAGTTCTGGCCTTGGCATGCGCTGTGTGGCTCACTCATCTTTCAGGGGTCTCGTGCAGAGTGGGCCCAATGGCCCATTAACAGACCTGTTACCGATGGCCCAGGGAAGGGCCAGTTATCCCAGATCCGTGTCTGCAAAATGGTTCATGAGAAAGAGAAGCAACTTGTGGGCTTCATCCTGTCACTTTCCCTCAGTGAATGTGGCGCTGGTGGAAGGTGCTGGATGGACAGAGGCTGTGTGAGGAAAAGCTCCCTTACATTGCCTGCCCCTGCCCAGCGTGCCCTGGTTCTAACCTGGTGGGATCACCTCTAGGGCACAGGGCAGAGTTCAGTCCCCAAAGCCCACTCAGGCCTGCATTGCCCTGCTGGGGGCCCCTCCAAGGTTGCCATTTGCACTGTGGGGATAGAGGCCAAGATAGTTCATGGACATGCTTCCCAAAGTGCCCCAGTTCTTCCCCAGAGAGACCCTATCTAGTGGAGAGAGGCTAGTTCAGTCCCCATGGCTTAATCAGTGTTTGGCTTCTCTGTTGAGACCACCAAATCTGTCTTCACTGTGTCAGCTCAGCGATTTTTGCTATAGCTCAGACCAGAACCTCATCATTAAAACACCCATCAGATGCTAGGTTTAACCAACCACTGTCACCTCCACTAGTCAATAGACAGGAGAGACACATTCTCCACCCATTGCAAAGATACAGGCCTCAGTGTCTCTACTGTTCCCCCTCAACATCTTAACATGAAGCCAAATGATTTGTCAGACAGAGTCACATCACCAGACCCTTCTCTGGTTACTTTTGCAGACAGGAACAGGAGGAGACTGTCAATAGAAGATGACATCCTACTCCAGACCATTGCAATCTCTATCCATATGAGGGTGCAATCTGGCTCTTGTCAAGAGGTTCCCTTTCTGTGGGCTGCACAACAGACACATTGATGGTCAACAGAGCGCTGTCCTGGGGCATAGTGGCCAGTTCTACTTGTTTACATTTGAGAGCATCAGAACAGATGGGAGAGTAAAATGAACTGTGGGGCAAAAGTAGGGAGTGTAATGGACTATTCAGATTGCTTAAAAACCTTAGCTCACTAAGGAAAGTTAAAAATATAGTCACCAGTTCAAAAACCTACAACAAATCACCACATGAAGTTTACAGTGGAGCACTCCAAAGGCAGCAAATGGTAACACAAAGTTCATCGATGCAACCTTGTTTCTCCCCCTTTTGCATATGCACCCTAATGGAGTGTTCTCGATAAAAGAAGTATAGAACCCCAGGGGAGAAACCCTGGCCCCATTGAAATAAATGGGCATTTTTGTCATTGACTTTGAGAGGCTCAGGACTGCACCCCTGGTCTCCTGGCTCCCAGCCCAGTTCTTCTTTCTCTTAGTTAAGAGGTATTTTGGTGAGGGGGTGTTTGTACATGACCATCATCCCTTTCTCCAGACCCCGTGTCTCTTTGCTCTTTCTACTTCCCTCACTGGAGGCAGGTTGCTTTTGCTGCCTCTTATACTCCACATACAGAAAATTATAGTTCTCCTATGAACCTACCTGAGTTATACAGGCAGGTGCAGGCCCAGCAGGACATTGGCTAGCTCTTAAGCGGTGACTTTGTAAATTCCAAGCTGCATGTGAAAAGCAGATCGTTTAAATCTCTATAATTTGGAAAAAAACACAATTAATTTTCTCTATACCCTTGTAGATCCAAGTCTCAGTCACTGAGCACTGCAGTACTAGAGATGTGTAAACCTCGTTGGTATTCTAGCTTGTGTAGGGTCTACTGTTCTCATCACTGTAGTATATGAGTACCTTCCAGCAACTCATTAAATGACACGACTAACATTGGCGATGAGGTGGGTGAGGTAATAACTTTTATTGGACCAACTTCTGCTGGTGAGAGAAATAAGCTTACACAGCTTGGTCTCAATATTATTACCTCACCCATCTTGTCTTTCTAATATCCTGGGACCAATATGCTACAGCAACGCCGCATATGACTAAAATTTGCCAAGTGTGATTCATTCTTTCTCTCATCTTCTCCTCAGGGGTAGAATTGTGTGGGATGGGAAGGAGATTAAATATAATCTAGGCATGGGCCCAAAAACTAAACAAAAACTTTGCCTGGTTTTCAATTACAACGATCCAGGTACATGCAGGCAATATGGCTGATGAAAATGAGCGTATAGAAATGGAAATTCCCACATCTGAGACGGAAGAAAATTTTAAAGACTAGGCAAGACCGGATAACTTCTACACAAGAAGGGTGAAGGGAATGGCACTTGAGATTGCTAGTTTGGTAGCAAGGATTTTTAATGTAACTCTTCTGCCAAGTGGAGTCGGCAGCAATAAGGCTGGGTTCAATATCTAGGGGTTCCTCTTAACAATACACAACAGAACCGGCTCAAGTCCCCACCCACTAATATGGGAAAATTAAATACCACTCCTGGGTGCCTGTCAGAGGCAATATTTCCCATCTCACAAGCACTGAATCTGTGTATAGCAAAGAAAACTTTTAATTAAAAGAGAAAAGGAACCCGGCATTAATTTGGGAAAATACCACAACCATGATTTGAAACATATGACCATGAGCAAACACCCACCCCACAGTACATTGGGCAATGTCCTTTGCCTCAGTCTGTCACCTTGTGGTGTGAACATCTGTGATAGGGTGTCTACCTCATGCAAGACTGGAAGGGGTTAAGGTGGCCAGGTAGGCTGATTAACTGCCTAGGCTGCACCTGTCTCCACAATGCAACTGGCAACCTTGGTGAGAGTCCCAGCAGGGCAGCGAAGGCCTGAGTGGGCTTTGGAGACTGAACTCTGCCCCGTGTCCTAGAGGTGATCCCACCAGGTTAAAGCCCAGGCACACTGGGCAGGGGCAGACAGTGTAAGGGGGCTGTTCACTGCTTGACATGCTGTAATGTCGCTCTGGCCCAGTGGGCCCACTCACAATGATGCAAACCTGACATGTACTCAGGGCCTTGCCCCGTCCCCTGCCCCAACCTTTCCCTGAGGCCCCACCGCTTCTCTGTGGCTCTGCCCCCACTCACTCCAGCCCCCCTCCCTCCATCACTCACTCTCCCCCACCCTCACTCACTTTCACTGGGCTGGTGCAGGGGGCTGGGGTGCAGGAGGGGGTGAGGGCTCCAGCTGGGGTGAAGGCTCTGGGATGGGACTGAGGATCCAGGGTTTGGGGTACAGGAGAGGGCTCTGGGCTGGAACCAAGGGGTTTGGTGTGAGGGAGAATGCTCAGGGCTGGGGCAGGGCGTTGAGGTGTGGGAGGGGATGCAGACTCTGGCTCGGGGTGTGGGTTCTGGGGTGGGGCAGGGATGAGGGGTTTGGGCTATGAGACGGAGCTCTAGACTGGGACCAAGGTGTTTGGAGTGCAGGAGGGAGTGCAAGCTCTGGGACGGACCTGGATTGGAACCCCCTCCAGCGCCCTAGTTCCCTCCCAGATCCTGCATCCCCCATTCTAGGTCGGTGAAAGTGAGTGAGGGTGGGGGAGAGTGAGTGAAGGAGGAAGGGGGGCTGCAGTGATTGGGGGCAGGGCCTCAGAGAAGGGGCAGGGCCTATGGAAAGGACATAGCAGGGAGTGGGGCAAGAGTGCTCTGCTTTGTGCAATTAGAAAGTTGGCACCTCTACCAGGATGGCCAGGAAGAGGCACCACCTGCAGTGAATGGGACCCATCACAAAGTCTGACAAACAAATGTTACTTTAACATGCCACTCCCCTCTCCCTCCACTGCTCCCCCTGCCCAGCTGCTGTCTGTGGTCAGCGAAGAACCAGGCTTCAGAGGTGCATTCATGTGAGTTCATCTCCCCTCCCATCAAACACCACCTCGGCTGCCGCTGCTGCAACTGGCTCACAGTTGCCGCCGTTCACGCTGCCGTCATTGCCGCACCCATTTGCTCTGTCTCCACTGGCCGCTGCGCCATCGTTCACACTGCTGCCGCTGGCCACTGTTGTGCTACCACGGTCTGTCTGCTGCAACATCACATTCTGATACAGGCGAGGCATGTGGTGGGCACATGGGGTCATATCCCCCCCAGATTTCTGCCAGGGGGGTCGTTTGGCTGAGTGCAGCTGAAAGGCCCCAGCGGCTAGCACTCCCACTGAGCCCCACGAGGTGGTACCCAGAGCAGGGATGCGAAACCGGGCTGGCAGCACAGCTGTCTGCCGAGGGTGGGGAGGGGAGGCGGGGAAGCTTGCTAAGTCTGTCCCTTTGCCGGTAGATGCAGTTACCTGCTTGGGTACTTCTGAACTAACCTGCCTAGGGCATGCAGAAGGGAGCTCAAGCAGTTGGGGCAATGTAGGGGGAGGCAGAGGGGCCTGGGGGTGCTGGGGTTGAGGTGGGGAGCTCAGGGAGAAGCAGGAGCCAGGAGAGAGTCTGGGGGAGGCAGCAAGGGGGCCATAGGGGCTGAGGGAAGCAGCAGGGATCGGTGTGGGGCTGGGAGACTGGGGAGGCAGGGCGGTGGGTCTGGGAGACGGGTGAGGCAGTGCAGACCATACGGGGATGGGTGGGGAGCTGGGAGAGGCAGCAGGGGCCAGGGCACCAAAATACAAGTTCACCAAGGGAGCTATTTTCCCTAAGGCTGACCCTGGCAGGGCCAGCCTTAACATGAGCGATCAGCAAGGGCACTGTGGTCGGTGGAGGTGGTGGGTGGCCATGGTCAAGAGGGTCTTGCTGGAGGGTGCCTTGGCAGTCACCAGGAAGTTGACTGTGACTGTGGTGGCGAGGAGAGGGGCTGCCATTTTGGCCCCTCCCCGCACCATCAGCAGTTACCAGTTGCCCACTTAACCTCTCAGAGATTTCAATGGGGACCCTCACTGCTACTGCAGTCTCTGTCACTGAAACACTGTCCCACACTCAGTGTAATGCTCAGTGTGACATGACACCCTATATTCTTCATAGAAATATTGTCATGCTATATATATGTCATAACTAAGATATATTTTATGCAAGATGGGTCATGTGAGATATCATTGGAAAGGTTATGATTTACTGAATATGATTATCCATTTTGTATGTGTATATCATTTCTGGAGCTGAAGTTAGAAATTTTGATTATGAAATAATTACAACTGTGTTTTTACCTGGCAGGGAGGGATAGCTCAGTGGTTTGAGCATTGGCCTGCTAAACCTAGGGTTGTGAGTTCAATCCTTGAGGGGGCTACTTAGGGGTCTGGGGCAAAAATCAGTACTTGGTTCTGCTAATGAAGGCAGGGGGCTAGACTCAATGATCTCTCAAGGTCCCTTCCAGTTCTAGGAGATTGGTATATTATTGTTATGGGGAACTCCCATCAGACAGTATGCAAACAGTCTGGATGAGCCACTAGGAAGGATAATAGGACTCTGGAGATACTAATCTTCCTCCTTTTTGAGATGTTTCCTGGGATGCTGCTTTATCACTGCAGGGTCAGGTGACCATGTCACCTGGTATTGGACATCATTTTTTACTTCTGGTATTTTTCCACTGGAAGAAGCGGGACGGGAGGGGGGGTCAAACAAGGAAACAAAGAATTCCTGCCATATGCAAATCCTATTCAAGGCTGGTAAGTGAGTTAATCTGGGATCTTCTCCACTGCCTTCCCGCTCAAGAAGAAAAGTTGCTGAAAACACCTGAAGAAACAAAGGATCTAAGCTGGGGGAGGCAGGGGCTGAGTCCAGGCAAGCAAGGTCAGCCTGTGAAATGAATACCTGGAGATTTAAGCTGCAAGCAGTGTATTTTTCCTTCAAGAAACTCTGCAACCTGCATAAAACAACATTTAGGGTGAGAAATTACTATTTGTAGACAATTTCTTTAATGCATTAAGCCTAGTTTGCGTTTTGTTTCATTTCTTCAATAATCTGCTTTGTTCTGTTTGCTATCCTTTATAATCACTTAAAATTTATCTTTTATAGTTAATAAACTTGTTTTTGTTTGTTCTAAAACCCAGTTTGTGCAATTCATAATTTGGGGTGTGGGGGAGAAGCTGTGCAGATCTTCCTCCACATTGAGGGAGGGGGCGAATTTCATAAGCTTATGCTGTATAGATTTCTATATAATGCAAGACAATATCATTTTGAGTTTACACTCCAGAGGGTGTGTGCACCAGAGTGCTGGCAGTTCCCTGAGCAGAGTCTTCCCACACAGACTCTGTATAATTCTACAGCAGGGTGTGTGTGTGTGTGTGTGTGTGTGTGTGTATAACAGGATGAGGGAGCCCAGGCCTGTGGAACAGATGGGCTCTTGGCTCAGTGGGACCACAGCACATCAGGTGGCACCTCAGAAGTGGGGTCCAACCCATCACAGTGGCGCAGCGAGCAGGATAGTGTGCACAGATTATTGCTCTGAGACACCAGTGGTGATTTTAAGTGTGTTGGCCTGAGAACAGACAAAGTGGTTAGTGGTTTGTTATTTTATGTTTTCTTATTTCAGGCAGGGGAAGTAGGGGCAGAAAAGTAGGAAATTAAGTGTAAGTGAAGCTACGAAAAAGTTGGAGCTCTATAGGCTGTAGACAGAAGAAAGCAAAAATGAACACAAAAGACATATGGAATTCCAGGATGCAGAAGAAACCAGACAAAAAGCAGCCCACGAGAGAGCCCTGGAAGCCCAGAAGCTAGCCATGGAACTACAAGCCAAAGAAATGGAGGCCCAGAAGCAAGCCATGGAACTGAGGCATCTAAAGGCTGATAAAGAAAGTGAAACCCAGAAGCTAGCAATGGAGAAGAAAGAAAAAGAGAGAAAGCATGAACTGGCCTTAATGGAATGGAGGAAACAGAACCCCACACCAGGGAGCCCCACCTCTCCAAAAATCCACAAGTGGGAGCAGTTGTGTCCCGCATACAGAGAGACTGGGGGCATTGCTGAATTCTTAATCACCTTTGAGAGGCTGTGTATGCTCCATGAGAGTCCTGAGGATTAACGGATGACCACTTTGGTTGCAAATTTGTCTGGGAGAGCTCTGGATATATTCAATAAGATGCAAATGGGTGATGCTTCAAACTATGGTAAATTTAAGGAATTGGTTTTAAAACAGTTTCAGATTACACCTGAAATTTATAGAATCAAATTTAGAAGCCTTTAAGAGAGGGGCTTATGTAAAACTAATGAGAGATTTACTGGATAAGTGGGTAAGGGGAAAAGGTATTTCAAGCTTTGAAGAAATGTGTGATTTGGTTGCTCAGGAACAGTTCCTGAATAAGTCGAGTGATGATGTAAAATGGTGTTTATGGGATAAAAAGGTAAAAATGGGCAAAGAACTTGAAACTTTTGCTGATGAATTTGAACAATCCCAAGCATCTCTTAAGAATAAATCACAGGCGGAGTGGTTTAAGTCTGATGGGAAGTAGGGTTCCCATTTTACCCCTGGGAAGAAAGATGGTGGATGGGAGGCTGGACGCTAACCTCCCCAAGTTCATTCTTCTAATCCTTGTCCCAAATCTCCTGTAAAAACAGAAAAGCCCAGAAGGTGCTATCATTGTAATTCCACTGAACACCTGAGGAATAAATGCCCTGCACTGAGCGAAAATAGGCAGTACGCATCTCATGGAAATGCTGCTAGCCAGAGCACAGAGGCAATTGCCTCTTATCCTACATGGTCTGTAAAGATTGCCACTGCACATACTGGCAAGAAGCACATAAAAGCTGTCTAAGTAAATTACACCTTGCTCCCCAGATGGAGAGATACTGGTGCAGAAATTTCTGTGGTCAGGAGAGATCTTGTTCAGAAGAAAGACATGCTGCCAGGACAGATGATAGAGCTTTTGTTAGTAGGAGGTCACAAAATGTTTGTGCCTTTGGCTAAAGTGCACATGGAAACTGAGAATTTGCAAGCTGAAGTAACAGTTGCTGCTGTTCCCCATAACTCAGCCGAAATATCATTGGGGAACAACTTTTTCAATGTGACTCAGGCTGTCCAGGGGTCTGTCAGCAACAAAGAGAAATTTTGTGCTGAAGACCCAGAGAAAAAGAGTAAAATCACAGAAACTGCTGGGGAAATAGGAGAATGTCTCTTTAATTCCTCTGCAGCCGTAACAAGCAGTTTGCTACCAGTGTGGTTGAGACCAGATCCTATGGCCCAGCAGCTATTTCCTTGGGGGATGGGAATGTTTTTCCTGACTGTAAAAAGACTGTCCAGGTTACTGACTGCCAGGAGGTTGCAGTTAAGAAAGGAACAGACCTCACTCTAGAATGCATAGGGAGATGTGTCGTAGAGGGAACCCTTCAGGAGGATGATGGAATCCCAGAGACTGCTGTGGTGGGTGAAGATTCCATGGGCTCTGTAACTGGAGGCAAACTCAATTTGAAGAGGGAGGAGAGTACAGTCCTTACCAGTGAAAGGTCTGTTCTGGCTGTTAGATGTGAGCCCACAGCTGTGCTGGGAATAAATCCCACTCTAGAGAGGACAAAGGTGTGTGCCTTAGAGGGGGGCCCAGAAAAGGAAGTTAGGCAGGGATGTGGGGAAGTACAGGAATGTCTCCTCACTAATTATTTGGAAGGGTTTACCCAGGAGAAGTTTGCTAGATCTGCATCTGTGCTCCCAGGCACCCTACCGGTGGCTCAGGTCTTCAGAGGGAACTGTGTATCTGACCTCCCGGAGGGGAGCAGTCATACAACAGACCTCTTGGGAACAGAGAGAGGGGCGACAGAGGGCATCCCAATCCAGGTCCCACTTGTACAAGATGTTGTTCCTGATGTACTTGTAAAAACTAACTCTGCCTCTTTAAGGCAGGTAGAGGGTCTTTCCAAGGACTCAGATGTCAATGAAAATGTTACTGACCCACCTGACAAAAGGGAGGAGGCAGCCATTTCCTGGGCAGGTAAACTCCTCCCAACAACTAAGCATGGAAAACTGAGTAATGGGAGTAAGAAACACAAAGGAAGCCCAGGAGGGGTGATGGATTGATTCTTTGCATTGGCTTAGCCCTGGAAATGATGTGCAGCTCCACAAGGGGTTGGCCAGTAACATGCAAGGTCTCCTTGAGCCTCCAAAACATACATAAACTAAGAACCTTTACTAAAGAGAAGAGAAAATCTGTATCTGAACACATAGTTTGGTCCAAGAAGAGGTTGGAAAATGTAATAAATGCTGAACAAACTGGACTGTCTAAACAGAAGGTGTGGTATGATAGTCATATTTGGAAGTGCCTCCCTGTCACATATTTGCTGGTAATTTTATGTCTCCTTTGCTGGGATTTGGCATCCCTACACCCTGCTTAGCAAGTGAAGTTCAGTTTAAGGTGACCTTCTCACTCAGGGCAGGCTAAGTACAGTTCTACTGCCCTTTGCTCATACAATAAGGATAACTTGTCATTACCTCTGCACTCAAAAGTGATCATTTTGGCAAAGCAGATCCATCATGCTGTGCACCTAGGCAGAGTGGGCGTGTCTATGTAAACACAGGCTGTTCCTGAAGTCTTTTCCCTAGCTCATCACTAGATGTCAGGGAAGAGCTCATTCAGACCCTGCTTACATTAATAAATCTGACTATTCGCTGGGAGTACCATATGAGTGAAGAACAGCTAACATTGTACCTATATTTAAGAAAGGGGGGAAATGTCAGCCAGACAATTACAGACCTCTTAGTTGGACCTCAGTAGCATGCAAGGTTTTAGAACAACTTGTGAAGGAAAGAATTATTAAATTCATAGAGGCAAATCATAAAGATGATGCAATGCAACATGGGTTTACCAAAGGTAAATCATGTCAGACTAAGCTGATTTCCTTCTTGAGAAAATAACTGATTTTTTAGATAAGGGATGTGCATGGTAACATGGTGCCATGTGGGAAATTATTAGTTAAGTTAGGGAAGATGAGCATCAGTATAAGATAAGAAGCAGTATAAGGTGAATAAGGAATTGGCAAGAGGGGAGAAGGCAACAGGTTGTGCTGATAGGTGAATTATCGGACTGGTAGTTACAAGGGAGGTTCTTCAAGGACCAGCCTTGGGACAAATCTTATTCAATATTTTTATTAATGATCTTGGTACAAAAAAGTAGGAATGTGCTAATGAAATTTGCAGATGATACTACGTAGGGAGGTACTGTCAATACAGAGCAGGATAAGAACATTATATGGGAAGATCTGGATTACCTTGAAGACCGGAGTGACAGCAACAGGTCATACACTTTGGATCTAATAGCAGGAATTTCTGCTACCAGCTGGAGGCTCATCAGTCATTAATAACAGAGGAGGAGAGAGACGTGGGCGCGTGGGCTGATCACAGGATGATACAACGTGGCGTGACTGTGAAAAAAGGTCAATGTGATCTTAAAATGTATTAGCTGAGGCATTTCCAGTAAAGTTAGAGAAGTATTAATGCCATTGTACAAGGCATTTGCAAGAGCTCATTTGAAGTACTGTGCACATTCTCGTCACCTATATTCAAGAAAGATGAATTTAAACTGGAACAGGTGCAGAGAAGAGCTATGAGGATGATCAGAGGAATGGAGGACCTATCTTATGAGGGAAGACTAGGAGAGCTTGGCTTGTCTAGCAGAAGGAAGGCTGTGCGGGATATGATTGCTCTCTATGAACACACTAGGGGGATAAATACTAGAGAGAGTGAAGAGCTATATAAGCTAAAAGACAATGTTGGTGCAACAACACATTGATATAAACTGATCACGAACAAATTCAGGCTGGTGATTAGAAGGGGGGGAATTTAAGTGGATGGTACGGGGAAGTAACTGCTTATGAGCCTGATTCAGATCATTCACTTCTGTTCCCTTTCATTTGTCTGGGGAAACAGCAGAGTCATTGAGCTTGGTAGAGCATGATGTGGGTCCATTAAATGCCATAAGTATATAAATTATTGGCAGAGCACAGCAGAGGTCTGATGAATGTCACTGAAATTTTCAAAAAATAAGACCCATTGGCAGCCATGGAAAAAAATATCCAGGGTATTTTGTTTTGTTTTAGCCTAAGGCAAAGAAAGCCCAAATTGAAGCAGCAGTTTTATGAGGAGTATTTCTAGTGGCTAAAACTTTACCAGCCACCTTGAGAAATGAATTCAAAAAGCAAATCAGCATTGTAGAGGAAAAAACAAATGAAGTGGAAAAGATTCCTGAGAAGTCAGGGAGAAAACGACTGTTACTTGTTTGCATAAATCCAAAGCGAAAAGCACCTGTCCTTCAAGAACTGCATTTAGTGAGTACGGCTTTGCAGGCAAAGTGTATGAAGTTAAGAAATAAGTGCAAAAATCATAAAAAATAAGCTTAGTGCTGCCGAGAAAAAGTTGGCTAAAATTTTTTTGTTCTAAAAAATAAGATAGAAAAGTTACTGTCCCAGAGTTTAGAAGCTAATGAGGTGTTTAAAAGTGTTTTACTAAATAGTGAAAACCTGAAGTGAGTAATTTAAAAAAGAAAAAAGGGTATGCACTGCTTAAAAAAAAAAAGACTTTTGCACAAATTAACATAGCAGAGCAGAGCTCAGAGGGGACTAAATCGTCCGGGGTAGTAAAAGTGATAGTGTTTTTTTAAAAAGTTAATGTTAAAAAAAATTCCTTGGGAACATGATCAAGTTTTAACAAAAGATAGCAGCAAAAGTACTGCATCTATTGAATGAGAAAAACCAAGAACTCGTTAACGAAGCTTTGTTAACTGTGTGTAATATGCAATAATATGTCACTGGAAAACTATTAACTCACTGATCATTAATATTCCTGCCTGATGGCTGTGCGATATTAAGCCTTTTGGAAGTATGCTGGAATGATGATTAAAATGTGTTTAAGCTGGATATGTTGGGGGAGTTGGTAAATGGGTCTGCCCTAGACAAAGGAATATGTGTTTGCTTCTCTGACCAGCCCAGGTGTCAGGCAGAAACAATAAATGTCTATTTACATATTAGGTAAACAAAGCTATCATGCTAACAAGGCGGGGGGGGCGGGGCAGGAGACAGCTTCCTGCAGGGAAGAGAAACTTTATCTTGGCTATTAAGACAAGGGGATCTGAACCTCAAGTGGTAAGCAATTGAACCAACTGATTGTACACAGTATTACTGCATTGTAGCGGTTTATCCAGTGAGGTGTTTTATGAAAGCCCATTACACATTAGAGATTATTATTAAGTCCGGTCAAAAAAAGAACCTGGCAGTGGCCAGTCAGATGTACTGACTGGACACTAAAAGTCTGGTTATCATAGGCAGGGGGGTAGTGGAGGTCTGTAGCTTGACCCTGAAGTGGCAGCATACAGGCTTTCGGGAGTATGGTTTGCAGGGCTGTGGCAAAAGACAGAGTGCTGGGACCATGGTGAGTGGGGTAAAGGCTCTCAGTGACCATGGGATATTCCCCAGGCAACAAGGAATTCAAGCTGCCCTGCCAGCCTGTGCTTCCCCTAGCCACACTCCCAGGCAGCTCTGGGGTGGGGAGGGCTCAAATGGGCAGAGAAGGGGGCTGCTGGGCAGGCAGCACAGAGGGAGGCGTGGGGCTGTGGTTCAGAAGGGCTGTGTCTTAGCTTGTCCCGGGCTGCCTGGCTGCTCCTGTGTGGCTGCAGCGCTTTTCCGACCTGCACCCCAGGAGGCTTGCTGGAGCTGGGATCTGCAAGTCACTTGGGTCTGCTCATGCTGGAGTTGAGTGGGTAGAGCCGCGAGCAACAGGGGGGAGTGGGGGACAGGAGCAAGTGGGGTGGGCAGGGCCACATGGGAGAGGTGAAGCAGGGAGTGGGGCCTCATGGAAAGAGGACCAAGGGGTGGGGCCTCAGGGGCAAAAGGCAGGGCAGGGGGGTCAATTTTTCAGACATTAGAAAGTTGGTCACCCTAGTTACAAGGCAGGTGGTGAAACAACCCCGCCCTGGTCTGGATTGCACCCGCGAACCCTGTGACCACACTTGATGCTCTTGACAGAGGCCAAGGACTGAATGAGCCATGGGCACTGAATTATTCTCTCCTTTCTAGGGAGGGGCCCAACAGGGGAAGGCTAGTGGGCATGAGGGGAATTTAATTCTGACACCTCCTGGCCTGTCCCTGTTCTGCAAATAAACCGAGAATTTAGCACTAACCTCCCTTTAACAAATTGAGGGTAAATCCGCTCCCCATAGGGTAAATCCGCTCCCCATTACTGCTGTTTCCCTTCTCAGGAGCCATTTTTCAGACACAGATCAGGGATTATCGGGATTTTCCCATGGCCATCAGCAACACTCCTGTTAACAAGCCCTTGGGCGGGGCTCAAGAATCTTTCTTGATGCTCCCATGAGACCCCTGAGAGACGAGTGAGCCACACAGCGCATGCCAAGGCCAGATCTGCTCTTATTTAATGAGAGGACTGAACAACATTTCTGCTAAACAGTCAGTAACCCGCTGCCGCTGCTGCTCCTCTTCCAAGGCAGGTGGAGCCCTCTGTGTTCATTTCACTTTTTGATGGGGACACAGCAGATTGCTTTGCAGTTTGCATAGGTGTATTTTGATGGCCGCTCAAATTTGTGACATTTTAAGGAGCAGCGACCAGGGCAGATCTTCTTCTGTCCATGGCCTGCAGCAGAGAGAGAGAGAGAGAGAGAGAGAGAGAGAGAGAGTCCAGGGTTAGGTAAGAGAAAGAAGCTGCGCTCACAGTCAGTGCCCACCACTACACACCCTGCCCCCATCCCCCAGCGGTTCATACGCAACATTGATGGGTGGGACTGGGCTTCAGATTTGATTCCACGCAGGGCAAGAGCCTGGTTTCTTCCCCAGTGGCATCACACCCATTCCCGGACGCTCACATTCATGCTCAATCCCAAGAGAGGAAACTGACTGGGAAGCTGAATGGCAATTTCTTGGCCTAGAGGGGAAGGGCTGCTCACCACGCCAGCGGCTGCCTCCCACTTCCTGAGGCCTCTCCCTTTATATGGTTAGCATCCCCCTTGAAAGCACCAGCCTAACCCCCTCCCTGGTGAGATCCTATAAGTACCAGGGCTCTAACCACCTCCCACCTGATGTCCTGAGAGACACCAGAGTCAGGTATTGGTGGAGGGGTATTGGGGGAGCCCCTTGGAAAGGAAAGTGAGATTCTTGTCATTCTGATGGCATCTCACTAGGAGAGATTCACTGGCCAGGGGGCTGGTGTGTGTGAGGCTCCCAGGTTAAGTGAGTGTAGACTATTGGCAAAAGCAGGAAGGACTTCAGAGACAGAGACAGCAAGGAGTGATGGAAGGGGCTGGTGGAGAGAGAGGAAGGAGGTGGGTGTAGGAACTGGATCTGGGGGGAAGGGGCGTTGGGATGGGAGGAATGAGAGAAAAGGGAGAAGAGCTAGAAGGGGAAAGGACCGTGAAAATAGAAGAGAGAGATTTTGGGGAGGTGGCAGTTGGTGGGAAGGGAAGGGGAAATGAAAATGGGGAGGGATTCAGTGTGACAGCTCAGGAGTCTGGGAAGAAGGAAGAAAGAAGAGGGAGGGAGAGGTGGAAGGGGATAGGATAGCAGAGCGAAGAAGAGAGAGTAGAGAGAGGTGAGAGCAGCTGGGTGGAGACAATGGAAGAAGGCGAGATGGAAGAGGGGGAAGGGCAGTGGGTGGGGGAGAGAGGGGACAATGGGGGCTTGGGGAAGGAGAGGACCAAGTTATGGGGGAGGCGAGATTACTTCTATGGAACCATTGTCAGACACCTAAATCTGCATCAAGGTATCCACATAAAAGTGGCCTGATTTTCAGAAGGAACCCAAAGTTGTAAGTGATCAGGGCCTCTGAAAATCAGGCCTGTGTGGTCTTTTGGCTAATGTGGATCCAGGTGCTTATCATTAGGATCACAGCGAGAGGTGAGAGTTGACCCAGGTGTCTGAATTCTGATGGTTGGAGAGAGGGTGGAATTCTCTGCTTGTCCTTAGGGAATCCTCCATACACAGAATCCCATAATGACTCGCTAGAGAGGAAGCCAGAGAGTCAGAGGCTCAGGGCTATCTATCAGCAGCTGCACATCTAAAAATGCACAGACAATTGGACACCTAATTTGTGCTCACAGTCATCCTGGCACAGATTGTCCATAAAACACAGACTGTCCACATAACACTGCCTGAGAGCCTGAGTCCATAATGTTATCCTCAGATCCCCCTCCATTATCCCTATTTCCACCCTACACAGATTGACATCTCACCTGGAGTGGCCAAGGAGACCAGCAGAAGAACAGCAAACACAAGGTAGAGGATCCTCATGGCTGGAGGTCGGCTGGGATCTCAGCAAGTGTGGAGAGAAGAGAAGTAGAGAGAGGCTGGATCTAGGAGAGGTGAAGTGGTGAGGCTGGGAATCCTGGTATTTATAGAGAGTTTGCTGACAGAGAGCAGGGTGCAGAGTAAGAAGCACGCATTCACTGATCTCCAAGTACGCGTTGTGCACTGCTTGACACATTGTAATGTCGCTCTGGCCCAATGGGCCCACTCACAATGATGCAAACCTGCCACGTACTCAGGACCCATTGTTCACTGTCCCTCACATGGAACATGCACAGTTCCCTGCCCACAGCACCCGGACGTACAGGTGGAGTTTACCCTCCTTCACATCCGGCTCTCTGGGATTAGAGGGAATTTAACAAATGTTGCATTCCCTCCTAAATAAACAAAGTGCCACCATTGTTGCGCTAATGGACGGAGGGTGGCCTGGAGCAGGCAGCTGGGTCAGAAGGACTTGATGGAGATTTGTAGGCATGAGTGCAATGGGGAAAGGTATCAGCATCACAAATGCGAGGTCCTTTGTATTTCTCCTCCACAAGAGAAACTTTGCCATTCCACTTGCCATAGGTCTGGGTTGGTGTCCTGGCTCCACTGGCCATTATTAAGGAATGACACTGCCGAGCAGCTGTCTCTAAGGGGACAGTGAGCATAGCTAAATATCCTACTCGCTCGTCATATGTTATAGTGATGAGTATAATAGAAAAGCCTATATTTAAAATATATCCTAAGAGCAACGCATTGGTTTCTCCCCAGTTGGAATCCCTACTGAGGGGCAGGCTGGAGAGTGACCCAAACTTCCATTCAAAGCATCAGCTCCCAGCTTTATATGGTCAGAGATGTCTAAGTTCTATAAGTTCTAGTTGAATGACAAGTCATTGGACTTGATGCAGGAATCACTGGGTGAAGTTCTGTCATCTGCATGATGCAGGGGACCAGACTGGATGATCACCATGGTCCATTATGTCCATCCATTTCAATGACCTCACGTAACTCAAAGCCATTTAGTTTTCAAATTTCACCTTTGCAATGGAATTAGTGCTCAAGGAGGGTAAGTGTCTGGAGTACCTGTTCTGGTACACCTCTACCCTGATATAATGCGACCCAGTATAACACAAATTTGGATATAATGCAGTAAAGCAGCACTCTGGGGGGGCGGGGCTGTGCACTGCGGTGGATCAAAGCAAGTTTGATATAATGCGGTTTCACCTATAACAAGGTAAGATATTTTTGTTCCTGAGGACAGCGTTATATCGAGGTAGAGGTGTATTCCATATCTTATCTATCTATAAAGGCTGTTTTGGTTACTATGTAACCCACTTGCTGCTGTGTGTTATGCATCCCACTCTGTAGCCTATTCAGAGGATCACAGTGTGTTACAGTTCAAGCTATAGAGACTTGTGCTGTTATCTCTAGAGGTCCCAGGTATGTCAGCTAAAATGGTAGCTGTCACAATTTATAAAGGAGTGTACTGGTCCAATAAGGTGTATGATGGCCCCATCCCATACTCCTGGGCCACTTCTAGCTTTTCCTGGGAAAATACCTGTGGGAAGAAGTGATCTCAGAGAGGCACTCCAGGGTTTGTAATGGGTCCTGCTGACACCTTTAACTTCCTAGATGATAAGGGCAGAAGGGCCCACTGTGATCATCTCATCTGAGCTCCTGCATAAGACACACCCTAGGACTTCCCTGAATTAATTCCTGTTTGAACTAAGCAGCTCTTGTAGAAAAACAGCCAGTTAAAGATTTCAAGTGATGGAAAAAAATCCATCACAGCCCAAATTGTTCCAACAGTTAAGTTACCCTGGGTGTTAAATATTTGCACATGGTTTCAGGCAATTTGTCTGGCTTCAACATCCAGTCATTGGTCCTTGTTGTACCATCATCTGCTAGAGTGAAGAGCTCTCATCACATTTGTTCCTCATGTAAATACTTAGGGCGGGTCTACACTTAAAACACTGCATTGACACAGCTGGGCTGCTGTTGTGCTTAAGTGAAGATGCTCCTATGCGGCTGGAAAAGCTTCTCTTTTAATCTACCTCCAGGAAAGGCGGTAGCTATGCCAATAGGAAAAGCTCTCCCATTGACATAACGTGGAGGGTGGGGGGTTAGGTTGGTATAACTACAGCCAGGACCGGGTGTAGGCCGATTCCCCCGATTCCCAGGAATGGAGTCCCGCTCCTAAGAGGGCCCCATGCCCGTGCCTAAGAAGGCCCCGTGCCTTAGGCACCTTTATAATTTTTGTAATAGTTTTACTCACCTGGCTGTGGTCTGCTCCTGGTCTTTGGTGCCATTTCGGCAGCGGGGGAGGGGTCCACTCCAGGTCTTTGGCGGCATTTCGGTGGTGGGAGGGGGGGTGCTCTGGGTCTTTGGCAGCATTTTGGAGTCAGAGGCTCCTTCGGTGCCACGGAGACCCAGAGAGGACCCGCCGCCGCCGAAGTGCTGCTGAAGCCCCAGACCACTGCCGGGTATTCGACTCAGGCCCTGCAGTTCATAAAGCCTACCCTGACTACAGCACTCAGGGGTGTGGATTTTTCCTACCCCTGAATGATGTAGTTATACCAATATAAGTCTGTAGTGTAGCCCTGGCCTTACAGAATGTGATCAAGAACCTCTTCAAACATTCTCTTTTTTAAAAAATAAAATAGATTGAACTTCATGGGTCTTTCACTGTAAAGATGTTTTCCTAATCCTTTAATCTTTCTCGTGGCTCTCTTCTGAACCCTCACCCGAACACCAACAGCCTTCTGAACTGGGGATACCAGAACCAGTAGCAGTCACACAAGGGCTAAATACAAAGGTAATATGCATTTTCGATCCTACTCACTTGTCCCGTGTTCATGCATCCAAAGTCTGTATTAGCCCTTTTGGCCACTGTCAAATTGCCTGGAGTAGCTTATGAGCATGAGCACCGGGGCACACTGTTAAGAAGCTGGGCACAAATCCCACACTGGTTGTGAGTTCTAGACTTAGATTTCATTAATCAAGTACCAAGTGTTAACGCTAAGGCACTACAACAGCCTTAACATGGAGTCACAGAGAGTCCCCTTGGGCACTCCAGTCTATCTTAACACCCAAGTATGCCTGCCTTTGTTATAGATGGTCCCTTACACCAAAAATCATAATAATATTCAGGTTACTCCTTGCCCCAGAGGATCAGTCACTTATCCCAGGTCAATTGCACCTCACATCTGAAACCAGACAAGTCACCACTCCTATAGTAAGTATCAGAGGGGTAGCCATGTTAGTCTGGATCTGTAAAAGCAGCAAAGACTCCTGTGGCACCTTATAGACTAACAGACGTTTTGGAGCATGAGCTTTCGTGGGTGAATACCCACTTCGTCAGATGATTCTGACAAGTGGGTATTCACCCACAAAAAGCTCATGCCTCCAAAAACGTCTGTTTAGTCTATAAGTGCACAGGATTCTTTGCTACTCCTATAATAAGTTACCTAAAATTTATTAACTAAGAGAAAGTAGTGAGTTATTTACAGTGTAAATCAGGTAAACATATGCACTAATCTGAGTTTCAAAAGCTAATAGAGACTTCTATAATAACGCAAGAGGTCTTTATGTTCTTCGGGCTAACCAGGCCAAACACTGGGGAACTCTTGCTTATGCTTAGAAATTCTTGCCCCCTCAGAGTTCAGCAGCATGGAGATAACAATTTTCTATTGATAAGCATTTTATTGCCAGCCTCCTCCTCCCTTAGAGCAAGCTGATGGAGGGGCATTGTGCTCATCTCCTCTTTATGGGTGTGGAAGAAACAATTGGAAGTCTTGTTCACTAATTGTTCCACAATGGCTTAATCATAGAATCAGAATATCAGGTTGGAAGGACCTCAGAGGTCATCTAGTCCAATGCCGCTGCTCAAAGTAGAACCAATCCCCAACTAAATCATCCCAGCCAGGGGCTTTTTCAAGCCTCACTTAAAAACCTTAAGGAAGGAGATTCCACCACCCTCCCTAGTAACCCAGTCCAGTGCTTTCACCACCCTCCTAGTGAAAAAGTTTTTCCTAATATCCAACCTAAACTTTCTCCACTGCAACTTGAGATCATTACTCCTTGTTCTGTCATCTGGGACAATCTAGATCCATCCTCTTTGAAACCCCTTGTCAGTAGTTAAGGCAGCTATCAAATCCTCCCTCATTCTGCTCTTCTGCAGACTAAATAATCTCAGTTCCCTCAGCCTCTCCTCATAAGTCATGTGCTCCAGCCCGCTAAACATTTTTGTTGCCTTGTCTGGTATCTGTGGGCCTTCTTTTGTCAGAGAGGAGATGACACCTCTTTTGGTAAACTAGTATTTCACACTGGGTAATGCTTCTCTCCAACTGGGTTTACAGTTTCAGACCAAGCACTTCAATACGACTGTATGACATGTGATACAGATATTATAGGTGAGATAAGACATGCAGCAACACACAGCCATTTCATAAAGTCTAAACACATTTTTATAAGTCTAATTCCTATTTTAACAATTCTAAGACAGGTAAGCCAGCTATGTGTAACATCAACAAACCCTGATCGTCAGCGGCCAGGTTCGAATCTAGGACATCTGGAGCTTAGTGCATGAGCCTCTACTGCATGATCAAAACCACATGGCAAGCTAAGACTGTTGCAGACTCATTCATCTCTAAGTGGTTCTGGTGCCACTACACGGAACAGAGCATCACACACAGGAGGTGTGTGGGTTACATATGCATGTGTCAGTGCGGGCTAGGGCAGGGCCTTGGCATGAGCTGGCATGTGGACTGCTAGCATCACAGCCACATCATCGCTTTGGGATCTCATGTTCAGCTGTTTGAAAAGAACTTGATTCATAGTGAATAGAGTCCCTGCTTCCCAGGAGAAAATCCCCCATTCTGTAAATGTGACCTGCTTTCTTTGTTCTGAGATAAAAGACTTCACATTCGGCCTTGTTGAAACACGTATTGTTTTGCCTGCTTACCAAGTGATCCAGAACACTCTGTATCGGTGCTCTGTCATCTGCAAATTTTATGAAACATGATTTCATGTTTTTATCCAGGTCAATGATAACAACATTAAACAGAGTAGTGAGAAAGATCAGAGGTTCTTGACCCAGGCAAGGGCACCCATCCCTCCATAAGAGAGCTGGTCAAAACACTAAAATGCTTTTGTGAAAAATTTTAAAGACAAATAATTGTATTGAGAATTTCAGTGACGTTCTTATTTTTTGAAGGAAAACTGAACTTAGTTTTTGACAGAGACGGGAATAATTCTGAAGGTGGGTCACTGTTAGAGAGCGTGCTGTCTACATTGGGTAAACTGGGCACAGTCAACCAAAATGTGTTTTAATGCAGCCAAATGCAAGGTCCTAAATCTAGGAACAAAGACTGTAGTTTCACAGCTGCAGGACTGGGGACTGTAGCCTGGAGAGCCATGACCCTGAAAGGATTTAGGCATCATGGTGAGTAACCAGCTAAACATGAATTTTCAGTGTGATACTGTGGCTAAGAGAGCTAATGCAAGCATTGGATGTAGAAGGAGGGGAATATACAGGAAGAGCAGGGAGGTGATATTATGTCCCTGTACAGCCAGGGTAACCCCATCACTGGTATACTGTGTCCAGTTCTGGTGTCCACACTTTACAAAGGATGTTGAAGAACTGGAGGGCATTCTGAGAAGAGCCACAAGGATAATCTGAGCCTGGAAATTCTACTCTAGAGCAAGATGCTCCAGGAGCTCACTCTGTTCACCTCCGGGCTGCGATACACCTGGTAGTTGCATGGATATAAGTTTTGTTGACATAGTGCAATTAAAAAAATATTTTGGCATAACATTCATGCTATACCACAAGCGCACAGGCATGAGGCAATGCATGTGTCTCTACCACAGCACATTGCATTGATCCAAGCAGGGTGCACTGGGGGTAGATATCCCACTGTCATCCACATGGACTGCAGGCTTACCACCCTTGGGGAAATTGTGCATTGTGGGATACCTGCCCTGTTCTGTGAAATATCAGCTGGTGTTTTAGGGAATTATGGGTATTTGGGGTTAAATGCCCAGAATTCCCCTGATCTATGCCATAATGCACCTCTCTGCCCATCCGTTTCCAAATTGCCCACTGCAATCACAGCTGAAGTGCACAGGAATTCTGTCTCCTGCTTGTTGTCAGGACAGGACTGATAATCCTGTTTTACTGGGAAGGATGTAGGTGGACTCAGAGGAACAGTCACATGGGAAGGCAGAGGATGGCTCTTGTTCTATCCATCGTGGAACAATTTCACTCTGTTCAGCAACAATATGGAGTCTGTCCAACAAGCACAGACTAGCAGGATGTGACCATTACACAGTCCTGGTTTGGCCAGCAATGCCTCCAGCATACCTAAGGCCACATTCCAGGGGCATTGTCCCATGTTAGCTCCCACCCTGCGGAGCTGAAACCCCAAGCTGAGAGCTGCCGTTACAGTCAAGATGTGATTAGCCACCACAATATGGAAGCCAGAAACAGTGGAGGTGACTCAGGCTCTTACATGCCATGGAGATGGGCGTGGTAAAAGATCCCGGACCAAATAAAAAACACATGACCAGGGTCTTGAAAGGCTAAATCTACGAAGGGAGTTAGGTATTGCAACACTCAGTGTTGGACTCCCCCTGCTGCCCCATAGAATCCCCAGCCCCATATTACGTGCCCAGGCTCCCCATCCAAGGCAGGGGGTGAGTTAGATCCTAAGGAAGGGATTCTCAGCAGCCAGCAAGCTGAGCTGCCTACAAGAACCAGGAGTGCCATGCAAAGGAAACCCCACCCCCCAAAGGGATGTAGGCCTGGTCTATACTGTAGAGTTGGTCAATATAAGGCAGCATATTTCTGCTTAATGCTAAGCATCTACACTACAACGTTGCTCCTGCCGCTGGAAGTCACCCACTACACCGACCCCCGGGAGAGGTGTAGCACTTAGGTCGATGTAGTTCGGTTGACGCAGTGTTAGGGTAGACATTGCGTTGACGGTTCCCAAGTGGTGCAGCTCCTGCTGTCAGTGCCCCACCAGGTCAGTAAAATCAGGGCAAGTGCTCTGGGTGAGGACAGAAGGACCAAGTGTGGACATGTCAAACTGATTGAATCCCTGTGGTGGCTGTATGCCGACGTGACTTGAGTAGACATAACTTTGTACTCAAGACTTGCCCTTAGGCACTTACCTCGCATTGACCTGAGACTCCAGACCCCTGACTGACAGGCCACAGGGAGACATTACTCTTGCTCAGATTTTTCAGCTGTATACCCTCTCCTGCCATTCAGTGACTAAAGCAGCTCAGCCTGTGCCCTCGCAGCTGAAACCCAGAACTTGCTCATGAAAAACAGAACGCGAGAGCAGCCCATTAAAACCGATAGCCCAGTGCTGAGCATCATTCCACCAGCGGTCAGCGGGCTTGATGAGGGAACATTGCTGGGTGGAACTGCAGGGCCTGTGCTAAGCAGAAGGTCAGGCTGGATGATCATACTGTTTCTTCTGGTCAACGCCTAGGAAACATATAAGAGGGGACATTCTACCTTTTTATTTCCAAAGCCAACACCTACAATACTGCCTTCATAAAGCGGGCTAGGTATTTCCACCCACACCCCTCAGGAGTGCAGAGATATGGAACAGCAGCACAGGGACCTCATGTACGCAACCTTGTAAACACTTACGTGGGAACAAACATTTCTGCCCTGTCGTAGACATGGGGCTGCCTGAGGGCTAATTCCATGGCAAACATGATGTGAACTTGTGCAAGACTGAGGTGAAATGGATGATGAGTCACAGCAGGCATTCACTGCAATGCAGCAATACTCATGCTCAGAACTGCAGCTGAAAATGTGTGAATTCATTTTAGGGTCACTCTTTGGACTGAATAATATCAAAGACCCTCACCAGGGTCAAGCCCTCAAAAGAAAACATAAGCTCTTACTGTTTATTTTATTTATAAGCTTTCCTGCATTGGAACTGGAAAAGGTTCAGAAAAGGGCAACAGAAATGATTAGGGGTATGGAGCGGCTTCTGTATGAGGAGATATTAATAAGTCTGGGACTTTTCAGCTTGGAAAAAGAGACCACTAAGAAGGGAGATGATAGAGGTCTGCAAAATCATGACTAGTGTGAAGAAAGTAAATAAGGAAGTCTTATTTACTCCTTCTCATAACACAAGAACTAGGGGGTCACCAAACAAAATTAATATGCAGCAGGTTTCAAAACAAAAAGCATTTTTTCCACACAACACACAGTCAGTCTGTGGAACTCTTTGCCTGAAGATGTTGTGAAGGCCAAGACTAACACAGTTCAAAAAAGAATTAGATAAGTTTATGGAGGATAGGTCCATCAATGGCTATTAGCCAGGATGGGCAGGAATGGTGTCACTAGCCTCTGTTTCCCATAAGCTGGGAATGGGTGCCAGGGGATGGATCACTTGATGATAGCCTGTTCTGTTCATTCCCTCTGGGGCACCTGGCCCTGGCCACTGTTGGAAGATAGGATACTGGTTTAGATGGACCTTTGGTCTGACACAGTATGGCCATTCTTATGTACAATGCCCATCTCAATGGACTCTGAGTACCTAACACAATAGTTAGATTGTTTCCTTGACGTGACTCTTTGGGAGAATGTTTCATGGATAATGGCCAATACAGACAGACCAGTAGCCCAGACACTGTAATATGAAAATTCCTCAATTCTCTGTTGTGGAGAGAAAGGAGACAGACAACTGAATTAGGGATGCCAATTCCCTCCCCATCATATTAAAATTAAAAAACTCCATCAGATCCTTCAGACCCAGAAGCCCACTCCACACCACTCTGTTTGACACTCCTTATTCTCTAGTTCATGGCTTTTTGTTCATTTGTGAACTAAGTTTAGTCAGCCAGATGTGTGGAAGGTGAACTCCTCCTGCACGTCCAGGTGATGGGAGGAGGGAACCATGCACATTCCACATGAGGGGCAGTGGCTTGGGCAGGGAACAATGGGTCCCCGAATAAGTGGCAGGTTGGCATCATTGTGAGTGGGCCCACTGGGCCACAGCGACATTACAGCTTGTCATGCAGCAAACATGTACTTGGAGATCAGTGGATTCATGCCCCCCACCACCCACCCCACCAGCACCCTGCTGAGTCAGCAAACTCTCTATAAAACCTCAGGATTCCCAGCCTCACTACTCCTAGAACTAGCCTCTCTCTGCTTCTCTTCTCTCCACACTTGCTGAGATCCCAGCCGACCTCCAGCCATGAGGATCCTCTACCTTGTGTTTGCTGTTCTCCTGCTGGTCTCCTTGGCCACTCCAGGTGAGATGTCAACCTGTGTGGGGTGGAAATATGGACAATGGAGGGGGATCTGAGGGTAACATAAAGGATTCAGACTCTCAGGCAGTATTCAGTGAGGGAGGCATGTTTTGTGGACCATCTGTGCCAGGACAACTGTAAGCACAAATTAGGTGCCCAATTGTCTGTGCATTTTTAGATGTGCAGCTGCTGGTAGACAGCCCTGAGCATCTGACTCTCTGGTTTTCTCTATAACAAGTCACTATGTGATTCTGTGTAAGAAGGTTTCCCATAAGGACAAGCAGAGAATTCCACCCTCTCTCCAAGTATCAGAATTCAAACACCCGGAATCAGCACTCTCACACCTGGCTGTGATCCTAACATTAAATACCTGGATCCACATTAAGCACAAAGCTCAAACAGGCCTGATTTCCAGAGGTTCTGATCACCCCCAGCTTCTTTGGTTTCCTTCTGAAAATCAGGCCACTTTTATGTAGATGCCTTGATATGGATTTAGGAGCCTGGCAGTGTGCACCCAAGTGTGAGAACGCTGGCCCCAGATTCTAAAGAAAAGGACTGAACAGTGGGTGTCCTGTGGGCTCTGGTTTTAGGGAGGTCTCTGATTCAGAAAAAAGAATTCGTGCTGCCCTTCCAGCCTTCCACTCCCAAAAATTCAGCCTGAATTAAGGTATAAGCCAAAAATGTTCCAGCAGCCCCCTTGGTTAGTGTAGTTCAGAGTGTGCTCATAGATCAGATCTGGCATCCATAGAGTCACCGGAGGAGGGCTAGAGAAGAAATTAATCTCTTATGATTTAAAGGGCAATATCTGAAACATGAACTGAGTGTTCTTCAATGCAACATTGTCTTCCTGAGTCTGCAGAGAGCCTGAAACAATAGATCTCAGAGCCATGGAAAGTGCTTCTCCCATTCAACTCAATGGAATTTTGTCTTTGCACCTCAGCTAATGCAATTATGTGTCCAGCCTACACACAAGATTCCCCAAATTGTTTGTGCATATGGGTGAGAGCAGGGTTCTGCTGTGTAGTGCCAAGATCTGCCAGTGGTTCCACGGAAGTAAATCTTCCCTCCCCATCTCTGTGCCCTCCCCTTCCCCCAAACCACCATGCTGTCTTCCACCCACATCGCCCCCTTTCTCTTGCCATCAGCCCCTTTCATTACACCTCACACACTCTCTCTACCACCACCCAATTCTTCTGCAGCCTGAACTCACTTGCCCTAGGACTCACACACAGCAGCCCCTAGCCACTGACGGGCTCCCTGTGTGTGACCATCTGAAATTCAGGGAATGGCAGGAATCTACTTTCCAAGGGTCTCCCCCACAATACCTCTCCCCCTATAACTGACTCTGGTGTCTCTCAGGACATCAGGCAAGAGGCGGCTAGAGACCTGGTACCTGTAAGGGCAGATCTCACCCTGGAGGGCCTGGGATTGGTGCTTTCCAGGGGGACGCTAACTGTGTGGAGGCAGAGGCCTCAGGAAGGGGAAGGCAGCCCCCGCCATAGTGAGCAGCCCTTCCCCTCTAGGGCAAGAAATTGGCATTCAGCTTCCCGGTCAGTCTCCTGTCTTGAGATAAGGCATGAATGTGAACATTCAACAATTGCTGTGATGCTGTTGGGAAAGCCCAAAGCCCAGCTCCTCCCGCCTCACTCCCCCACACGAGCCACTGCAGGGCAGCGGGTGTGGAGGGGAATTCTGGTGGGCACCAACCACAAGCACAGCTCCTGTCTCCTGCCTAACTATGGACAATTCTTCTCTGGTGCAGGTTACGGGCAGTACGGGTATCATAAAGGAGGCTGCCCCGGTCGCTGTGCCAAGAGCTGTGCCAAACACGAGCTGACGTCTAAAACCTACGACTGCAAACACCTGCACTGCTGCACCCACCCCAAGAAAGGGTAAAGAGTGCTGAAGTTTCCACCCGCACAGGAAGAGCAGCGGTAGCAATCTGATTGTTTATTAGAAATATTGTTCACATTTCATTAAATAAGATCAGATCTGGCCTTAGCATGTGCTGTGTGGTTCCTGTCTCCCAAGGTCACGTGTAACGCATCAGGAAATGTTCACTCAGCCCCGTGGCCTGTTGCCGACGGCCCAGGGAAGGTCTCGAGAATCCCGCATCTGTGTCTGCAAAATGGCTCATGAGAAAGGGAACATCGAGGGCTGGAAGCAGATTTCCCATCTGTTTGTTAGAGGGAGTGGGGTGGTGAAGGAAAATGCCCAACTGACACCAGCAAGACTCAGAGTCTTGGTTCATTTGTGGAACAGGGACAGGCCAGGAGGTGCAAGAATGAAATGCCCCCACACACACACTTCCTCCAGCCCTCCCCTGGAGGGCCCCTCCTTAGAAGGGAGAGGATAATTCAGTCCCCATGGCTCAGTCACTCCTTGGGCTCTCTGCCAAGAGCACCAGCCAGAATGGTCACTGTGGTAGCTCTGTGATGTCTGCTGTAAACCAGACCAGCATCTCACCAGTAAGCACAGTCTCTGAACGCTCCTCAGCTAGTAGCAATTATCAGTCAATACCAAGCAGACATCATTACCTGACAAGGTGAGACTGCAAGGTCTGATCCCCAGGCTACCCAATATACCACAAACACCAGCTCCTTCAGCATGGAGGACCAGAGACATTCATGTAGAGACATTTCATTATCCCTTCCCTTCAGTCTTGGTAGCTGGGGCAGGGGCTCAGACTTGTTACTCTGCTGGGTTTTGTTTACCGCAGTCTTGCGCAAGTTTATATTAACACCAAGGCCAAGATTCGAAGACCAGAGATTTAGGGCACTCTACTGGAGACATCGTGAGAGGGACTGATCAAGTGTCAGAAAGCGCGGAGCTCCCTCCCTGTGAAAACCAGACTCTGAAGGGGAAGGTGGCAGGCCTCAGGGCAGCTATCCTTATCTGAGGAACATACATATATAGATCTCTCTATCTTAGGTACATTTATGGCCCAGTAAAGGATTGGGGCCTATATTATAGCACCCTCCTCCAACTGGGCCAGGTTTTGCTCTTGATGAGTCAGCTCACACCCTGGGGTAATTCTGTCTGGGCTCTCTTCAAAGAATCCAGGGAAGCAGTTTCCAGCTGGGTTAGTTGTTTATTTTAACCCCTTCCTAACAAACCCAACTTCACAGATTCTTCCCTCAAGTCTACGTGGGCTGACTAGTTCCTCCGCCAGGTCTGTCCCTCAGACCCCTACCTTCAGCAACCCCAAATTCCTGTGTCTGACCTCAGAAACCAAGGGCTTTCCACAGTCTTTCTTCTGTCCAGCTGGTTTTTGGAGCAATTCCTCTCTGCAGTGGCTCCAGTAGCTGTCCATTGGGAATACAGCCCCCTCCATTTTCTAAAAGGTGCTGACGTCTTCTCCCTCCAGCTTCTGCTGCCCTCTTTTGTAAGGATCGGCTAATTAGGGTCCCTTTCGCCTTTCAGTTGCAGCAGATGGGGCTAATCAGCCAGGCAGCCAGCTGCAGGCCTCACATCCCAAAGCAAGGGTATCCTTCGTAGCTTCGCAAACCCCCACTGCCATAGTATGACCTCCTGTACTGCGACAGGGGGACGGGGGGACCCTTGGGCGCTCGGTCAGCGCATGGATCTCTCCACCCTTCTGACCCCCCTGCTACTCCAGGAGGTGGGGGCGGCCTTTCACCCACCTCTCTCATTTTCCTGCAGCGGGATCTGTGAGAGGGAGCTCCCCTCCCGCCCCTCACTCCAGGCCCTCCAGATCTTTTTATTGGGCCCTTGTTCCACAAGCCCCACCAGCACCCACCCCTTCACAATCCTAGTCCGCTGCATACCCTGCAGCCAGTCCGCTTTCGAATCGCACCTAGGGATTAACTGTACACGCTCATGCTCCACACTTTGCATTTCCTCACCCTCGTGTCTTACCCTAACACCAAATGGCAGGACTATCTTCCACCCAGTAGGCCAGCCTCTATTCCACATTGGTTCCACGGCCTGCCGGGGACATCGATTGGCGGCTCCTTCACGGAGCCATGACCACTAGCATGTCTCTGGCGTGGTTCACCCCCATTCCCGAGGCCTGCCCCTTCTACCGCATGAGGGAGAACCTGATGCACGCCTACCTTGAATGCGCCAGGTTGCAGCCCCTATTCCGGCTCCTCCAGAAACTCTTCCTGAGGTTCTGACTGCACTTTTCCCCACACCTGTTCATTTTTGCACACCCTGTCCATGGCCCCACACAGTTGCAAGACCTCCTCATCAACCTCCTCCTGGCCCTGGCCAAGATCACCATCTACAATACTAGGAGGAGGATGCTGGACGAGGGCGTGCTCTGAGACTGTAGGGCCTATTTCGGGTCTTCCCTAGTCTCGTGCATCCGGGCAAAGTTCCACTGGGCAGTGTCCGCTGGCTTCCTAGACACCTTTGAGGAGCAGTGGGCGCTGTCTGGGGTCCTCTGCTCTGTGCCCCCATCTGGATCCCTCATTTTGAACCTCTGATCACCACACCCGACACTGTTTTTCATTAGTTGTCCCAAGTAATCATATGGAACCTGTGTCCAGTGGTCTCTCCCGCCAGGCTGGGGCAGGAGCCTTTTGAAGTGGGCGGGTGCACCTACCAGGATTTCCAATAACGCCATTGTATCTGAGCACCTCACAGTCTTCTGTATGTTTTAGTGGAACAAGGTCACAGGCCTGAGGGTGGCATCCAGCTGGTGAGACCAGAGCATGGGAAGGCTCAGTCAGACTGGGTGAGCAGGGCAGATTGGCCAAGATGCCCTAAGCTCTGGACACAAACTAAACTGCGGTTCTTGGTCTCTTCCAAGGATAGATTGTTGGACTCCTCTGGAGGTGGGAGAGACTGAGAAAAGGGAAGGCTTCAATAGGACTACTCATAAGAGAGAGGGTATGGGACCAGACCCCTTCTGAGGTAGTAGCCTTGGCCCACAGTCTGTCTGGGTAGTGCTAAAGCCATGCTCCGTCCAGGACAGGAGTCCCAATGTGGTGTGTGAGTACTGAGAGGAATTCCTTTTCCAGACAGCATTGAAAATGCCACTGAAGTCACTGGGTTTGCACTGCTGCACGAATCTGATCCTACATCCATTGAAATCACCAGCAGGGTTCAGATTGACTTTAATGCTGCAGGATCAGCCCCTTTGTAAGAGGACAATTTAGCCCAACATTCTGTGAAGTGCTTTGTGTTACAGTCTGAGCATAAAAAACACTCTATAAGTCCAAGTTCTGTAGGACTGGATGCTCCAGGGTTTAACAGTGAGGTACAATACCCAAGATAATCGCTTGAATCCAGCACAGGATGAAATGGACTGAAGAAATTGCCCCCAGCTGCCACTTATTCACATTCCCACTGAAGATTCAATGTCGTTGTGATGCCCACAACTAACTGGGGAGACAACATGGCCTAGTAGTTAGAGCACTGACTTGGGTTCTGTGACCAACTCTGCAACTGACCTGCTGCATGTCCTTGGGCAAGTCACTTCCCCACTTTGTGCCTCAGTTGCCCCTTTCTCCCTCTTGTCTGCTTTAATTGTGTTAACTTATCGAAACACGGCCCTTCTCTTGTGATGTGCTTGCACAATGGGGTTCCAATTCCTATTGAGGCCTCAAGTTGCTAACATCTTAATCTCTCCCATGCCATCAAACATGGCTGAGGGTAAAAAGAAGGCTCTGCTCTCCCTGTCTACCATGCAGTTTTCAGGGATGGCCACCTTGTTGCATTTCTATAACAACTTCTCTATAAGGCCAGATATTTCTGCTGGCATAGCTATTAAGGTCCTTGGAACACACATGCCTTTCCACTGTGTCAAGGTGAAATCTTCAAACAGTAAAAACCCAGGAGTGCCCTTGTATCAAGAATTTCCAATATGAAGTGGATCAAAGCACCAATTTGATATTGATGGCTAAGTTGGAGCCCTCCCCTCCTCCTGAGGTCCCTTCCAACCCTGATATTCTATGATTCTATTATAGTAACCCACTTGATGAGCAAACCCTACCATATTTTGGGGCACTACAGGGATCTTTAGCTTGGATAAAAGAAGCGCTGCTGCAGGGTAAATGGGGATGTGAAAAACATAAAAGAGTAAAGTTCAGAGAGTGAGAAAGGGAAGCAACCAGCTTAACCATAAAAATTATTTATTAAATAATAGTGATAACCACACAAGGAGAGCCTAACCAAACATAACATTTACATTATTAATAGTTACAAAAGTCATATATAGAAAACTATACCTGCCTGAGATAGAAAAGAAAACACAGAGAGAGAGAGCTGGGATCTCCCCACTCCATGAAGTTTGAACTGGTCGAGGTTCCCAGGTGATGGTGGTAGCTCAGGGTCCTGAGTGCTGGAGACAGGCAGAGCCCCCAGCACGATCAGTCAGAAGATGAAATCCCAGTGGAACTGATGCAAAGTTGGATCCAGGCATCAGAACATACTTGAGTGAGGGTAGGGTTTTTTTGTAGGGAAACAACAGTGGTTCAAGGGAGAACACTGGATTTGTTTATGGGTAAACTGATGACTCAAGGGTTTTCTTTAGGCTAGACAATAGGAGCTGATCACTCTGGGTTATGGGCGATGTTCCTTCCAGGGAGCTCACAATGCAATTAGGCTGCTTCAGTATTTTGGATATCAATCAAAGACTCATTACTAGAATTGGTCTGATAACTACTGAGCTGGATGTGGGCAGGCATAGGTTCATTAACATCTGGAGCAGAGATTTCCCATGATGCAGTGCTTCCCTGCTCTTCTGGTCCCAGAGTTCAGTGCAGTTCTTGCCTTGGAATCTCTGTTCTCCATTCTGTATGCTAATAGAAATGCCTCCCTGTCCCATCTTTGATGCAAATGAGGCTAGGGGAGTTGCCTTAATCCTATCACCCTTGTCAGGAGGGGTCTAGGTGTGTATCCCACCCCCCTTCACTGCTCTCTGCACGGTCTTTTTTCTGATCGGTTCTGGTTTAGGCAGAGGCTGGGGACGGGGTGTCCTTTATGGCTGGATGACAGGCTGGATACTGCACCCTGGAATCCCAAGAACACAGAGCTGACTGGTATCGTTGGAGGTTACCAGGTAACCGGCTGGTCTGGCTCCAGTGTAGCAGCTCTGGTCCCTAAAAAATTAATCCTGCAAAAATGGAGAACTCGACCCCAAGCAAATACTGCCGCCTGGCTCAGTGATCACGCTGGTGTTGCAGCTAATGAACAACAGACATTCCAAAGCAGGTGAATGGCCAAAAAAATACAAAACAATTGGGGCTGAGTATTTAAGGGTCTATGATTAATGCAGAATCTGAAGCTAGATATGTCACTTCCATCTCTTCCCTTCGTCCTACCTCTCTTTACTTTGTGCATTGTGATAATTCTGGTATTTTGGTATATTGGTTGTATTTGAAAAATATATATAAAAAAATGAAAAAAATACAAACCCATGTTGTCATGTCTTCTACACCATTGTTACTTGAGAAGAGAAGACAGATCACACTGACTTAGACATCTACATTAGCTCCCTCCTCTGAGAGGCTCAGGGTGTCTCATCTTTTCTGTTGAGCTGTTAGACTGTAAAGCTCCTCTGGGCAGTGACTCTATTTACCTATGTGTCTTGTACAGCCCCAGCCTTATTACTGGTGGGAGCGGGTGGAGGAATTTGCAGTCTCCTTGCTCCTGCTCTGTGAAGCCAGCAGATTTCAGCCTCACCGAATCCACATCAATAGGTTTAAAGAGAAACAAAAGATCTCAGACTCGTCCAGGAGGTGAAATTCTCCGCTGACGTAAGTAGATGCAGCTGCAGAGAAGTCAGTAGAGCTGCACCCATTTACACGAGCAGAGACTCGGGCCCTAGATTGTGTAGCATTTTGAAAGCATGAGGGATATTATGGGAAACTTTTCTAAGCCACCGATAATTGGTCCAGTAGGAAATTGTTGTAGGGCTCTAGCAGGTGGTCAGAGACAGCCCCGCCCCCACAAACTCACCTTTGATGTTCATGTATGTTCTGCTTTACCGAAGGAAAAGAAAAAGCAGCCTGCAGGAAATTGAACAGCCAGAACTTTTATTTAAAAGGAGACCAGGACATGAGCCACCTCACTACGGCCTTAGATCTCACGCACCCTCTTCAATTTCTGTAGCTGTCAGCCGCAGAGTTCAATGCTGCAAAACATCTTCCCGGTCTTGCACATTCCATGGAGCAGGCCAGCAAATCAACAGATAGGAAGCAGCTCACAGAGGTCTAGGGGGAGCTCTGCATAGCCTGCAAGGGAAAGGGGCAGGTTATCTGTTTGTACACACAAATGGAGGAAAACAGGAAATGGGAACACAGGTCAGTATAACAGCAACACATTGTTTGCACGGGGGCTTGTAAGTACTGCCTGTTGGTGAGCCTCATCCTGGGGTCTCGAATGGAGCTTTGATCCAGCTCAGATAACAACAGCAGGGAAGTCACAGGGCTGCCGAAGCCCGCTCGGGCCCCTGGGGGCATGTGTAACTGCACTAAAACACCCATGGCTGGTCCCAGTCAGCTGCCTCAGGCTCATGCGGGGCTTGTGTTGCTGGGGTATAAAACAGCACAGCAGGCACTAGGGCTCAGGCTGGGGAACAGGCCAGCTGTCGGTGTTGTATTGCAGTGTAGACATACCCTGGGTATCTACTCAACTCACTAGTCGGTGCTGCTGCAGCGTCACTGGTATTTGAGCTAGCTTGGGTGAGTCTACACATGCTCCACTCACACCTCTAATTCCAGTGCAGAGAATCCCAAAGTCTTAACAAATCTAGAGCCTCACGCTATGAACTTGTCACCAGGACAGAATTCGGCAGATTTCTCGGCAGCCCCTGGATTTTCCCAGAAGTGGTGTCTATCTAGTCTAAGGACTTAGCCAGCTCCTGTTACCACAGTATGTGTGCAGCCTACAGCCTGAAATACATTTCCCCTCACCACACTCTGTGAGCGAGGGCAGCGCTGTCATCCCCACTGTACAGATGGGAAACCGAGCCATGGGGAGTGACCGGCCCACAATCACACAGGGAGTCTATAACAAAGCTGAGGATTGAACATAGGTTTCCCAAATCGGCAACCTAATCACTGCACCATCATTCCTCTCTCAGGAAGAGTCCCTGAGGGACTTCTGAGGGCCTGTCAACATTACACGGCATTACCATGTGCCCCGGTGATTGTGAATGATCATGTTAGCTGATGTGCTGATAACAATACTCTGGCAATCAGCATAGATCAGGACAGCTCCTGGTCACCCTTGTGCCAGTTAGCAGTGATTAAACACTACTTATTGCACACATTATGGTATCATTTAAATCACACAGACCTGTGTGTACGTTGCTAACAAGCAGGTCTCTGGCCTTTCTTATGGGAATACATGAACAAGGAGGGCCTTTACCCGCTGGTGGGGAAGAGTCTTCTCAGGAGAACCTCTCCCCACCATAGCTAAGATGTATCTGCCACCATTTGTACAAGTGTTAGTGGATGCACAGCTAGCACATCTAGACACAGACTTCCTCCTCCCACATCCTTTACAGCTGGGACCTGCCGAACTAGAACAATGGGTTGAGTGGTGCCAAAGGGTCACAATTGGTATCAGAGGCTTGAACATATCAAACAAACAGAGCTGGCTGAAAAATGGAACAATCAGGTGTGTGAAGAACTTTGTTATTTCAAAGCCGTTTCTGCTTCACTAGATTCAAAATGAAACAATTTTTATTTATTTTTTAGAAAATTTTCATAAAATAATTTTAAACATTTTGAATTTTCAAAATCTGCATTTTCATTTTTTTCTCTGTTCTAAGAACATAAGAACGGCCATACTGGGTCAGACCAAAGGTCCATCTAGCCCAGGATCCTGTCTACCTACACTGGCCAATGCCAAGTGCTTCAGAGGGAATGAACAGAACAGGCAATCACTGAGTGATCATCCACATTTCTCTCTTGCTTTTCCTTTTTGTCACAGAATGCAGTAAAATCATAGAATCATAGAAGTGTAGGACTGGAAGGGACCTGGAGAGGCCATCTAGTGTAGTTGCCTGCACTCAAGGCAGGACTAGGTATTATCTAGACCATCCCTGAGAAGGTGTTTGTCCAACCTGCTCTTAAAAATCCCCAATGATGGAGATTCCACAACCTCGCTAGGCAATTTATTCCAGTGCTTAACCAACCTGACAGGAAGTTTTTCCTAATGTCCAACCTAAACCACCCTTGCTGCAATTTAATTCCCTTGCATCTTGTCCTATTCTCAGAGGTTAAGGAGAACAATTTTTCTCCCTCCTCCTTTTAACAATGTATTACGTACTTTAAAAGTGCTGTTACGTCCCATCCCCAAGTCTTCTCTTCTCCAGACTAAACAAACCCATTTTTTTTCAATCTTTCCTCATAGGTCATCTATTCTACACCTCTAATCTTTTTTTCTGCTCTCCTCTGGACTTTCTTCAACTTGTCCACATCTTTCCTGAAATTTGGCACCCAGAATAAATGAATGAAGTCTAGTGCTTGGGGATCTGCACACTCACACACACACTTCCTTCTCTGCAAAATCTCTAGCTTGGAAGATGTTACCGAGTGGCCTGAGGAACCAGGAAACTCTGGAATTCCGCCACGTGGGAACAGCTCACAACTTTATCAAAGCTCAGGGAGTTTTACAAAGTTATTGAAGGGCAAAAAGAAAAAAAAATGTGTGGGAAACCCCTAGCCATCCTTCAGTCTGTTGCATTCAGTGGTAAAAAGGGGGGAAATGAGTGGAGAAAAGGGTAGACACCACCAAAATCTTTAACATTTGAAATATGTCAAATTTAAAATTTTTCAAATTTTTGGTTGAAAAATAGATTAATAACAATAATAAAGCCTTAAAAAACCAGAAAAGGTCCTTTGTAGCAGCTTTCACTGTGGTCCTACTTTACAACACCTCACGGGCAAATTGTACAGCTACGGCAGCTTCCTACGTATTGTTAATTGTTAATTTTCTATTTTTGTGGGGGAGCTATGAAGCGATAACAAAATAAAAGATTAATTACAGAATGTACGAAGATGCTGATATTTTAATTCTCCAGGTGGGATCCCTTAATCTGGTTCAGTCTGATTGATTTGAGACTGGCTACACAGTTCCTGGGAACTAGAATTCAACCCACCGCGATCTTAACTTCCTAACTTCTACCAACACCTTGTTTACCACTAAATACCAGTTTCCATGTGACCTGAAGCAGCCAGAGAGAGCAAGAGAAGAACAGCAAACAGAAGGTGAAAACTTATCATGGCTGGAGGTCAGCTGGGATCTCAGTGAGTCTGGAGAGAAGAGAAGCAAAGAGAGATTGAGCCTAATTGAGAATGATCAGAGGAAGATGCAGGAAAGCCCCTTGATATATAGAGATTGGTGCAGTGGGAGAGGAGCATAAATTAAAAGAGCTCCAAGTACAGGTTGTTTACTGCTTAAAACACTTGAGTGTCGCTCTGACCCAGTGGATCGGCTCACAATGCTGCACCCGTCACATGGTCAATAACAGTCGTTTGTTGGCTCTCTGGTGGCACTGGTAGGCTTTTCATGTGAAATGTGCACAATTCCCTTGGCCCCAGCAGCTGGACATAATGGGGGAATGCTCCCTCCTTCACATCCGGCTGCCTGGCTCCAAAAGTAGCAAACTAGTTCCTACCTACTAAACAAAATGCATGAGCTGATTCTAATGATGAGGCTGCTGAAGTGAGAGGCTCAGCACCTCAGATGGAAGTGCCTTTCCCCCCCTTCAAACAGAGTCTTGCTAATTCCACCACATCTTAACACATCTGGGCTGCTGCACTGGCTCTTATCAGAGTATGAGAACCGCCTTTCCACCTGCTGAGGTCCATCAGGGACCCAGAGGGAAAGTACCTTGATATGAGGAAGAAACTGAAGGTTTCCTCTGGGCTCACTGTTCTCTTATAGGACTACATGAGACACAAAACAAGTGGATCTCCTCACCTTCCAGCTGAAATTTCTGTGTATGAAGCGAGATGGTTTTCTGCCAGCTCTCTGGCTCTTAGCAATGTCCCTAGCAGCGTTTGCATTCCAGAGGGAGAGGAGAGCAGCCAGTGTCCAGCGAAGCAAGGTTTAAATGACACTGGCCCATCGGGGAACTTGTGATGGGGTGCAACCTGGATTGTGAGACTGCTGTGCCTTCTGTCCCACCCACCTGGGCTCCCTCTCACGCTATGATGCTGTGTAACTCAATTAAGGTGGTGGGATATAATTGGTTAAATAACCATGTTACAGTATGTTAGGATTGGTTAGTTAAATTTCAGTAAAGTGATTGGTTAAGGTATAGCTGAGCGGAACTTAAGTTTTACTATATAGTCTGCAATCAGTCAGGAAGTAAGGGGGGGGAAATGGGAACAGGGAATGGGGGTGGGGGAATTGAGATCATGTTTTGCTAAGGGAGGGGAATGGGAACAGGAACAGGGACACAGGCAAGGCTCTGTGGTGTCAGAGCTGGGAAGGGGGACACTAAGGAAGGAAACTGCAATCATGCTTGCTGGAAGTTCACCCCAATAAACGTTGAATTGTTTGCACCTTCGGACTTCGGGTATTGTTGCTCTCTGTTCATGCAAGAAGGACCAGGGAAGTGAGAGGGTGAAGGAATAAGCCCTCTAACATACCTCACTCCCTAGGACTCTGCTCTCATTGCGGCTGCTGAGCTCGTCCTGCTATGCTGCAGGGAAGGTGCACCATGGAGCCCTCCCTGCATTCCATCCACACCTCCTGCACCTGCAGACCAGCTACCTGCTCGCCTGCCTGCCATCACCCACCTACCCCGGGACTGGCTGCAGCAGGGACTCTCATTTTGCAAGCTCACAAGAGTACACATGCAAGTGTTTGTATGGGGCTGGTGGGCCTCCTCCTCTTCCTCCCTTCCCACCAACCCCCACCTCACAGTTTGCAATCCCCCCTCTCTCACATGGCCCCCTTGCAGTTTGCTGCTTCCTCCACTGTTTCGCGTAGTCACTCTCTTCCTCTTATCATTCACTGCTCCCCCCTTTTGCATGTCCCCTTCCCCTTGCAGGTTGCTGCTCCCGCCACCAATTTATTACTGCCCCACCTGCAGCTTTCCCCTTATGGCTTGTTACCTGCCAGCCCTACAGTCTCCTTGCTGGTAATTTATCTGCCTTGCCTGGCTCACCTTCTCCTGATACACTCTGTAGAGGGAAGAATTCCCAGGATGAGCAGTCAGGCACCTCTACAGCCCCCAAACCTCCCGCTCCACCTGCTCTATCACAGCATCCCTCCTCCAGCTGGCCCCCTGGGTGTAGTCACAGCTGAAGAGCCAGAAGCGGTCCTTCCCCACTTCCTACTACTGCTGCATCGAGGGAAAGGCATGCCTCTGCCTCCGCCAGGCCAGCAGAGCAGGTGTCCAACCCGCAGCATCCCTATAGCACAGCCAGAGCTGGGAAGGAGGCTTGGGCCCTGTGAAGAACAGACTGAAGTGTTCTGACATTCCAGAGACTCTGGCTGTGACGTCCCTGGGCCCACAGAGCAGGGTGATGTGTTTTCCTTTAACCTTTCCTGTTTTTTCCTTATTTGTTTACTTAGCTGCAGTTTAATAAATTTTGACCTAAGTGTAACGTTCAGTGGGTCAGGGAAGCGTCCAGAATGGTGAGAGCACCCCGAAGCGGGGACACCCTAGCCCCTGTCCTAAGTGACCATGACAAGATTGGAGGTCGAGCCCCCCAGGAATCCTGGGCCCAGCCTTGTCAGGGTTACGAGGACTCTGCCACACAGGACAGTGGAAGGGGAGTCCTCAAGGGCAGGCAGGCCTTTCACGAGATCCTCAGATCCTTTCGCTAGCCCACTTCACCGCGGTCGCATATAAGCCTGGAAAGTTCCCCACAATAATGGGACCATTCCCCTGATTTTACTTTGATCCAGCTAGCCTCGAATGGAGCTTTGATCCAGCTCAGATAACAACAGCAGGGAAGCCGCAGGGCTGCCAACGCCCACTTGGGCCCCTGGGGTATGTGTAACTGCACTAAAACACTCATGACTGGCCCAGGTCAGCTGACTTATGCACATGGGACTTGAGCTGCTGGGCTATCAAACTGCAGAGCAGGCACTCGGGCTCAGACTGGGGAACAAGCAGCTGTTGGTGTTTTACTGAAGCGTAGACATACCCTGGGTGTCTACTCAAGTCACTAGCTGGTGCTGCTGGAGCTTCACTACTATTGGTGTTTGAGCTAGCCTGGGTGAGTCTACGTGTGTTGCACGCACACCTGTGATTGCAGTGTAGACGGTCTCTAAGTATTAACAAATCTGGAGCCTTGTGCTATGCACTTGTCACACCAGGGCAGCATTATGCACACTTCCTGGAAGCCCCTGGACTTTCCTGGAAGTGGTGTCTATCTAGTCTACGGACTTAGCAGGCTCCTGTTACTACAGTATGTGTGCAACCCCTAACCTGAAATACATTTCCCCTCACCACACTCTGTGAGCGAGGGCAGCACTGTCATCCCCCCTGTACAGATGGGGAACTGAGCCATAGGGACTGAGAGGGACAGGTCCAAGTTCACACAGCAAGTCTATACAGAGCTGAGGATTGAACATAGGTTTCACAAATCAGCACCCTAATCACTGCACCATCCTTCCTCTCTCAGGAAGAGTCACTGAGGGACTTCTGAGGGCCTGTCGACATTACACAGCATTACCGTGTGTCCTGGTGGTTGTGAATGATCATCTTAGCTGATGTGATGATAATAATACCTTGGCAATCAGCATAGACCAGGACAGCTCCTGGTCACCCTCGTGCCAGCTACCAGTGATTTAACTGTACTTATTGCACACATTATGGAATCATTTAAACAACATAGCACCTGAGTCTACATTGCTAACAAGCAGGACTCCTGCCTTTCTTATGGGGATACCTGAACAACGAGATTCTTTACTTGTTGCTTGTAAAGAGCCTTCTAAGGAGAACCACTCCTCACCATAGACAAAACGTATCTGCCATCCAAGTGTTACTGGATGCATACCTAGCATATCTATACACACACTTCCTCATCCGAGATCTTTAATAGCTGGGACCTGCCAAACTAGAGGAATGGGCAGTGTGCTGCCAAAGGGACACACTTGGTATCAGAGGCGTGAACATATCAAACAAATAGAGCTGGTTGAAAAATGGAACAATCAAGTGTGTGAAGAACTTTGTAATTTCAAAGACGTTTCTGCTTCACTTGGTTCAAAATGAAAGAATTTCTTGTTTTTTTAAAAATATTCATCAAACATTTTAAAACATTTTCAATTTTCATAATTCTGGATTTTTAGTTTTTTCCCTTGTTCTCAATATTTCTCCCTTGATTTTCTTTTTTGTCACAGAGTGCAATAAAATCATAGAATCATAAAAGTGTAGGACTGGAAGGGACCTCAAGAGGCCATCCAGTCCAGTCCCCTGCACTCAAGGCAGGACCATGTATTAGATCATTCCTGACAGCTGCTTGTCTAACCAGTTCTTAAAAACCTCCACAACATCCCTGGGCAGTTTATTCCAGTGTTTAACCACCCTGACAGTTAGGAAGTTTTTCCTAATGTCCAATCTAATCCACCCTTGCTGCAATTTGAGCCCATTGCTTCTTGTCCTATCCTCAGAGGTTAATGAGAATAACTTTTCTCCTGCTTCCTTGAAACACCCGCTTTTATCTTTAAATTTTTACGTCCCCTCTCATCCCTTTCTTCTCCAGACTAAACAAACCCAGTTTTTTCAATCTTCCCTCATAGCTCATGTTTTCTAGACTTTTAATATTTTTTGTTGCTCTTCTCTGGACTTTCTCCAATTTGTCCATATCTTTCCTGAAATATGGCACCCAGAATGAATGAATAAAATCTGGTGCTTTGGGATCTCCACACACACACTCTTCTTTCTCTAGCTGGGAAGATCTTATTGAGTGGGCTAAGCAACAAGGAAACACTGGAACTCTGTCATGTGGGAAGTTTTCACCATTTTTTCCAAAGCTCGGGGAGTTTTAAAAAGTTACTGAGGGGCTAAAAGGAAAAAAAGGGAAAATCTATTTGGGAAACCCAAGCCATGCTTCGGTCTGTTGCATTCAGGGGTGAAAAGGGGGAAAATGAGGGGATAAAAGAGAAAGCCCCCCAAATCTCTAACATTTGAAATTTTTGGTTGCAAAATAAATTAATAATGATAATAAAACCTAAAATAACCAGAACAGGTCCTTTTTAGCAGCTTTCACTGTGGTCCTAATTTACAACACCTCCCATGCAAATTGCACAACTGCAGCTACTTCTGTGGATAGTTAATTGTTAAATTTCTATTTTCGAGAGGGAGTTGTC
>NC_133771.1:9719337-9832288 GCF_003597395.2 Chelonoidis abingdonii | reverse complement strand
ACAACTCTTTGTGGGCTCAGAGGGCCAGGGACGACGCCATCCTGCAGGCGAAATAACAGTCACGTCGCTCCTTGTCAGAGACCAAGGGAAACGCGACCATTCACATTTAATGCCAAGTAGGCCGGTGCCAGTGACCGTGGTGGTTAGTCCTATCAAAGTAGAACCAAAGCCGGCAATCCCCTCTTTTCTGCTGTACCGCTCCAGGAACTGAATAAGGCACTAAAATGAGCTGAGCAATAGATTGATCTTGGGCAAGCGTCTGAGGGAGGTTTGTCCAAACTTGCACCTTGATAATCCCTGATAGTCTGCATCAATTACCCCTGGGATTACAAAAAATCCTTTCGACCCGCATGGGATCATGGGAGTACAAGACCTACCATTCCAGCCGGAAAGGTCCTTTAGCCTGTGTTTCAACTATAGTACTTCACCAGGGAGAGTGAAATCTGTGTTCTGCTGCATAATCAAATCCAACCCAGCGCTGCCTGCCGTAGCAGCCATAGCTGATTCACTGGGCTTGGCTGCTCCGTGGGATCGGATTGCAGAGGAACGCCCCTTTTTGTCCCTGGTCTGGGGCTGCCCGCTCTCCAGTTTCCCGAGGTTCTCAGACCCCCTGAACTGCGACACTGATTTGCCCAATGACATCCCTTCTGGCACTTCGGACACTTTTGGATGGTCTTTTGTCTGATTTAATAGCAGACCGACACTCCCGCTGGAAATGTCCGGCTTCCCACACTTAAAACAATTTTTTCCTGTTCTGTTTCCCGGTTAAGGCAGCTGCCAACAGACCCGCCTTATGAGTCTGAGATCCAATATCTGGCAGGCACGCAGCATGTCTGAAAGTGAAAGATTTGTGGTAGCAGAAGGCTGCCGTAATGCCTTTTTGCAATCCTCATTCGCCTGCTCTACGGCCATTTCACAGAATCTCCTGCGCAGCATCCGGGCTGTCAACCTGACATTTATGGCTTCTGCAGGCGATTGCTAAAATCTAAAAACGATTCTGAGCCCCCTGACGAATGGAGCGAAGCTTTTAGTTGGCTTTTCCTGCCGTGGAACCTTTTTAAAGGCATGCTGCGCACAAGCTGCAATGAGGGGTAATGTCTGCAGGGTAGCGACTTGTGTTCTGGCGTCGCCCACTCCCTTCCCTGGCCAAATGATCAAAAACCACCCTCGGTAACATTGGCTGGGACTTGAGCCTGATACTCAGCCATCTGACGGAACTCACTTACCAAATCACATACTGACCAGGGTGAGCAACATTCTCATGAGTGATTCCAATCATATGGTACTAAGGCATACCCAGTCCCAAGCCCTCAATAAGTCCTTTAACATAAGTGCTGGCCAATCAAATTCGTTAATAGCCTTACGAATCTCTCTCACAACAGAAAAGGGTAGTGCAGCCCAGGTGCCAATAACTGTAGGATTACCGTCCATGTCCAAGTCCCCTGCAACCCAGGTCACAGGGCATACAGCCGTCAGGTCAGCTAATTCTGGGCTGATAAAATCAGGGGACGACTTAGCAGCAGCCCACCATCTTTGAATTGCAGTTTGCTGCGGTGCCTTACAGGAAGGTGCCAGTGTCACGGGGACTGGCAAAGTGGCCTGGGCATTGAGAACAAAGGGTTATTCCGTGAGAGGCACGGGCAGTACAGGGGGTTACTATTAGGCTTAGGAACAGGTGCGAGGGGAGAATAGTAGGCAAGGCTGCTGGAGGACTACATTCAAGCAACGATTGAGCCTCTGGAGGGGCAAAGTGCTCCACCGCATCCCTGCAGAGATGCCAGGAGGGCAGCACCTCAATCGGGTGCCCTAGGTTCAGCATGCAACGTACGGCAATTTTTTCCCAGTCGATAATCGGAGGGGCCCACCCTCCGGATACCAAGGCATTGTTCCCCATATAGCTGAAGCTAGCAGAAAGCTCTTTAACACTGCATTTATGATGAGCCCTTATGGAGCAAATAAGACAAGTCATCCCTATGTTTTAGCTGCGTGCCTGATAGGGAAGCTCCCATACTCACCGGGATCCAAGATCGGATGAATGACGCGTCTGTAACCCTTGCCGGCGTGGTGAGCGAAGGCCCTCGGTCACCGCCTAAGGCCTCTGTTCCAAAGTGCTCGGGCCCACGTCTGGGCGCCAGATGAAGGAAGACTTGACACCAAAGTTGTAGAATCCGAGGAGGCAAAAGCTGTTTTTCTTGAGCTCACTGCCCTTTTATTATCTAAGATTACACATGCGCAAATGCCACAGCACAATTCAAGTTTCCTACAAAATCTTCCATCACGAGCTCAGAAGCATAGCAACTACAAACATCCCCGCTGCAAACACAGCAGTCAGTGTGAGAAACTGCAGAAGAGGCAGACTACAAAACACTGCCAGGTGCAGACGAGGCCGACTGTGTGAAAGTAAGGGGGGAGGATGGAGGAAGGCCAAGTTCCTGCGATAAGCAAAGCGGGTGTGCCCAGCTTGCAAGCAAGAACCAAAATGCCCAATTAAAGGGGCACCCAGGCTGTGGCCCGGGTCATTCCTACGGGGTACAGTGATCAGATTTCCTATTTTATAGGGACAGTCCCAATTTTGGGTCTTTTTCTTATATAGGCTCCTTTTACCCCCCCTCCCCATCCCTGTCCTGATTTTTCACACTTTCTGTCTGGTCACTCTAGGTGGGGGTAATTTGTGCCTATATAAGACAAAGCCCCAAATATCGGATGGCCCTATAAAATCAGGACATCTGGATCTGGCCACCCTAGCTGGGGAGTGCCTCTCCCCCGGGCTGGCAGGTGCCAGCGATCCATCTCATCCGGAGGGGCTGCACAGGGCAGATGAGCTGCTGTGGCTCCATGGGCGCCTGTTCCTGAGATCAGATGCTGTGCTAACTTCACCATGGTCCATAAGGCTGGTGGTGGTGCCCATTGGCGTGTGATTGGACCTGAGGGTTTGCGCTGTGCTGTTGCCAACTCTGCACCCCAAGAGGTGGATTTTGGGGTCCTGCAGTTTTCCACCTATCTCCTCCTCTACTGCAGCTGTTGGCCCAGCAGGCTGGGGGGGGAGCCAAGCATTGAAAACAGTACTGTGTTGCATTTAGATGTCATTTAAACGAACTTTGTTTGCCAAAATTCTTGCTAACAATCCTGAATCCAATTTCAATATTTTTTTTAAAAAAATCATATCTTAGCCAAAAACAGAAATTAAGTTGTTGACAATTATTAGTGACAGGTTTGGTTTGAGCAGGGAGTGGGCCAGTTTTCATCAGAGGAATAAAAAATGTTGACTGCTTTCCTATAGCCTGTACTCCGCTAAGAGCCTCCAACAACTGTAATATGCTCATCTCCTTACTAGTGTATAAAGCAGGGGTTGGCAACCTACGGCACATGTGCCAAAGGTGGCAGGTGAGCTGATTTTGATGGTATGCAGCGGCAGGCTGAGCGGCTCAGCCCATCACTGCTCTGGGTTCGGGTGCTGCACTATTGCCAGCTGGATACCAGCCATTGCCCCACTCAGCACCTGCTGCGCCTGGGGACCCCCAAGGAACCCCAGGCTGGCAGTGGGCTGAGCAGGACCGGTGGCCAAGACCTCAGATAATAACAATAGTTGAGATATCAGTCTGAGGAAGTTTATGAAGCATTGGTTGCTATTTCGGAAGAAGCCAGAGATCCAAAAGCTAAAAGTGAAGCACAGTCATTGGCCTCTGAAATATCCAGCTTCAAGTTTCTAACATCTGTCGTAATCTGGTTTGACATTCTTGTTAAAATCTCAAGTGTAAGTAAGCAAAATAATGCAGAGTCCAATGATGCAGCTTGATTCAACACTTACCTTACTAAACAACACACAAGACTTTTTAGTGAAATACAGAGAACATGGATTCAAAGAAGCACAGGTTACAGCAAGAGAGCTTGCACAGGCACTCGGTGTAGAACCAAAAATTTCCATGTGTGAATGTGACATGAGTTTCAAGGAAAAACGACAAATAAGAATATGAAGGAGCAGATGAGCCATAGACGATCCAGAAAAGAAATTTGAGGTTGAATTTTTAATGTTTGATGGATAAAGCAGTATCTGCCTGTTGATGAAAGGTTTAATACCTTGCAAGTACACCATGAACAGTTTGGATTTTGTATGACATAACTAAATTCAACGAAATAGGAAAACAGAGCAACTAATGACGAAGTGCAAGAACCTAGAGAGCCTCCTGAAGCAACGGTGATAGTTTTGATTTAAATGGACTTGAACTGTACGAAGAATTGAGTACACTGTCATCAATGTTGCCACATGCAAAATCGTGATGGACATTGTACAGTTTATTCATACCTGCAAACTTGTTGACATATATCCTAATGTGTACGTTGCCACTCGTATTCTATGACAATTCTTGTAACAGTAGCATCCAGGAGAACGGAGTTTCTCAAAACTAAAGCTCATTAAAAACTATCTCCACTCTACAATGAGTCAGGAACGCTAAATGGTCTTGCTATTCTTGCAATCGAACAAGACACGACTTTGTCTTTGTCATACGATGACATATTACTGATTTTAGCCAAAAAGCCAGACAGTTTGCTTTAATTAAAAACAAATCTTTGTTTCATACTTCTTCATATAATTTCCAATAAAATTTTGATAAATAAAAAAAAAATATTATTTGATCATTCTGTCATATCAGAATTTTTCTATGTGCTGCTTCTTTAGTGCTAGTCCATCAGCATTACAGTGTGCTTAATTAAGTTAAACTGGTTTTAATACGTGAATGTGCAAATTTTCCAATACTGTAAGCTTATGTTTGTGTTGCTAAGAGCAGATCAGGCACGGGGCACCAGTTTAATAATCTCGCCTAGGGCACCATAAATTCCTAAGCCGGCCTGGTCTCATGACCAAATTTGATGGCCTCACAGTGTGTCCGGCAACTCTCACTGGTGGCGCTCTGAACTTTCCCTATAATCCTAACTAACTTTAGGAGAAACCAATAAAATACACCGGGGGGGGGGCAGGGACGCTCCTGCTNGTCACTGGGCCTCTGGGGAACGTTTGTGGGGGGAAAAGCCTCTTAAGTCAAGGAAGTTTCTTTGCCTGAGTTGAGGCCAGTTCCTGAGTTGGAGTGGGGGAGGGGGAGAAATCTAGGCTAGACTTTGTCTTCCCTTTCCTCAGTCTCTCCCATCTCCAAAGGTGTCCAACAATCTATCCTTGGAGGAGACCAAGAAACATTGCCCAGTTTGTGTCCAGAGCTTCCTTTCCCTCAGGGCATCTCAGCCAATCTGTCCTGCTCACCCAGGGTCAGCCATCGTGACTGAGCCTTCCCATGCTCTGGTCTCACCAGCTGGATGCCATCCTCAGGCCTATGGCCTTGTTCCACTAAAACATACAGAAGCCTGTGAGGTGCTCAAGTACTATGGCAACGGGGACCAGAGACGCACCTATTGTAGAGAGATCTATACCTCTTCCCAAGATCAGGTCAGCCGCCCCGTCACCTTCTCCTTCAGAAGGGAGGGAACGCAGTGATTTCTGGGACTAAATCAGTCCCTGTTAAGATGTCTCCAGTGGGGAACCCTAAATCACTAGTCTTTGAAATCTTGGTCTTCTCTTAATATGGATTTGGGCAAGACTGTTGTAAATAAAACCCAGCAGAGTAACAAACTACAGCCCTTGCCCCAGCCCAAGAAGATGGGAGAGAAGGGATAACAAAACACCCCTGCATGGACACTTATGGTCCTCCAAGCCAAAGGAGCTGGCACGTGGCATATCATGTAGCCTGGGGATCAGACCCTGCAATCGTATCTTCCAGGTAACAATAATATCAGTTTGGTGTTGGCAGATGATAGTTACCATCTGAGGGGCAGTTAGAGGCCGGGGCTTTATCAGTGAAATGATGGTCTGGTTTATAGCAGACATCAGGCTGAGGCTGACACCCAGCATGGAAAATTTCAGGCCAAATGGTTAACACTGGGAAAATTACAAGCAACTGAACATGGGACCTTATAAAGGGAAATGCTGGACAACCTTAATAGGCCCCGGCTATAAATATGATAATCAGACACAGCAACTACTGTAGTTATGTATTAGAGGGGTAGCCTTGTTAGTCTGGATCTTTGTCATGCATCCAACAAAGTGGGTATTCACCCACGGAAGCTCATGCTCCAAAACGTCTGTTAGTCTATAAGGTGCCACAGGATTCTTTACTGCTTTTACTGTAGTTATGTTCCTGAAAAATGCAACTTTAAGTGAAACAATGTTAAGCGAATTTAATTTCCCCATAAGAATTAAAGTAAATGGAGGGGTTAGGTTCCAGGGAAATTTTTTTCACCAGACAAAAAACTATTGTGATGGGGCAAGGCCAGATGGCTACAGTAAAGTACTGAGAAACAGGTATGTTAGCTCCAGGCTAAACAAATCCCTAGGACCATGGTAAGCAAATGGCAGTTGCTGCAGGTTAATCCAGGCACCTGGAGCCAATTAAGACCTTTCTGGAAGGCAGTGGAGAAGCTACTGTAATTAGGCATCCCCGTTGCAGTCAATCAGGGCAGGCTAAATCAGGCACCTGGGTGTAAAAAGGAGCTCACCCCATCCAGGAGGGAGGAGCCCGAGGAGAAGGAGTGCGAGTGAGAAGCTGAGGTGCAGAGTGAGGTGAGAGTGCGAGTGAGAGTGAAGAGTGAGAGGAGAGTGTACTGCTGGGGATTATGGAGACAAGCATATCAGACACCAGAGGGAGTCTTGGTGAGGCATAAAGAAGGGTTTGGAGGAGGCCATGGGGAAGTAGCCCAGGGAGTTGTAGCTGTCATGCAGCTGTTACAGGAGGTACTATAGACAGCTGCAACTCCATAGGGCCCTGGGCTGGAACCTGGAGTTAGACGTGGTGGGCCGGGTCCCCCAAACTCCCAACTCCTGATCGACACAGGAGTTGAAACAGACTGTGGGGGAAATCACTGGACCTGAGCAACATCTGCAAGAGCGCAGGACCCACCAGGTAGAGGAGGAACTTGTCACAGCATATATAATATAACACACACCACCAGAGTATTCCTTGTAAACAAACAATTAATACTGTTCACAGCTATTGATGACTGTGAGCTTGGTTGAGGTGGTGAAGTTAGACGCGGAAGAGGGTGGGATATTCCCAGGTAATGCCTTTGCGCTATGATGAAACTAGCACTCGGCTGCAGCCTCAGGGTTAACTGTTGTTAAATGTAGCCTCACACTCTACAGGCAGCAGGAGTGAGAGGGAGGGGAGACAGCACAGCAGACAGCGAGACAGACACACCACCTTGGTTGTGGAGAGATGAGAAATGCACACTGCCCCTTTAGTCAGGAACGCTACCCTTTAAGTACATTGTTTTAAGAGGATCAGGCATGAGACGAGCAGCTGCCCTCAGGCTCTCTCGCTGTGTTCTCTGTCCCTGCCCCCCCTGCTCTAGATGGAGAAGGGTTAGCAGGGTTAAAGCGGGCAGGTACACCCTGACATAGCCCCCTCCCTTTTGCTCCCCCTGCACAGCAGCAGAGGTCAGGGAGCAGCTCTAGGCGGGGCAGGAGCAGGCTGTCCTTAGGCACAGCAAAATAGGCAAATGGGGTAGGCCTCACTTGCCTGGTGCCACCATCTGCCAGCAGCCCAACAGAGAGAAGCAGTGGAGCAATGTAAGAGCAGGGCTGCTGGGTCCTCGAGAGAATCAAATGCAAGCACAGTCTGAGGGAGGGGATTGGCTGCTGGCGTTCTGGTGAAGGCGGAGGAGGTAAGGGCTGGGGAAGAGAGCTCACTGTGGTGCGACGTCTTCTCCCCCCGGCTTGAGGTGAGGCGAGGGCTCTGTGCGTCTGGAACCAGTATCCTTTGTTGTCCCCATAACACCATTCTATCTCCCCCCCGCCCCGGAGCACCCCTCCTTTCCCCTCCTCCTCAGAGGCATCCCTCTCTCTCTCTCCTCCCTTCCGTCAGGGCTGGGTTGGGTAGGTGCGGGATATGGGAGCGTGAGGGGAAGAAGGCTGGCTGGTGCTGCTGAGGAATGAAAGTGAAAGTAACTCACTTCCTCTCGGCAGCTGAGCCAGGGATTGGAAATGTCACACAGGCTTGGCTAGGGTTAGCCAGAGGTGTGAATATTCAGGAATAGGGGATTGGGGTAAGTGATTCAGTATCCCTATTTTATAGGGACAGTCCCACTTTGGGGTCTTTTCTCATATAGGCTTCTTTTACCCCCCTGCCCCCCCATCCCTTGTCTGATTTTCAACTTTCTCCTGGTCATCTTACGTGGGGGTGCATTGGGCCTATATCAAGACAAAGCCCCAAAATCGGACTGGCCCCTAAAATCAGGACATCTGGATCTGGCCACCCTAGCTGGGGAGTGCCTTCCCCCGGGCTGGCAGCTGCCAGTGATCCATCTCATCCGGGGGGAGCTGCACAGGGCAGGAATGAGCGCTGTGGCTCCATGGTGCCCTGTCCCTGAGATCAGATGCTGTGCAACTCACCATGGTCCATAAGGCTGGTGGAGGTGCCCATTGCGGTTGAGGACCTGAGGGTTTGCTGCGCTTGCCACTCTGCACCCCAAGAGTGGTTTTTGGGGTCCTGGCAGATTTTCCACTCTTCCCTCCCTCTACTCGCAGCTGTTGACCAGCAGGCTGGGGGTGAGCCAAGCAGAAAGCAGTACTGTGTTGCCATTGATTGTCATTTAACAACTTGTTGCCAAAATTCTTGCTAACATCCTGAATCCAATTCAATATTTTTTTTTAAAAAAATCAATATCTAGCCAAAACAGAAATTAAGTGTTGGGACAATTATTAGTGACAGGTTTGGTTGAGGCAGGGAGTGGGCCAGTTTTCATCAGAGAAACAAAAAATGTTGACTATTTCCATGCCTGTTACTCCTGATAAGAGCCCTCCAACAACTGTAATATGCTCATCTCCTTACTAGTGTAAAAGCAGGGGTCGGCAACCTACGCACACGTGTCAAAGGTGGCAGTGACTGGTTTTTGATGGTATGGCGCGGCAGGCTGAGCGGCTCAGCCCATCACTGCTCGGGGTTCCAGCTGCTGCCCTATTGCCAGCTGGACACCAGCCATCGGCCCCATCAGCACCTGCTGCTGCCTGGGGACCCCCAAGGAACCCCAGGCTGGCAGTGGGCTGAGCACGGACCGGTGACCAAGAACCTCAGATAATAAACAATAGTTGAGATATAATCTGAGGAGTTTATGAAGCATTGGTGCTATTCGGAAGAAGCCAAGATCCAAAAGCTAAAGTAGAGCACATCATTGGCCTCTGAAATATCCAGCTCAAGTTTCTAACATCTGTCGTAATCTGGTATGACATTTTGTTAAACTCAAGTGTATGCAAAATAATGCAGAGTCCAATATGCAGTTTGATTCAACACTTACCCTTACCTAAACAACACAACAAGACTTTTTAGTGAATACAGAAACATGGATTCAAAGAAGCACAGGTTACAGCAAGAGAGCTTGCACAGCACTCGGTGTAGAACCAAAATTTCCATGTGCGAATGTGACACGAGTTTCAAGGAAAAATGCACAATAGAATATGAGGAGGCAGATGAGCCCATAGACAACTCAGAAAAGAAACTCTGAGGTTGATTTTTAATTTGGTGATGGTAAAGCAGTATCTGCTGTGATGAAAGTTAAACCTTGCAAGTACACCCTGAACAGTTTGGATTTTGTATGACATAACTAAATTCAACGAAATAGGACAAACAAGAGCAACTAATGACAAAGGCAAGAACCTAGAGAGCCTCCTGAAGCATGGTGATAGTTTCATTTAAATGACTTGAACTGTACGAAGAAGTTAGTACACTGTCATCATGTTGACCACAATGCAAAATCGGTGTGACATTGTACAGTTTATTCATACCTGCCAAACTTGTGACATATACCTAATGTGTACATTGCACTCGTATCTACTGACAATTCCTGTAACAGTAGCATCAGCAGAACGGAGTTTCTCAAAACTAAAGCTCATTAAAAACTACTCCGCTCTACAATGAGTCAGGAACGCTAACTGGTCTTGCATTCTTGCAATCGAACAAGACACGAACTTGTCTTGTTCATACGATGACATATTACTGATTTGCAGCCAAAAAAGTCAGAAGATTGCTTTAATTAAAAACAAATCTTTGTTTCAATACCTCTATATAAAATTCAATAAATTTTGATAAATTAAAAAATATGTTATTTTGCATCTTTCTGTTCATATCAGAATTTTTTCTATAGTGCTGCTTTGCTTTATTGCGTCCTCAGCATTACAGTGTGCTTAATTAAGTTAAACTGGTTTTAATAACATGCATGTGGCAAGTTTTCCAGTACTGTAAGCTTATGTTTGTGTGGCTAAGAGCAGATCAGGCACAGGGGCACCAGTTTAATAATCTCGTCTAGGGCACCATAAATCCTAAGGCTGGCCCTGGGCAGGAGCAGCGCATGGCAGTAGGGGGAGGGACAGCTGAACTGCCTGGCAATTGATAGCCTGCTAGGCAGCTGCTGCACAGGGAACTTAGGGGAGCGGAGAGCTGACAGGGGGGCTGCCGATCCATCCTAGTTACAAGCCCCCACCAGCTAGCTCCAACAGGCTGCTCTTCCTGCAAGCAGTGGACAAAGCAGGAGGCTGCCAAACAACACTTTAGGAGGGAGCATTGCACAAGTTTAAACGAGCATGTTCCCTAATTGATCAGCAACATGACAACAAAACAACGTTAACCAGGACAACTTCAAGTGAGAAGTTACTGTAGTTACAGATCATAACAGTGGACTGCTACTTTGTTTTTATTAAGCCATCTGTTTTTAGACAAGAAGAGAGAGAATCAAAATCCCTGATGAATCAGGGAATATTGTCAGGAATTTGAGCACAACGAGGGAGACGAAATGCATGGAGAATTTCGGACGACTAGGACTCTCTTCTTGTAGCAGTGTAGAACAATAAACAGGGATAGAACTCCATCTAACAGGCTTGCTCACCAGGGAGGGCTCATTGCCTGCTTGCTCAGTAAAAGGCAGCCAGATCAACCAATTCTCCAATCTTTGACTTCTGGTCCATGTAACTTCCCTTGTCAAACGCCAGTTGCTACTGAGTCTGTAAACTCTCGGAGAACTGGAGCTTACTGCATTGTCTGCTGACTACATTGGCTGTCTTGAGCTGTGTGCCCTCCCAAAGAGCTGAGCGAGGCGTGCTGGCTCCATGCACATGGACAACAAGCACTTTGCCTGAACAAGGCCCTGTCAAGATTAACCTTTTAAACTAGCGAATGCTCAGGCAGCCAGTCACCAGCGGCTAGATCCACAAGGGGACTTACTTGCCTAACTAGTCCAACTTTTAGATACCACTAAGATCTCAAACAGCCCCCATCAGCTGCCATCTAATCCTGTAGGTGCTTAAGTTTCTGCTGGTGGGTACACGCCCAACTGCCAAACTCCTGATGCTGCTGAGCAGCTCAGCTCCCCCGCAGATGCCTAATCCCTGTCAGGATTTAAGTATTCACGGGGCCAGAGAGAGAGTGAGATTGCAGAACCTAGTGGTTTGGGCACCAGTGGGGATGTGGGAGACCAGGCTCCCAGGCCCTGCTCCAAGTCAGGCAGAGCTGGGATTTGAAAACAAGTCTCTCATAGGTGAGTGCCCTAAACATGGGGCTATTGGCCATAATGGGAGGCAGGGGAGGCAGTGAAGAAGGAAGGAAAGAAGGGGCTGACCTGGTTTAGGCACCTGACTCCATGAGAGGTATCATGGCTGCAAATCTGGATCAACAGGAGAGGCCTCCCTCTGGTCCGGACTTATGTACCTAACCACCTTTTGAGAAACAGGGCCCAAACCTGCCCATTTCCTTAGCATTTCCTAGCAGCTGGCTTAGGTGATTCTGTTCAGCTTGCTGGCTTTGGTGAATCCCTTTCTTAGGGACCTAACTCTCCCTACCCAATGCATGGGAGCCTGGGTGCCTGACTCGGGGCTGTGAATTCCACTGGGTGACAGGACACCTAGGAGTTAGGTGTTGCAACAGCTAGATGTACAGTGGGACTTAGCCCCAGGTGACCTCTAACCTCCAAGGGCTTGGGAGGAGACATGAGTAGGCTCTGAGCCATGTCGGACTCAGAGTTGACAAAGTGGGTCCCACTCAGGAGAACTCTTGTAAGTCTGTTGTACGTGATAGGACCCCATCCCTTCCCATATGTCACTCCCTTGGCTGTGGAGCCATTTCCTCTTTGGGCCTGGTATCGACTGATCTCTCTTAGGCTGGGGCCCGCCAGCAGGGAGGATGCATTGGGAGCAGGGCCGGCTCCAGGCACCAGTGAAGGAAGCAGGTGCCTGGGGTGGCCAATAGAAAGGGGCGGCACTCCGTCCGTTATTGGGGTGGCACATCCAGGTCTTCGGCTGCAATTCAGTGGCGACTCCTTCATTTCCTCTCTTCCTCTTTGGCGGCACTTCAGCAGCAGCTCAATCGGGTTTTTCTTTTTTTCTTTTTTTTTCTTCACTACGTGGGGTGGCAAAAAAGCTGGAGCCAGCCCTGATTGGGAGGCCAGGGATGGGGAAGAACTGGTACAATGCCCAGAGTGATGCAGCCGGATGGGTCGGCAGGGAGTGTGGAGGGTCCCAAACGGGAAGAGATGGCACCTTCGGGAGCTAAAGGAGGGCTAGAGAGGAGCTTGGCACAGGTTTATTTGCCCAGTGGTGCTGTCTCCTTCCCTCGTGGGGTATGAGAAAGTGTTTTTGTTGAAGTCGGAGCTCTGATGAATAGGCTGCACAGCCAGTGAGGGGCTTTTAGAAGAGACAATAGCTTAGACTCCAGAGTCTTTGGGGCAGGGACTGTTATTTGTTGTGGTAGCACCTAAGAGCCGCATTCATGGGCCAGGCCCCCTTTGGGCAAAGTGCCATACAAACGGAATAAAAAGATGATCCCTGCCCCAAAACGCTGGCCATCCAACATCGCCAATTTATCAGGAGAAACACATCTCTCACAAGGTGTTGCAGATGTAAGCAGAGACTAAATGAGCTTTCCCCTGACATCTAGTGACAAGCTGGGGGAAGAGGCTTCAGAAACAGGCTGCGTTTGCATAGACTCGCCCACTCTGCCTAGATGTGCAGCATGACAGAGCTGCTTTTCCCAAATGATCACTTTTGGCTGGTGTTGGATTACAGATCACTTTGTCATTGAGTGCAGGGTGATGAAAAGTTGTCCTTGTTGTGTGCAGTGGGGGTTGGCAGAGCTGTGCTTCGCCTGCCCTGGTTGAAGGAGTCACTCTCAACTGAACTGCATTTCGTAAGCAGTGGGGAATGTGCCAAAGCCCCACTGTGGATGAGAGAGTGTGAGGACAGGTGTTCCTACCTGGTAGGGTGTGCGCTGCTTGAGAGTCCTAGATGCTATCTGACCCTTGAGCTGTCTCCACTGCATATTGACAAAGATGATTAGACTCAATTTAAGTTCAGAGTAAGGACTATTTAAAAAATCTGGACATGCACAAGGCCATGGGTCTGGATCTAATGCATCTGAGGGTGCTGAGGGAATTGGCCGATGTGGTTGTAGAGCCATTGACCATTATCTTTGAAAACTTGTGGTGCTCAGGGGAGGTCCTGGGCAATAGGAAAAAGGCAAATATACTGCTCATCTTGAAAAAAGGGAAGAAGGAGAATCCGGGGAATTACAGATCGGTCAGCCTCACCTCAGTCCCTGGAAATATTATGGAGCAGGTCTTCAAGGCATTTTGAAGCACTTGGAGGAGAGGAAGGTGATCAGGAACAGTCAACATGGATACTCCAAGGGCAAGTCATTCCTGACCAACCTGATTGCCTTCTATGATGGGATAACTGACTCTGGATATGGGGAAAGCAGTGGACGTGCTATATCTTGATTTTAGCAAAGCTTTTGAAATGGTCTCCCACAGTATTCTTGACAGCAAGGTAAAAAGGTATGGATTGGATGAATGGATTATAAGGTGGAAAGAAAGCTGACTAGATTCTAGGGCTCAGTGGGTAGTGATTAATTGATCCATGTCTAGTTGGCAGCGGATATCAAGTGGAGTGCCCCAGGGGTCGGACCTGGGGCCAATTTTTTTCAACATCTTCATTAAAGATCTGGATGATGGGATGGATTGCACCCTCAGCAAGTTCGTGGATGACACTAAGTTGGGGGGAGAGGTAGATATGCCAGAGGGTAGGGATAGGGTCCAGAGTGACCTAGACAAATTGGAGGATTGGGCCAAAAGAAATCTGATGAGGTTCAACAAGGACAAGTGCAGAGTCCTGCACTTAGGATGGAAGAATCCCATGCACCGCTACAGGCTGGGGACTGATTGCTTAAGCAGCTGTTCTGTGGAAAAGGACTTGGGGATTACAGTGGACGAGAAGCTGGATATGCATCAACAGTGTGCTATTGTTGCCAAGATGGCTAATGGCATATTGGGCTGCATTAGTAGGAGCATTGCCAGCAGGTCAAAGGAAGTGATTATTCCCCTCTATTCGGCTCTGGTGAGGCCACATCTGGAATACTGTGTCCAGTTTCGGGCCCCCCACTACAGAAAGGATGTGGACAAATTGAAGAGAGTCCAGCAAAGGGCAATGAAAATGATTAGGGGGCTGGGGCACATGACTTATGAGGAGAGGCTAAGGGAACTGCGATTGTTTAGTCTGCAAAAGAGAAGGATGAGGTGGTGGGGGGAGGGATTGATAGTAACCTTCAGCTACCTGAAGGGAGGTTCCAAAGAGGATGGAGCTCAGCTGTTCTCAGTGTTAGCAGATGACAGAACAAGGAGCAATGGTCTCAAGTTGCAGTGGTGTAGGTCTAGACTGGATATTAGGAAACCCTATTTCACTAGGAGGGTGGTGAAGCACTGGAATGGGTTACCTAGGGAAGTGGTGGAATCTCCATCCTTAGAGGTTTTTAAGGCCCAGCTTGACAAAGCCCTGGCTGGGATGATTTAATTGATGTTGTTCCTGCTTTGAGCAGGAGGTTGGACTAGATGACCTCCCGAGGTCTCTTCCTATCTAATCTTCTATGATTCAATTGAGAGTCTTTTGTTACGGATCACTGGAGCTGGAATCACTGATAACCAGGTCTCAGTGCTAAGGCTTAGAGCTGCTGTGGGCCAGTGTCTCTGGTCAAAGAGCTTGCCCAGCCTGCACTAGCACTGAGGCTCCCCCACTAATTACTGAAGTCACTGAGAGCTCCCGTGGGACCTCAAGCCATCCCAAAGGTTGCAGTGGCAGAGCGAATGGTGGTGCAGCGAATGGTGGCGGAGCATGTGACAGCAGGGTGAAGGATGGCAGAGTGAACGGCAGCACAGTGGTAGCAGCGATGCAGAGTGACCAGCATGCAATTGTGCCTCTGAATGCTGGGTCTTCGCTGACTAAGGACAGCAACTGTGAGCGGGATGTGGTGTGTGGAGGGAGAGGGGAGTGATGTGTTAAAGGTACATTTGTTTGTCAGATTTTCACACTGCAAGGTGAGAGGCTGAGGTAAAGGATGCTGCCCAACACACTCTGGGGTGGATATTTTGCTCCAGGGCCTAAGTTTTTGAATCCTTCTTGTGATGTTTTCCCAAATAGGTGCTGGGTTCCTTTCCCCTTTTATTAGAAGTTTTCTTTTCCAGCCACAGACTCTGTGCTTGCGAGAGGGGAAGTATTGCCTCTTAGAGGTGCCCGGGGGTGATGTGTAATTTTCCCAGGTTACTGGGCGAGGGCTCAAACCAGTTCTGTGTTGTATTGTTAAGAGGAACCCCTAGATATTGAAACTGGTTGCTGTCAACCAGGGGTGAAAGTAAGTCAGGACACTAACTGGTACAGGGCCGGGGGAGGCTCCAGCCCCCAGAAGGGGTGAGGCCTTGGGCAGAAAGGACAGGGCTCAGGGGTAAGCATCCCCCAGCTAGCCCTTCCAAGCCACCTGGCCCGTGCCGCCCAGGGCTCCCATGTTGATTTAAAGGGCCTGGGGCTCCGGATGCCGCTGCTGCACTAGTGCTCCCTTTGCTCCCCCTCTCCCCCCTACCCCAGCCTCATAGAATCAGGGAGGAATAACTCAGTGGTTTGAGCATTGGCCTGCTAAACCCAGGGTTATGAGTTCAATCCTTGAGGGGGGCCATTTAGGGAAATGGGGTAAAAATCTGTCAGGGGATTGTCCTGCTTTGAGCAGGGGGTTGGACTAGATGATCTCCTGGGATCCCTTCTAACCCTGATATTCTAGGGTCCTTTGCTGTGGCAGTGCTCTAACTTTGCTCCCCCTTCCCCCATGTTGGCAGGCCTACCAGCAGGGCTGCTGACAGGGGAAGCAAATGGGGCAGGGACGTTAAAGCGCTGCAGTGTTTTAATGTGGACTGGGTATGAGTGGGTGCAGGTTCAGGGCTGCGCGGGGGGGGAAGGGCAAGGGGGCAATTTGCCCGAGCCCTGGCCTGGCGGTGGTCCGGGTCTTTGGCAGCGCGGGGAGGGCCTTCAGTGCCGCTGAAGATGCAGAGTGACTGAAGGGCCCGCAGACATCAAAATGCTGCCGAAGACCCAGACCACTGCCAAGTGTGCACAAGCGCCACAGTTTTGCCCCAGGCCCCCTGTATCCTCTGGGCAGCAGCCCTGTGCAGGTTCTTACCGGAATGGAGTACTGGCTCACTTTCACCCCTGCTGCCAACTCCACCAGGCAGAAAGGTTACACAGGACAAACTCTTATAACCTTCCACCTCCTTAGCCAGTTCAGCAGAGTGATTTACAGCAAACCTGGATTTGACTCTGGGACTCTCTCATGCTTTCTGAAGTCACCATCATTAAAGCTCTGAGGCTGATTGCTTCTAAAGCTATGTCTACACTTACAGCAGTGTGTAGACTATCAGACCATGTATGTACCCCTACCATGACAGCGCAGAAAGTTCCATTGCTGAGGCAAGTGGAGTAAAGACACATCAGAAGTGTAGGGTATATACCCTACATGGCTCTCTGCATGCCCAAGCAGTGCCTCCCTGTCTACCTTGATATTTTTATTAGGGTAGTGCTGGAGCCTTTCCCCACTGCCTCCCTCCGCCGGAGCCTCTCCCTGCTGCACGTAGCTACACAGGGCAGACGTGAGGGCACAGCTTGCTTTTCACGGTGGTATATAGCTACGTGTACTCCCCATGTTGAAATCAGGGTTTGGGTGACCAGATGACAAAAAGCAAATGTTGGGATACATGGGGGGTGGGGGGCGGCACCAAAGCAAAAAAAAAAAAAAAAATGCTGGAGCGCCACCGAAGCCAAATATCAAGACAAATGGCATCCCAATAATACATCCATTGGGACACTGGACAAACAGCTGAATATCCAGACGTCTGGTCACCGGGTAGACAAGGCCTAAGGAGGCCTCATGTTGCTCAGTAGTGACATCTGCTGTCTGCTCAGGAGAATCCTGCCCAGATGACTGCAAGATAGTGTCACGAGATCTGCGCCTGGGGAAAGGCACAGTTACATGATTATTTCTATTACAATGACACCTAGAGGCCCCTACCAAGATCAGAGCCTTATTGTGCTATGCTCTGAACATACACATAATGACAAGCAGTCTCTGTTGCCCCAGGGAATGACTTGTCCAAGATCACGCAGTAGGTCAGTGGCAGCACCAAAAACGAAACTGAGATCTCCTGGCTCCCAGTCCAGTGCTCTCTCCACTAGAACAGTCTGTTTCTCAGTACAGACTTTTGTTTGTTGCCATCCCCTCCTCCGCCTGTCCTCTCCATTTCATGTCCTGACCCATTCCCTCTCAACATGGGGTAGTTCTGTCCTGTGCAGGAATTCTACATGGGTACTACTAGTCAGTCCATGGCTTCTAAGGTTAGAGGAAAATGTAGCATGTGCAGCAATACTATTAATTTCTGATGATCAGTTTCATTACAGACGAGGAGGAGAGAGCTAAGCAATAATATTTTAGCAGTGTCACCTTTTCAGGAAGTCAACAATAATGCAGCTCTAACGGAATCCTAACAGGTTTGCTCCTTAAAGACTTTCTCTTGTCGTTTTTGAGCCCTGTCTCCTGTGGGTACTTTCCCTGTTTTGGGCCCAGGCAGAAAGCGCAACAGGACTTCACAGCCCAATGTGGCTTAAAAGTAAAAAGAGAGAGTGTTGCCACCTTTTGGCGTATTTTATAACTGAGTCTTCTGAGAAAGTTTGTTTGCCAGACCAAGACAGCTTCCAGGAGCAGCTCCAGGCCCCAGCACGCCAAGCGCGTGCTTGGGGTGGCATGCTGCGGGGGGTGCTCTGCCGGTCGCCGGGAGGGCGACAGGCAGGCAGCCTTTGGCGGCGTGCCTGTGGAGGGTCCACTGGTCCCACGGCTCCGGTGGACCGGCAACCGGCAGAATGCCCCCCGTGGCATGCCGCCGTGCTTGGGGCAGCCAAATGTCTAGAGCCACCCCTGACGGCTTCAATCATTTTCTTGGAAGAAAAACGTCAGTTGCAAAAGCCTGAAGTTACTTGGTTTTGAACCTTTCTGGTTGCAAAAATTGACCTGGATCTGAATTAAGGGCATGCTCTTATCACAGAAATCAGAGCTGGGCAAGAGCTAGTCGATCATCTAACTCATCCTTCTGCCAGTGCAGAACTCAGATACTATCGTGAGGGCATGATGTTCTCCTTCCACAACAAACAGGAGATGAAGGACCTACCCAGGCATAGTGGGATCCAAATCACCTTGTTGACTAAATATACACACTGCTGCTCTGGCTGGATTCTGGCAGCTTCTAAAAACACAGCACATGGTGAGCGCTACTAGAGGGCTCACAAACTATTTAAAAGAATGTTACCCTACTATATATTGCAGTGCGGTATAAATGCCTGGACACTAGGTTATGTACACTGCAGTCATGTGTACACGAGCTGCAAAGTACACATGCCTGAGCTAGCTTTAATCTAGCTAGCTCGCATACCAAGAGCAGTGATGTGATGGCAGCACAGACTTCTGCATTTGCACATTGGTTAATTACTTGTGTGGTTAGCCTGCACTGAAGCCCAGTGTTTCACTGCCAGTACCTGAGCTGTTTAGATTAAAGCTAGCTCAGGTATGTATACACAAGTTGCTCTCACAGCCTGTGAGTGCAGAGCAGACTTACCCTGGAGAGGGGGAGAGGGATGGTCTTGTAGTTACAGCACTGCTGGAGGACTCTGAAAATTGGCATGAAATTCCTCTCTTTAATCTGGCCCAGTCAGTTCCAGTGTGCCTCAGTTGTCTATTGATAAAACGGGGGTGTTGTATTTGTGAGGTGTTCAGACACTACCGTGGAGGAAGAGATGGCATAAATACCTAGATCTAGAGAGCGAATTCCTTCTTCAGCTTTGTCCTACCCTGGAGCTGAAAGAGTCCAAGGCTATTTAACTTCCAAACAGGCTTCAAGGCCCATCTCTTTATGGGAAGCCTTTGGAGCAGGGGATGTGATTTGAGGGCACTGTTTAGTGGGGCTGGGGTATTCCTCCTCATTTCTCCTCTGCTCTAGAGGTTAATCTGGTCCTGCTGTGGATGGTGCATACACATAATGACAAGCAGTCTCTGTTGCCACTGGGAGTGACTTGCCCAAGATCACACAGTAGGTCAGTGGCAGAACCAGAAATGAAACGGAGGTCTCCTGGCTCCCAGACCAGTGCTCTCTCCACTAAAACAATCTGTCTTTCAATATAGGCTTGGAAATCTTGGCTGCACAAAGGCCCGTGGGAGTTTTGCCATTGACTTCACTGAGACCGGGACTTCGCCCTGTTTTTAAATAATGACATAAGATGCTTATTGTCTAGGCCAGGCGGCTTTGCTGTGTCTGTCCTTAGAAATCCAAATAAATCCTCTCTGGGTGAGACTTTTCCTTATCCTCTGATGAGAAGCAAACTCTCCTTCCCACTCACTCCCCTGTTTTACACCCCTCCTCCCGAGTCTGTAGATTTTGCCTCTTCCTTTCATTGTCTCCTCCTATCTCTAACTGCTTCTACCACTTCTTTCTCGCACAAAACCATTTTAGAAATCCCAAGCTGCTTTATGGCCTTAAACTCATTTGTACACCTGTCCACTTGGTGGCCCACTTCGCTACTATTTAAACACTCTTCTAACGACCATAAGTAGCTTAAATGTGTCAGAAAATCACAAGCAAAGCCCCTCTTTGACTGTCCTGGTAGCAAATGGTTCCCTGCTGTTATTGCCCACAATCCCGCAAAAAGATGAGAGGCGTCTTCTGTTTTCTCAGTGCTTTGTGCAATCCAGCCTTCATTTTTGTCTGCTTTCTGGATCTGGGGCTATGTGAAGGGCGGGATGACTATGCGCCCTGTTTTCATCATCCCTATTTAGAGTGGGGAAGTTCCATTCTGGACAACCATTTTCAAGAAAGATAAATTTAACCTGGAACAGGTGCAGAGAAGGGCTACTAGTATGATCAGGGAATGGAGAGCCGGTCTTATGAGGGGAGACTGGAAGAGCTTGGCTTGTTTCGACTAGCAAAAAGGCAGTAGAGAAGGGATATGACAGTGCTCTATAAATACAATGGGGTGGGGGTAAACATCAGGGAGGGAGAAGAGCCATTTAAGTTAAAGGACAATGTTGGCACAAAAAGAAATGGCTATAAACTGGCCATGAACAGATTCAGTCTAGAATTTAGACAAAGGTTTCTGACCATCAAAGGGATGAAGTTCTGGAACAGCCTCCCAATAGGAGTTGAGGGGGCAAACAACTTGATTCGTTTTGAGGGTATGTCTACACTACCCACCGGATTGGCTGGTAGTGATCGATCTGTCGGGGATTGATGTATCGCGTCTCATTTAGGAGTGATACATCTGTCCCTGAACGCACTCCCCATCAACTCTGGAACTCCACCAGGTCGAGAGACGGAAGTGGAGTCGACGGGGGAGCCGCAGCCGTTGATCCCGCGCCGCGAGGACACAAAGTAAGTGATTCTAAGTCAATCTAAAATACGTCAAAAGCAGCAGAGAATCCTGTGGCACCTTATAGACTAACAGACGTTTTGGAGCGTGAGCTTTCGTGGGTGAATACCCACTTCCGCTACGCTATTCTCATAGATGAAGCTGCGTATCTTAGATCGATCCCCCTCTCCCCCTAGTGTAGACCAGGGGTAAGAGAGCTGGACAAATGTATGAGTGGAATTGTGTGACATGATTGCTTTTGCAGGTAGGTGGCAGGGCTCAGCAGCCCTAAGACTCACTTCTGGTTTATGTCTCATTTTCCTAAAAGTTTACGCTTCAGGGTTTCAGCCAGTCACCTGCAAGGGTCAGCAAGGGATTAGCGCTTTCCCGTCAATGTATTCTGGGAAGGCGTTTTCACTCCTTCCTCTGATGCATCAGGGCCGGCCATGGCTGGAGATGGGACACTGGGCAGGAAGGACCAGGGATCTGAGGTAGCATTGAGCATTCTCCCTCTCAGGTGCTTGGCCGGCGGGTTCTTGCTCACATGCTCAGGGTCTAACTGATCACCATATGTGGGGTTGGTAAGGAATTTCCCCCCAGGTCATATTGGCAGTGAACTTGGGGGCTCTTTGCCTTCTTCTGTAGCAGGGGGTGCAGGTCATTTGCCAGGATTATCTGAGTACATCTCATTTAATCATTTCTCTGCCATTGCTTGGTTTCTCATGTGCCACAGGAAGAGAACAGAATCGTCTAGTCTCCTGTGGGCTGTGCTACTTTGGTCTCATTTGGGTTGTTGGGTTTCGTGTGCAGGTACAAGGTGGCGTTGGTGGCCTTTGATATACAGAAAATCAGACTAGATGATCTGGTGGTTTTATTCTGGCCTTGAACTCTGAGTCAGTGGCGTAAGCAGCAGACTGGGATTCAGGAGACCTGAGTTCTACTACCAGCTCTGCTGTGTGACCATATGCAAGTTCTTTCTTTCTCTGTCTTGTCTGTTTAGACCAGGGGTTCTCAAACTGGTGGTCGTGACTCCTCTGGGGGTTGCGAGGTTATTACATGGGAGGGGTTGTGAGCTGTCAGCCTCCACCCCAAACCTCACTTCACCTCCAGCATTTATAATAGTGTTAAATATTTTAAAAGTGTTTTTAATTTATAAGCAGTGGTTACACTCAGAGACTTGCTGTGTGAAAGTGGTCACCAGTACAAAAATTTGAGACCCACTGGTTTAGACTGTAATCTATCTGGGATCAAGACTGTCTCTTATTAGGTGAATGTACAGGGCCTCGCACCATGTGGCTCCCATCTCACTTGGAGCCTCTGGGTGTTACCTTAATGCAAATAACAATAATATTTGTCAAAAGCAAAAATCAGATCAGAATCAAAGCATTCAGTGCCAGGGTTCCAGGAACTCCCACTTCCCTTCTGCAGCTCTCTTGTTTGCTCATCCAGCCTAACCTTTCCCTTTACAGATCCTCCCTGGGTTACACAAGACCCGACTTAGGCAAATTCACACTTATGGAAAAAGTTCCATAAGCCAGAAATAGGATTTTCAAGTTGCGGAAATTTTTGCATAACATATGGGTATACAGTTCCAGCTTACGCAAAATTCGAGTAATGCCAGGCTTTCCAGAATGGAACGATTGCATAAGTCAGGGGACATCTGTATATTAAAGCTATGACCTTTGCTCTAAACCTGTGCACCCACAAATGCATCTAAGGAAGATAAACACTGAGCATTAAGAGTTTTCCAGTACCTCTGTCATAAACAGATAGTTAAGGGTTAATGTCTCTTTTACCGGTAAAGGGTTAACAAACAGGGAACGACCAGAGGACCAATCATTAAACAAGATACTTTCAAATCTGGGTGGAGGGAAGCTTGTGTCTGTGGTTTTTGGGTTTTGTTGTTCTCTCTAGGCTCTGAGAGTGACCACACATACCTACAGGCTCTCTAATCTTCTGTTCCAATTTTGTAAGTACAAAGGTAGAAAGACAGTTTAGTCTTTTTAATTGTTTTTCTGTATTTGCAACTGTGTATCTGGCTGGTGGAGTTTTACTGTGTATTTGGGTGAAAGTATTTTAAATTGTATTTCTGCTGGAGAAAGCTTTCTTTCTATTGTCTATAAGCTGAAAAACTCTGTATATTTACCATCTAGATTACAGAGATAACTTTTGCTTTCTAAAAAAGAAAGAAAAAAAGTAAAAGTTAACCCTTAACTATCTGTTTATGACAACTTCACAGTCCAGAATCAGCCAACTCCAGTTACTAACCCCAGTAGGACAAGCACAGAACTGTGGACTAGGTTGTCCTGTCCTAGGAATGGCTGGCTGTGGAAGAGGAGGAGCAGCCGCTCAGGGGATTGGGAACTGCTGAAATGGAGCCCCTCTCCCAAACCACCTTGCCAAATGGGGCCTTGGGTTGGTACCAGCTACTGTAGAAACTCCAACAGTGGGAGACAGAGGAACTGGGACCTGTTCCTGATTGCTTCATTTCTATAATTAAAGCAAACAATACATTTGGGAAACAAATGATGTCTGTCTTATTAATAGTCTCTAACTGTCAATAATGTCACTAATAGAAAAGACAGAATCTGTACCACAATGCATTGAGACCTGGGCAAGGAATTCCAGCAGCAGAACATCCCGTGCCCTAAAACCTAGGAGATTCATCTAAGGCTTATGATATTAGTGGGGAACAAAGAGACAGTAAGACCATGTGATACTAAAGCTTGGCTAAGCCATGGCCCCTCAAGGATTATTGAAGGAAACAATGTGAGGAGAGAGGAAAATAGCTCAGTGCCTCTTATGATGATGTTATCATTACAGCACCATAGAGATGCATGGCGCTGTGTGGACGAAAGCCAGTGTCCCAGACCCTGAAGAGCTTACAGTCTGCTGGGACATGAGGATGAATAGTAAATGCTGGCAGTGTAGAGGGATGGAAGGATGAAGCTTTCTGCAAGAATATCATGCAGTTGCTCTGGTCTGTTGTGGTAACCCCAGCCCCGAGGGATGGCTTAAGCCTTTTCCCAGTTGCCTGCTGCTTGAAGAGGCTTCTTCCTGCTCACTTCAGGTTATGGGTCCTGTGTTCTTTCTCTTGGTGCCTGTTGCCTCCACCCGAATGGGACCCCCTCATAGTGCCTGGAACACGAGGGAGACTGTGCCGTGGGAAAATATTTAGGACAGTAACTCCTCGCTTAACATCATCCTGGTGAAAGTTATTACATCACAGGTCTATTAGAGAACATACTCATTTAAAGTTGAGCAATGTTTGCTTAAAACATTGTTTGGCCATGGGAGTTTGGAACCAGGGTGGGCCAGCAGCCCCCCCATCAGCTCTCCTCCACTCCCCCCGCCCAGCCCACCTCCTGGTGGCCCCTCCACTCTCCCTGCCTCCCGTCCCCTGGTGGCCTTGCAGATCAGCAACTTTTCCCTCCCTCCTCGCAACTCCTGCCTGCAGCAATCAAGTGTTTTGCAGTGTTCAGGAGGCTCGGGGGTCGAGGAGGGAGGGGCGAGATTGCATAGTGAAGCTTCCTCCCTGAGCCTCCTGAACTCCCAAAACAGCTGATTGCTGCAGGGAGGAGGCGTGCAGCCTCCTCACTCCCTCCCGCTGCCTGCCACCTGCAGCAATCAGCTGTTTTGTGGAGTTGAGAAGGCTAGGGGGAGGGATGAGGTGCGAGGACATGATGTGCTGGGGGGGGAAGGAGTGGAGCAAGGGCAGGAAGAGGCAGGGCAGGGTGGGGCTTGGGGCAAGGGATGGAATGGGGGCAGATCTAGGGGGCTGAGCACCCCCCGGCACTTTGGAAAGAACAGGAAGAGGAGCAGCCGGATGATCAAGTGGAGTTCCCCAGGAGTCAGTATCAAGCGATATCAAGCCAGAATCAAGTGGAGTTTCCCAGGGGTTGGTCCTGGGGCTGGGTTTGTTCAACATCTTTATCAGTGATCTGGATGATAGAACAGATTGCACCCTCAGCAAGTTTGCAGATGACACTAAGCTGCAGGGAGAGATAGATACGCTGGAGAGTAGGGAGCGGGTCCAGAGTGACCTAGAGAAATTTGAGGATTGGGCCAAAAGAAATCTGATGAGGTTCAACAAGCTGTTTCATGGCAGCAAGCGGTAGGCGCTAGGGGGAGAAGTGGGGACGTGGCATGCTCAGGGGAGGAGGCGGAGGTGAGGTGGGGTGGGGGCAGGGAGGGGACCTTGGCTGCCGGTGGGTGCAGAGCACCCACTAATTTTTTCCCTTGGGTGCTCCAGCCCTGGAGCACCCACAGAGTCAGCGCCTATGTCCACTGTTAAAAGTGGAAGCACTGGAAACTAATACTTATGCCAGCTCTCTCTACGCAGTCACAATGCAGCAGAGATTCTGGAACAACATACAAAGAGGGGATCGACAGGACTGACTGGCATTTTTATTGCCCCAAGCAAGGTGCAGAGTGTGTGCTCTGCCCAGCTTCCTTTCCCTTGCACAGTCCACTCTCAACAGTACCTGAGTCCCTGCTTTCGTCGGGCTCCAGCCTATTGTGTTCAAACGCACCACAGTGCGATCTAGCTGAAATGCTTGTTCCAAAGCTAAATAGGTTCTATGATGCATCTTTGCTTAAAACTAGAACGTCTCTTCTTTTTAAATAACTGGGGTCCTGGTCACTTGTGGTCATTAATGGTTCCTTGGCATGTCCCATAAGAATAAGGACATGAACCCTGACATCCTGGCCAAATGCCAACCTGAGTAATTGCGTTTTTCATGGCTAAAAAATCCCTCCTGTAGCTTCAAGTGGGTATGAAAGTCTTAGAATATCAGGAGGTCATCTAGGCCAACCCCCTGTTCAAAGCAGGACTAACCCCCAGACAGATTTTTATCCCAGTTCCCTAACTGGCCTCCTCAAGTATTGAACTTACAATGCTGGGTTTAGCAGGCCAGTACCAAACCACTCAGCTATCCCCCTCTGCTTGACTTGGCTTCCTGTCTGTGGTTCAGAATCTACCTACCCCAGGGAACATCTCTCCCCTTCTCTATTACTATAATGTCAGAGATCAGCTGTGGTGCTTTTGCTGATAATCCTTAGCTGTTCACATACAGGGCCTATTCTTGTCAAGAAAGCCAAAGGACATCCTGGAAATTACAGGGGTGATGCTTGCTTTTGTTCCATGGAAGCTGAGGAAGAATCTAATTAGGTCTGGAAAGGTCCATGGAAGGGCGATGAAGGTGGCAAGTGGGATGGCATGAGTGATGTGTGACTAGAAAAGAAAGTTATTAACTAGGCTTATTTAGTCTAGTCAGGAGCAGAGTTAGAAGAGACTCAGCTGAAGTGCCAGAAGGGCATGGTGAAAACCAACCCATCTTTGGGGGTTTTTTTTACCCTGCATTTATTGCCAAGTACAAGGAGTTACTTGATAAAGTTCAAGTGCAGAGAATGTAGAACAAATAAGAGGAAATACTACTTTACCTAGTGTAGCTAATTTATGGCATTCAGAGCCAAAGGAGGTCATCCAGTCATCTACAGTGGCTTGATAATGTCAGGACCACAAACGGTTGTAGATATATAAGCTAAGATCCTGTAATAAAGGTAATCAAATCTCATGCTTCAATGTATAAACTGACCTCCTGAGGCAATGAAGGAAGAATTTTTGCATGCCACCCCATTGACATACAGAACTGTACAGCTAGGTGAATTATGGAGGTAACATTTGACTTCCTCTGAAACCTCGGCTACTAGCCAGTGCTGGAGGCAGGAAAGAGGATTTGATGAGCCAATGGTCTAATTGGGTATGGCAAGTCCTACGTAAGAACTGGGGAAATCACAAAAGGGAAAGTGTGCAATTAATCCACTGTAGTGAACCATTTTGCTGCTGCCTTCAGAAATCTATGCAGTTCAGGAAATAGCCTGGGAGGTAAACCGTATTCAGACACAGAGGAACAACAGGAGGGAGTCTGTGCAGTGGAATCTAAAATGTGCTCAGGTATTGGAGTGTGTGGCTTGCTCAGACCAAGGATAAGGACCAATGGCCTCAAGAAAAAGTCCTCAAGCCAAATTCATCCTTAGTGCAACACTACTGATTTTCAGTGGCATTACACTAGGGACAGACATGGCTTCTTTACATGAAGAGCGGTTGGATGCCATATTATCAAGGGAGGTGGTCACTGCACCCTTTTACTGCAGGTAATCCAGAGGTTAGATAAAATGTTGGTGAGAATTATGCAGGAGATCAGACTGGGTGACCTACGTGCCCTTTTGGCTCTGTTATTTTGGGCCAGATCTTGAAGGTCGGTGTCCAATCAGTCCTTACTTGGGCAAACTCCCATTGATTGCAAGAGGCATTTAGTAAAACCTGATCTCAGTGGCATTGCATGGGGTGTAATTCCATGCAGAATTTGGTTCTGAGTGAGCACCTCAGGATTTGGTGCCAGGGTTAGGAAGATCTAGGTGAGTAGCATTCTCAGACAAACATCCAAACTCTGTATCTTGCAATGTCGTGAGCACTATCATCCTGAAGTAAACAGAGATGTGAAGTATACTATTGAAAACTACCACTAAGAAACCATTCCCGTATGGCACTGAATAATTTTACACAGTACTGGAACTTTCACACAAATGCATGTAAACAATGATTCAGAAAGGCACCTCGCTGAATCGTAGTTGCACCTCGAAATGGCAGGGTCATCCCAGGTGATACTTTAGATAACTGTTAGCAGACAAACTTTGCTGTTGGTGACACCAGTTCACTGGCTGAGATGCTGAGGTCCCACTATCGCTATCGCTGTTCACAGAGAATTAGCTTAAACTGTAATAATGGCAGAGAAAAGATTCTGTAGATTTAGATTTAAGCTTAAACTGTATGTGACTCTAAAAATATAATCTCTGTTGAAGCCACCAAGAACCCTGGCATTCAGCCACTGCCCCAGCCATAGGTGCTCCCTCTGTGGGTGCTCCAGCCTGGAGCACCCATGGAGAAAAATTAGCGATTGCTTAGCATGCACTGGCAGCCAAGCTTCCCCTTTCCCCCCAGTGCCTCCTGGCCACTGGCGGCCCCGCTGATCAACTCCAACCCCTCCCTCCCGGCATCTCCCGGCAGCCGCAGTCAGCTGTTCTGCAATGTGAAGGAGGTGCTGGGAAGGAGGGAGAGAAGCGGGGATGGGACACGATCAGGGGAGGAGTGGAAAGAAGTGGGGAAGAGGTGGGATGGAGGCAGAGCTGAGGTGGGAAGAAGTGGGGCGGGTGGGGGCTTGGAGGAAGGGCTGCAGTGGGGTTGGGTCAGGGCAGAAGGATGGTTGAGCACCTCCAGGTGGAGGGGAAGTCAGCACCTATGGCCCCAGCATATAGCTTCTGTGTATAAACAGATGTCAGTCTTCCTGTCCCATCCAGCATCTTCCACCAGCACTTTTGTCTATGAATTTTTAGATCATTGATGCATCATGTTATGGGGTTTCAGGCCATAGAGGAAAAAGGTCAGGGTGGCGAGGCCTAGCAGCCAAAGTCCATAAAGCTGCCCTGGTCCTCAGGGCAGCACGGCCTAGCAGCCAGAGTCAATAGTCTGGGGCTGTAACACCCAGTGCCTATCGCCTCAGGTGGTAGTACCCAAGATTCATAGTTTTGGGCAGAAGTACCTCATGCCTCAGGCATGGGCACTGGTTGAAGCTTCCCCTGTGGGAGGCTAGCTCCCTGTCCCACCTCTTCCAGCATGGCCCCACCCACACTCCACCCCAGGCCCCGCCCCTTCCTCCATTTGGGCCCCTCCCCACTCAACCCCCTTCCATCGCTTGCTATGTCCCTCCGGTCATCCGCAAGATACCGGTACTCCCTCTCCCCCATGAGGCTCCTTGTGTCCCAGGGCCCTGTAGAACCAGTAGTCCTGATTTTAGGTTCAGGTTCCTATCTGAACAAACGTGTTCCCTGGGTTGCTTCATACCCTTGATTCCAGCTTTGGCAGTTCCCCTAGGGGCAGCGGCCGCCTGTCTCCGCAGTCAACTGGGGTCCTGCAATGGACTCAGCGTGTTCATCCTCCGCAGTCTGGAGCTCCGGCAGCTTCCTGGCAGGAGTCCATAGCATGAGTCTGCCCTGCTCCTTAGTCAGCCCAGACTGAGCCGAGCGGCTTCCTTTTATATCCTGCTTCCAGCTGGAGCATGCCCAGCAAGGGCAAAAGGGCACAGTGCCTGGTTAACCCTCGCTGGGCCAGTGTGGTGTTGGTACACCCTGTCACGCATTGTGAAAGCAAAGCAAACCTCCTGTCCAGAATGGAGCGGCAGAGGGAGATCATTCCAAATGTGTCCCTTGCCTGTTGGACAAAAACCCAAACCTGAGCCAATGGCATGTTCCAGCAATATGAAGATGAGACCACGGCATAGTCATGCAACTGTTTCTTGCTGCAGTGAAATCAAGGATGAAGGACGGTAGATTCTTGGCACGTTTCTTCAAAATGGATGTTTCATTAGCTTCCCTCTAGTCCATCCGCAGCTGTCATTTCAAAGAAGTTGCATGTGCGTTTAAGGATTCCATCAAAGGCTATGTCCCTACTTATGGCGGCGTGTAGAATACATACCCTGCATGCCCTAGGCACAGGGATCAATATCAGTAATGACAGTGAGGCATTGCTTTGGCGAGTACGGTAAAGACACACCAGAGCCTTAGCGTATGCACCCTACATAGCTCTCTACACACCCAGGCAGTGCTTTCCATGTGTACACTGCTATTTTTAGCAAGGTAGTGTCCCGCTGCCAGAGCCTTTCACTGTAGTGTGTAGCTACAAGTACCCTACGTGCTACCGCCAGTGTAGACAAGGCCCAAGGTATTGAAATAGTGCTCATTGGTGTAGTGTCTGAGTACCTCACAATCTTTTAATGTAATTATCCTCACAATAATCCTAGAAGGGAGGAAAAGGCTGTTATTCCCATTTTACAGATGGGGAATTGAGGCACAGAGAGGCTAAATGACCTGCCCAAGGAAGTATGTGGCATAGTAAGGACTAGAACTCAGGTCTCTTGTATTCTAGGCTAGTGCCCTAACCACTGAATCTTACTGCTTCTCCTTCACCATTTTGATTTGCAGTGCACCTTTAAGATACACTTAAAGGTATGGGGCTACTTTAAACTGTCCTCCCTTCCATCTTGGCTTCCCCAAAGATACCAGCCAGCATACCCCATTTGCCTGCTTCTCCCCCAGCTGTTTTGATGTCTTTGCCCAGGCTGCTCCCTGCACATGGAATGCCATCCCTCAGCCGATCCATACGGCAGCTACCCTCCCCTCTTTCACATCCCAGCCCCAACACCCACCTCTACAATGACGCTGACAAGGAATGGGCCAGCCGAGGCTCTGATTTAGCAAAGCAGTTAAGCACACAATTAATTTTAAGCACGTTCATGTCCCATTGAAGCCATGGCACTTAAGCACATGCTTAAAGCTAAACATATACTTAAATGCTTTGCAGAGTAGGGATAGCGTTTAGCACATGCTTAAGGTTAAGCATGTGTTTAAGGGCTTGGCTGAATCAGGGCCTAATAATAGAGTTGTTGGAAGAGGATTATTGCATCCTTCTTAGCCAGTATATGTTAATTGGGGCAGGGACTGTCTCTGTGTGTGTGCTGCTGCCTAGCACATTGTGTACTTACAGATAATAACTTGCTTCTTTCTAACCTGTGTGCACAACTCGGCAGCCATCTAGAGTTAAAAACCACCTTGCAGCCAGGAGACAAAACAAACGGGCATAAAGTAAGTTTTAGCCTGTACGAGTGGAAATTGCAATTCCTCTCGGAGATGTTTATCAATAACAGTTAGCGCTACAGCTATGTAGCATCTTCAAAGCACTTTACAAACAGCAGCCTGGACTCCCTGGGCTCACCCGTGCTCACTTACTCAGTAGGGGACAAGAATTCCCTCCATGGCAGGCATGGCTGGGTGGGGTTCTCTGGCCTGTGCTGTGCAGGAGGTCAGGTGGCATGGGGATCATAATGGTCTCTTCTGGCCTTAAAAACCTAGGAATTAAGCCTTGCAGTGTCCCAAAGGGATGGGTGATCATCGTTATCCCTCGCTTCTAGACGAGGCACAAGGAAGTGACTTGCCAAGCACACAGAAAGACATTGTCAGAGGCAAAATTAGAGCTCAGGATTTCCTGGCTTGGAGTCCTGTAGTCAGCCAATGCCTGTCTCAACAGGCCAGATCCTGCTGCCTTGACCTGGCTAAAACGCCCACTGGAGTCAATGGGGAAAGCTGTTGAGTTCAGACAGCTGCTGGATTTAGATAAGTATCAGAATGGCCATTCTGAATCAGACCAACAGTCCATCTGGCCCAGTATTCTGTCTTCTGACAGTGGCCGATGCCAGAGGCTTCAGAGGGAGTGAATAGAGTAGGGTAGTTTATCAAGTGATCCATAGTTATTTTCCTCCGAGTTCAGCTGCTTCTTTCATTCTAGCCTAAAAATGCCAACGTTTATTATACTCTCAGAGTTGTAACTTGAGCACTGTACTGCAGAGTCACCCACCCACCCCTGCTCTCAGCCTACCTAGCAGATCGCTGAGAGCTTCCTTCTCCTGGAGGATCCCCTGCCATCCTCTGCTAACACCCTTTTACTTCACTCTGCATCAGACTGGCCATCAGTCCAGCGTAGGAGGGCTGCAGACTGCTCTCTCTGGAGCCTCCCAGGGCCACCCTGAGTTAGCTGGAGGAATCATTGACTCTCTCCCCTCTCCCAGGCTGACCCCTGAGCTCAGAGCTCTGGGCTGGTTGCAGGGTGTTCCTCTGCCACCAGCATGTCAGGCTAGCCCCTCTGATATGCATCAGGTCAGCCTGTCTCGCTAGATCAGCTGACTCTGTATAAAGCAGGGTTCCTGCTCCTCTGCCAAAGGGTCAGAGTTTTACAGATCTCATCAAGGCAGAAAATTTGTATCTGCTCCTTTGCATTTCTTCCCACCCTTTACCAGGCAATCTTCAGGATTATTTAGCATCTTCTTCCAGCCTCTGAAATGCCACCAAAGTGCCTGTCATCCTAAATCAGGGACATCAGAGCTCATTTCCCCACTCCAAGCAGTGTTTCTAACTAAGAAGGAAAGCAATATCTGCCACATGAATGTCTGCAGAGCACACATCTGTTCCAGATGGATCCCACATAGGCCACGTCTAGACTACCCGCTGTATCGGCGGGTTAAAATCGATTGCTCGGGGATTGATATATTGCGTCTCATCTAGATGCGATATATCGATCCCTGAGCGCGCTTATATCGATTCCGGAAGTCCACCAACACGAACGGAGTTCCGGAATCGACATGGCGAGCCGCGGACATCGATCCCGCGCGGTGAGGACGGGTGAGTAAATCGATTTTAGATATTCGACTTCAGCTACGTTATTCACGTAGCTGAAATGGTGTATCTAAAATCGATTTCCCCCAGTAGTGTAGACCAGCCCGTAGACTGACAAGTGATGCACTGCAGAATGAATCCTTTTTGGATGATTCCCTGCTTCTCTGCTGCAAACTATTCCAGGTATGTTGAGATAGAACACACCTGCTGCATGGGCTGGTATGTTCTAACACATGAGTGATGCTTCATGTGCCATAAACATCATGGCCTAACATTCCAGCCACAGTGATTGGGTAATAGAGATATTGACATGATTGTGAGTACTGAAGAACACAACATTTAGAAAGGGCAGGCCATTAATGATTAGCTGAGATCTACAGACAGTAAGAAAATGTTCTGGACTACGGTAGCTCTGGTCATCAGAGAGCATGAACTGGATGGTAGGACTCAGTAAAGCAGATATATAGACGGCCTTGAAACAACCGGGATGATCCAACAGAAGGGAATGAAAGCTCTTTCACATCTATTTTTATTAGTCTGTTACATGGTAGGGGGGCAGTCCTGTACAGTCACCCATCTGGGGGATGCACCTTATATACTGTCCCTTATACTATGCTTCTCATTGATTCCTTATCCTGACACTCTCACGGAGCTCTAATCACAGGAAAACTGGTTTCTTCTTGTTGCTGTAGGACTCACAATTGTTTTTCATACTTTTTAACTAAAAAAAACCAACCCCAGCAATGTTGAATCCAAACCAGGATGATGCCCTCTGAGTGTATGTAACATTCCATGTACTGTACCATAACTAGATTTTCAAAGCACCCAACATTGGCCTAATTCTGCTCCCATTGAATGAGAATTTTGCCATTGATGTCCATGTGAGCAGAGTTAGGCCAGCATTGAGCATCTTATAAAATCCTACCCATAATGCACCACTGAAAACCTTTCTCCTTGTATTCCTGTTCCTATTGCAGTCAGTGGCAAAGCCTCTGGTAATTTCATGGGAGCAAGACTGGCTGATTGAAAGTCATTGTATATCCATACGGCATCAGATTCCTTGTGTCACTACCTGAGTATCCTTCCATACTAAAACATATATGGTACTGAAGTGTGCAAATTCAAATACAAACCATTTTACCAGCTTTCCCCTCAAAAATGTTCTGTCTTCTTCCTCTGTACCAGATACCTACCTTTGTGAATGACAATGTGATAGTGCATAAATGGTATTGACATTAACAACTAAAAATAAATATATCCCTGAGCAACAGAAATTGTGTGCAGTGGGGAGGAGATACAATTCATAATCATTAGAGCTGAGTGAATAATTCACTCAGAAAATGAATTCAGTGGTTTTTTCCCCGTTATTCTCCTCAACTGTCTTAACAAATTGTGAAATTCTTGAAGCTATTCCTGATTTGATAATATTCATGCAAATTGTTTTGGTTTAAAGCAAATGGTTTCCTTTCTTTGAAGGGTAAATACACAGTTGGGCTGTGTTGTTCAGTGACAATCACATGGTGTTTCCTCTGTTCCCTCATTGGATGACTTATGTAACTAATGGAGAGTGCCTTTCAAATGTTGACATTTACAATTATTAATTTGTGCTGGGTTGGTTCGTTAACTAAGTCACTCAGTCAGGGAAGTGAAAAATGTTATGGGGCTGTATAAAGAATGGAAAGAGTACAGACAGCAAGTGTTACAACTGAACACACAATCTGACGTTTGCTTTTGGCAGATAACCAAGTATTGGAGCTAAACATTCTCTTTGAAAACTCACAAGTTCACAGAAAGTTGAGCACAGTCGAACCAGAATTCTTTCAATGACAAATGAATTAGTAGAAATCCAAGGGTTTGCTCATCTCTGATAATAGGCCGCACTTATGTAGCACAGATCCTCAAAACACGTTATGAATATGGACTTACCAATAAATGTGCTTAAGACCCATGAATAGGGCCCTACCAAATTCAAGGCCACGAAAAATGCGTTATGGACCGTGAAATCTGGTGTCTTCCTGTGAAATCTGGTCTTTTGTGGGATTTTACCCTATACTATACAGATTTCATGGGGGACACCAGCATTTCTCAAATTGGGAGTTGCAGGGGGGTCGCAAGTTTATTTTAGGGGGGGGTACAGTATTGCCACCCTTACTTCTGCGCTGCCTTCAGAGCTGGGTGGCCAGAGAGCAGCCACTGTTGGCCAGGTGCCCAGCTCTGAAGGCAGCGCCCCGCCAGTCGCAGCACAGAAGTAAGGGTGGCAATACCATACTATGCCACCCTTACTTCTGCGCTGCTGCTGGTGGCGGCTCTGCTTTCAGAGCTGGGCTCCCGGCCAGCAGCCACTGCTCTCCAGTTGCCAGCTGTCAGGCAGCACTACCACCAGCAGCAGTGCAGAAGTAAGGGTTGCAATACCACAACCCCCCTCCACACACAATATCCTTGAAATATCCACCCATTTAACTCCCTTTTGAGTCAGGACCCCTACAATTATAACACCATGACATTTCAGATTTGAATAGCTGAAGTAATTAAATTTACGATTTTTAAAATTCTATGACCATGAAATTGACCAAAATGGATCCTGAATTTGGTATGGCCCTACCCATGAGGAAGGGGAGAGTTTTACAGATAGGGAAACAGAGGCAGAGAGTGGAAGTGACTGTTAGCCACGTCTCACAAGGGAAGTCATGTTACTGCCAGTATTAGAACTCAGGAGTTCCTGCTCCCTCGTCCTGAACTCTAGCCCAATACACCAAAACAGGTCACTATCCACTAAAGTCAATAGGACTATTCTCTTGCTTCAAGATAGCATGTCCTTCCGTGTTTTGTTGGATTGGGACAGAGTGTTCAGCACCTTCTAGCACTGATCTTCTCTCCTTTGCTGTGGGATCAAAGTAGAAATAGAAGGAAATCCTGTTCCTCAACAAAAGCCCTCCCTCACTCCCCTCCAGAGCATAAAGCTAAGGCTAACTCTTTTGTTATGGCAGAAGTTTACCCATCTGAGGCCTTCACCACCACTGAAGCTCCAACCAGGGCTTTAAATGGAGCAAGTGGCTTTGTGTGAATCCTCACTAGGGTGAATTTCACCATCCCATGTTTTATTGTTGTGTTGGGGCAACCAGACAAATCTGTAGACAGGGAATACGGAAAGATTTAGGAATGATCTGGAAGCTTTATAGACAAACACCCATTGGGAAGACCATGTGTTCAACAGACCCATCAAGGAATCAAAATAAGCCCCTTGCGCTGATCAAAGGCTTGGATTACTTAAGACAAATGCCTGTTTGTGTGCTAAATCATTGCAAATTGTGCATGACCACCACATGAAACATCCCTTCAGGATGTCCCCAACAGCCCCCAGTCAGCTACAGAACACATTATAAAACAGCAGTTTAAGTTACCTGAAAATCACACCTTCTATTTTGGGGCTTATTTCATAGATTACAGGCAGTTGATTGAAAATGTTAAAAAATTGTTCTTATGGGGCAGTTTGACAAAATGATTGCTATAAGCGCATTAAAGCTTTTGCATTGTCTTTGACATTTCAGGTTAGTAAAGGATTATATCTATAGACCGTGGTAATCCCTGTATACTCAGAAAATACATGCATGGCTCTCCAAACCTCAGACATCTGCCCCATTGTGCTGCACATCTGTCATTCCTGCGGATTTTTGAACAATTTTCTTTGATGAGCAGGTTTACTTCAATGCACGTCTACAAATGAGAAAAGCTCACATTTCTGTCTGTGTGTGTATCAAGTCTGCAGTTTTATAGCTTAACATTTTTATCCAAGAAAAACATGCAGTTAGTCTATTTGGACATCGCTCTTCCACAGGCTTTCTAGATATATAACTATAAACCTTTAGTTAAAATATGTTTTTGGAACCAACCTTTTTAAAGTAAAAAGTTACATACAATTCTTAAAACACTAACTGCATCTTGAGCATAGAGCACAAATTATTAGTTTAGCCTTTTCAGCAGCACAATATGAGCCAGCCCCTATTTTTAACTATTGACTAATTACCAGTAGATCTTAATTATATGGTGTGCGGAGGCACTAATAAGTTTACAAATCTGCCAACAACACTAAACACATATGTCTTTACAAACATTAGCTTTTTTTCCCCCTTTAATCACTGTGGCAACAGAAGATGCTGGAAAAGGCTGTAATTGTGACTAATTAGGACGGCGCCGTCTTAGTATACATATCTCATGAGGATGGAGGAATGGCCCAAAACTAAATGGGGAACGGGAACCAAGTGAGCATCAGCGGAGCTTCGAGCTAGACATGGAAAAATGGGGGACAGGGTGTCTTTAAAGCTGCTACCCACTCATCTTTTTTGCTAAGAACTTGGACTCCGGTTTCATGGGGACATAAACGTCCGAAGACATTTTATCATTGAGTTTTGCTTAGAAAATGATGGCACAGCATGGCCCACGGTTTACCCTGGTACTGAAAAAAGGAGTTGATGGTGCAATACATGTGGGTTTATTGACCCTGAATCCTACCTGAAAATGTGTCATTAGCCACAGCATGATTCTCCTTCCCTTGCTTTTACTGAGTATATCCCTAGGGTGAAACGTCGCCCCCCACCCCAAGTCAATGGGGGTTTTGCCAGTGTCTTCAATGGGGCCAGGATTTCACTCCAACTCTGCTTCAGTGGAACTGTTTGTGCTGTACTCTCGCATAAGAAAAAGTGGCAGAATTCGTCCCTATGTGATTTTACTGTGCATATTATATCACGTGATTCGCAGTCTGTATGTTTCATGATACAAGGATCAGAAGCTCCAGGAGAAAAAAAAAGAACAATAATCAATTATATTATAACTACTGAGGCTCAGAACATCTAAGCGCCTTTGAGGATCTGGGTATTCAAAAGTGTTCCTTCACCGAAAGAACCCTGATCCTGCAAAACACTTACTGCAGGTAAGTGCAAAGTGCAGGGAGGAGGGAAGGGTTAGCCCTTGAGCAGGGCTGGGTGGCATAACAGCAGAGCCCCTTCCAATCCCATGCACCAGTTCTCAACGTCACTCACACTTGGAGTGGCTGGGCAGCTAACCTGGGTCTTCTCCTTAGCAAAATTCTGGTTGCACCCCCCACTCACCTGTGTAGTCTCACTGGCTTCAATGGGACCACTAGTGAGACCAAAGTCATGCATGTGATTAAAGAATTTAAATGAAATCAATAATTTGCATTATACTTAATAGATCCCAGAATCTTAGGCTTATATCAGGTTTTGTGTCCTGCAGGAGCCTTAGATTGCATAGGTCTCATGACAGTAACCACTTACTTACATGAGCAGGCCAATTGACTGGAATGGGACTACTCATGTAAGGTTAGGGTGACCAGACAGCAAATGTGAAAAATCGGGATGGAGTGGGGGGTAATAGGAGCCTATATAAGAAAAAGACCCCCAAATCAGGACTGTCCCTATAAAATTGGGACATCTGGTCACCCTAAGTAAGGTATGTAGGTTCCTAACTTCCACTGAAATCAATAGGAGTTAAGTGCATAAGTACCTTCTGAGGCTCTGGGCCTAGGCATTCATTAGCATAAGGAATGGCTCCACCATCTAGCCTTATATATGGACTAGAAAGCTATTTTCTCTACCAATTCAGGCCTTTCTCATTTCTCAGACATTGATACATTTCTGTTTCGAATAGAAATAAAATACCAGCTTGTGGCCAGCTTCTCCTTGCACTGGCTTATCGTGTCAGAATCTCTTGATTTGCACACCAGACTCAGCCACAGACTTCTTTGGTTGCATTATGAGAAAGCATATTTATTTAAAGTTAACTCAGCCCAGCCCACTTGGCAAGCATGTGTAACCGCCCCTGCTACACAGGGTTTATTGCAGGCTCGGTAGGCTAATTTTTGCAGGAGGCACTAATTTAACGTTGCTTGAGGAGTAGTGCAAACTCTGAATCAGAGAAATATCAAAGGGAGGAATTTACAGTTGAGGATTTTTTTGAAATGTAAATTGTTTCAGTTATCTACCAAGGACAAAGTTAATTTTCATAACCCCAGATATAAGCAAACAATGAAGGATTTGCATTCCCATGTTAAAAATTTGGGGCTGGATTTTGTTTCCATTTACATAAAAGTGGATCCCTGGGCCTAGAGTATCTCCACTGAAACCAATGGAAGGTATTCCAGTTTTATGACAGTGCAAACGAGAGTAGATTTCTGCCTTTTGTATCGATTTTCTATATGCAGTATGTGCCGTAGGTGATGATTGTTTATTTTCATGTAATGGAGGAGAAGGTGCTGTTGTCAATGGTATTAATGAATTATGACAGAGGTTGTCACCTTTCAGACTTTTTCCTCACTGAATCTTTGCTAGCAAATACCACACCTTACAACGACTGAAATGTGTGGGATACAATTGAAACGGGTACAATTCTTTAGTTCCAGTGGTGAAATTACAAAAGCAAATCCACACAGAATCAGCATAATTTTCCTGAATAATTTAGATTAATTATGGACAAGCCACACATTTGCTTTAGCGGCAGCAGGCTGAACCCGTTACTCTGACAACTTGAAGAGAAATTTCGGTTTTTTAATTAATGGTTTCAGAAATACTGTACATGGCAGGAGATGGAGGAAACTAGAATAGAGTGGTCAGATATTGTAGGGATGGGCATGGTATTAAAAACCTTGATCAGACAGACAGACACTGCAGATGAACAGAAAAAAATGAGATGATGACAAACAGAGCATGATTGAACTGAAGCATAATAATATATAACACTTAACTATTAGGGCTTGTCTACACAGGGAAATTGACTGCAGAAGTGTAGACAAGACCTTAAGCAGCATTTTTCAACCATAGTTGTCAAAGTGCTTTGCAAAGGTGGGTAAGTATCATTCTTCTCTATTTACAGATGGGGCAATGGAGACACAGAAATTAAGTGACTTGCCCAAGGTCAAATTAATGAAGGGCATAAAAGAACAGAGAGAAAATGTGCGTGTGTATTTATGTTGGCGTAGGGTAGGGGACTAAAAAAGAACCTTCCCTAGTCTCTAATCCAGAGATTCTTAATATCCATGGGAATTTTTACTAGAATAAGGACTATGGGCTTAATACTGCTCCCAGTGAAGGCAAGAACAACCCCCCCCAATGACTTTAATGGGTGCAGCATCAGGCCCAAACATTTTAGCTCTACTCAGAACACAGGGAGGGAGAAATCAGTGTTTTGTACATGGAAAATGTCTTCTAAATGGAGAGTGATGGGTGGACCATAGTAAGCAGGAGAAGCTTCTGAGGTGTGTAAGAGAAGAGCTGAGACAGAGGCCAGGTCTACACTGCGACTTTAAATCGGTTTAATGGCCGATATACCGATTTAACGCTGTATCCGTTCACACGACATCGTCATTAATATCGATTCATTGTTCAGTATGTCAGCACGAGAGTACGCGAGGTGTTGACAACGGTAGGATACCGTTTGTTGATCTCAGGTCCATGATTGCTGTGCTTATGGCGTTGTGCTCATGCACTCCGCGAAAAAGGCGCCAAAGGGTTGTCTGCTGCCTTCACAAAGGGAGGGGTGAGGCTGTACCCAGCACCACCCGGCGGCAATGGTTTCTCCCAATCAGGCACTGTGCTCTCAACACGAAGTGGAAGAAACTATGCTGAGGAACAGCTACCCACAGTGCACCGCTCCTGAAATCGATGGCAACTTTGGACCATGGACGCAAACAATCGATGTCGTGATCCCACTGTGGACGTGCTAAACCGATTTTATTAGATCTGTTTTGTAATATCGGATTAAGCTAATTCGAAGTAATCGTGCAGTGTAGACGTACCCAGAGAGGTGAGAATGAGGATCCTGACCTCTCGTTGGGACAAGAAAGGAAGCCCAATGAAAGGACCTGGGGATGGGGGTGGGTGGGCATGACATGGTCAGAGTGACAGAAGGGGAAGGGGATTCCCACTACAATATTTTCAAAGAATGTGAAAAAGGGAGGAGAGTTAGTAACCTAGGTGTGAGACAGGGCTGGCAAGAAGGGAGACAATTATACCAGGGTCCCAAGCACAGCCCTCCCCCCCGCCCAAAAAAAAACATTTGTAATGTCAGTGTAAATAAAGCGAAATGACAGGGGATGGGGCCCCAGTGATTATGGTGTAACCGAGCCCCAAATTTCTCTCAATGGGCCTGGTGAGAGAAGACTAGTGCATGGGCCAATGTTTCACCAACAGAGACAAAGAAGAACAGGCAGACTTTGGAGACACTGTAGTTACTATAACTGCTACAGCTAGCAACTATTTTCTTGTTTTCCAAGAGAGATCCAAGCAGGTTAGGCTTCATGCAACATCCTGTCCTTATCTGATTTACTAGAAAAGGTCATGAATTTAATTAACAACTCTGCAGCTGCAGTATTAATTATGGGACAATGCTTGATTCTGTCACAGGCATGGGGCTGGTTGGGTTTCACAGCATTTTCATTATTAACATGAATATGAGGATGAGTAGAGTTCACTGTCCAGAGGGATATCATTTTGATTGTGGTATAAAATCCTATTCCATGATCCAAATTCCACTCAAAGATAAGTGTGGGCAGTTCCAGTTGGATCAATCATCTTGAGGAGTTATATCAACATATGACATTCACAACAGCTTTTGACACAGCCGCCAAGTCGACCACTTCCATGCACGCAGTGCCAACGTGGAAGGGAAGATGCTCATCTGTGATACTGATTGGTCTTCATTCAGTTTCACTTACTGAGAAGTTAGCTGTGCTCTGAGGGTGACAGCCAACCACCTGTGGGAACCAGTCATACACTTCATGGCCAGTTGAAGCCAGGGGGCAGACATTAAGTCTATCATTTGTACTGCCCTTCAGGAGCTGTTAGTGGTCATTGGGCCCTTGCTCAAGAAACTACCTTGGAAGTTAACAATTTCATTATTTACCCACCTGCCTCTAACCACCAATGTTTATGGCAAGTAATTGAGAAGGGGGCTGTACAGCAACTCCCTCTATGCTTGGATACCTACCGTTTGATCCCCATCATTCCAGGTTCAAACTGGGGCATACAATTGCAACTGTTGCTCGGTAGCTGCTTGTCTCCTTTTAGCAACAGAAAGGTAGAAGATGGCCAGTTCTCTGACAGTCACTTTAGGAACTGTTGACCAGATTATTGTTAAATCCCTGGCAGTACCTTGTGGAAGAGGTTGGAGGTGTTCTCCAATGGGTTTGCTGCTTCTTCTCAGATAGGTCCTGCATGGGAAGGCGGTGGTGCTGTGCAATTGCTTATGTACCCTAAAAACCCTTCTTGGGGGGTGGGGTCCCAATGCCACACCCAGGCTGGAGGTCCCAGATGCACCAAAGGACACATACACTGCTATACTTCCCAAGGGGTGCAGCATACATTCCCCTCCATGGCTGGCCAATTCTACTGCTGATGTGGAGGGAAGTGAGATCACACTTGCTTCAGGGAAATTTGTGCCCCAGGAGGCACAATCAAGGAGCTGTGCTTAAGCTCCGGTTAGTGAGGGATGGGCTGGCAGGGCGGGGGGGAGGGGAAACGGGATGGGATGACTGCAATAGTGGCTAGGTGGTAAAGCAGGAAGGCTTCCTGCAGCCTTCCCTTCCCACATTGGACAGTCCAGTCTGGCCCTATGATTGCATACCTGATGTCACTAAAATTACCTGATTGTACAAGGAAGGTGTCACATGAAAGCATGTTTCTGAAGCAGAGATACCGGTTCCTTTTGAGGCACTATAATGAATGAAAACTGTTGCTGCTCTCAGGAGATTAACAGAAGAATGAAAATAGCTAAATAAACTGTGTCAGCACCATGAAGATCCAGATAATCAGAGGAATCGCAGTTTGCGAAGTTTGGTAACACACACAGTCATGTTTCCCAAATTTACAGGAACTCTTAAATTCACCAGGAGTTGTACGGGTGCCTGTACAATGAACGGGGACAGCTAGGTCCCTTAGAAAACACTCCACAAAAGTCACTGGGTGGGGAGCCCCCCAAGTTAGCCAATGGGAGACGCTGACCAGAGGGGGGGTGTTGCTAAGCTCTGCCCCTCTGTCAGAGATAGGTGTCGAAGTCCAGGCTGCAGGGCCCAATGATTGTTCCGTTGTGGATAAATACTGGGGTAGGGCCCCCATGGGTGAGCTGGCAGACCCCGGGATCAGTCCCCTTGCTCCAACTTCTCTTGCTGTCTTTATCCAAAGTGGAACAGATTTCAACAGGAGAGACTGAGGGAGCCTCACATCAGAATATCCCAGAACTCAGGGGTTAGAGAACTCTCCTGAGAGATGGGAGACCCCTATCCAAATGCTTTCTCCCTCTCTCGCAATGGGGTGGGAATTGAATTGGGGTCTCCCACATTCCAGATGGGTGCTCTAACCAATAGGCTAAACGCTATAAGGTGGAGACCTCCTTCTCTGGCCAGATTTTGAAGAGGACCTGAGACCGCCTACCAGACTGGGACCTGGATGGCAGCTGAGTACTTTTCTTCTTGTGATTCGTGAATTGCTCTGGGGCTTAGGCAGGAGACAGATTCCTGGATACCTAGAGCAAGGCACAAAGGTGCATGCCCAGAGGGAGAAACCTTGTGCCAAGGGAACTTTTACTCTACTAAGTGCTGAGTGAGTTTAGGCACCTACCGACTTCAGTGGCAGTTTTGTGGCTCACAGTGGAGGCAAAACGGGGACTTAGGCAACTAAATCCAAGAGTTAAGTGGCTAAGTCTGTGGTTTAGACACCTAAGTACCTTCATGGATCCCATCCCCAGTGACAGGGCTAAGGCTAGAACCCATTTTACCTGACTCTTTGGCCTGTCCTATAATCCCAAAACAATCCTTCCTCCTAGGAAAGCGAAACTTCCTCGAAACCAGCAAGTTTCACCCCACATCGTAAATAATTTATCAGGGATGAAGTGAATTGAGAACCAGTCCCCTGCGCTGACTGCTAGCCTGCACTCTGATCAATTATGTTAAGACACCAGTAGAGGCTAATACAGACTCATTACTCCTCAGTGATATGCTTAATAATCAAATGCATTTTTTACATTAAGAGTCAAGGACAAGCCTATAACATTAAAATGAAAGGCATCGAAAGCACCATGCTTTTTGAAGCCTTAACCAAATATTTTTCTGATTCCTTTGGATTCGGTTCTTAGTATGACTGAGTTGGATTTTTAATACATAGTGGTTTGCCGCTGCTGTGCCTTGCCTAACACCACCAAGTGTTGTTGAAGCAGAGTTATTATGGTGAGGCAAATAACTGAATAAACAGCACCTTGTTAATACACAGATACACTCCCTATGAGGTATCTATTCTTTTTGATGTGGGCATGTGTCACTCAGTCAGGCAGATAGAAACTACATAGGTGAATCAACAGGTGAATTGACCACTGGGTGTCTTCTAAGTCAAACTCATACTGTACCTGTTTGGTTTACCAACACCTCCAACTTTCAATACAGCAGAGATTCTCTCTCACCATGGAAGAGTGAGCTGGACTCTCCACTGCCTCATGCCTGAACAACAGAGCCCCCTACTAAGTTCCAGCTAAAGATGCTTTACTGTTGGTGCTGATGCATGAGGCAGAAATAATAGATGTTCAGACGTTGTACTGAACTGAGCTTGCAGCGTCGTCTTGTTTCACTTGTAAACTGCGTGGGGCTCCTTCAGGCCTTGGCTACACTGGCGCTTTACAGCGCTGCAAATTTCTCGCTCAGAGGCATGAAAAAACACACCCCTGAGCACAGCAAGTTACAGTGCTGTAAAGCGCCAGCGTAAACAGTGCCCCAGCGCTAGGAGCGCGGCTCCCAGCGCTGACACTAATCCCCACGGGGAGTGCTCTTGCAGCAGTGCTTTGGCGTTTCGAGTGTCGCCAAGCCCTCAGTCTCTCCTGTCGACTTGTAAACTAAGCAACCCTGGAAAAAAATTGAGGGGAAAATTATATGAAGCACAAGGATGTCATTTTTCTGACCCTTGCTACAATGTTTAAAACAAACCTTTTAATTGTAATTATCCATAACATTAGTTGGACTCTGGGTCAGCTCCTCAGCCGGTATAAATGATGTACAAAAGCGCAGGTGCTGGCCCATAGATGGCAAATATATATATCAGCCTGTATATCTACAGAGACAGATTACAAGTGACTTCCTCATCACCTTGCTTTGTAGCTTTAAACAAACACTAGTAGCATAATCAGGGCCGAATTGTGGTTAGCCCTATGCAGGTCCCCAAGGGTGAAGGGGCAAAGAGTTTCCCTAGCGCCCGGCTGCAGTGACCATCCACAGTGAGGTTGTAGAGTGCAGCCACTGTTCTTGGCTAGTGTGGGCCGCATAGCTAGCCACATGGGACTGTGTGTCACTTCCCTCCCCCCTGTGGTATAGGATAGGGGAGAAGAGAGCATGTTGCATCTTTTATCGAAGGTTGACAGTGCTGTTGCTTCAGTGTGCCCTGCCTTGGAATCTCTGGGGGATACTGCCTGAGTCAACTAAAATTCCTCCAAGGCTTCTCCTGCATTCTCTCTCTTCTTCAGTCCCACAGTGACCACAACATCTGCCCCAGGTTCCCCTTCCAGCGTCTGTGGTTCTGTAATCACATTGTAGTAAACGTCTGTCTCAAATCTGGACTTAGAGTTCAACATCTGAGTGTTTACCTGAACCTCCCCCAAGCTCACTACCAGCTTGGATTTTACTTCGCTGCCACCAGATAAGATTTAGGCTCTTATCAGCCTGGGTTCCCCAAATTCCTTGGGGGGACCCCCCTCTCTGGCCTCCCCAACTTTCCCTGGGAGGACCCCCAAGACCCAGACCCCTGGGTCTCCCTATCTCATCCCCAAGCTTCCCCCCTTCCTGGTGAGCCTGGGCGATGCTATACTTAACTCCTTGATGCAAAACCAAGAAAGCTATTTACCTCCCCGAGGCTAGGCATCAAAGCTAGTCCCAGCTAACCCCAGGAGATTCCCCCCTCCCTGGTCTCGTAGCAGTAACTAGAGAAAAACCTCAAACACAAGAGAACAGAGTTGATCTTTCTCTCTTTCCCGTAGGCCTGTTTCTGCCCTGGGAAATAGGAAAGTCAAAACAGAATGTAAGCCTCCTCCCTCTCTGTCTTCCCGTGAAGGGAGACAGTATACCTGGTAAGAAATTTCTATCCCTTGCCTCACTAGGAAAAGAAACTCCACAAGTTTAAAAAGAACTTTATATAAAAGAAAGAAAATACAAAAACAATAATGCATTAAGAGATCAAACAGGCTCTGCTTATAAAAATGTGAATAAACAGTCTGATTTAAAAGATAGCCCCTTTAAACCAAGTCCAGCACAGTACAACACACATGTAAATACAAATCAAAGCTCATCACAGCCGACTACTTTGTTTCCTTTTGTACTCACAGATGTTTAGGAGAAGATTGAAAGAAGATGGAGTTAGAAGAAAAGCTTGTTTACTCACAGCCGAGGAAAACAAAAGACCCAGAACAAAGCCAAAAACCTCCAGAGGTTCCCACCCTTACTTTTGAATATCCTGTTTCCTGATTGGTCCTCTGGTCAGGTGTTTGGTTCCCTTTGTAAACCCTTTACAGTAAAAGAAAATTAACCCTTACCTTACCTATCTACTTATGACACACATCTTCTTCTTTTATTAAATGTTTTTCTCTCCCTTGTTTGCAGTGTTGTTGTAGCTGTGTTGATCCCAGGATATTAGAGAGACAAGGTGGGTGAGTAATACCTTTTACTGGACCTAGTTCTGCTGGTGAGAGAGACAAGCTTTCAAGCTACACAGATTTCAGAGTAGCAGCCGTGTTAGTCTGTATCTGCAAAAAGAACAGGCGAACTCATGGCACCACAAGTACTCCTGTTCTTTCTGAAGCTACACAGAGCTCTTCAGGTGTGGAAAAGGTACTGAGAGGGTGACAGCTAAAATACAAGGTGGGATAGATTGTTTAGCATAACTGGTTAACACAGGCTGTAAGAGGCTATGCAAAGTGAAGTAGCCTGTTAACAATTCTGCAGTCATAGAGCAAAAAAAAAAGGGGGGGGGACCTGTGGGTTATAGACTGTTGTAATAAGATATAAATCCAGTGTTGTTATTAAGAGCATGATTTTTTGTGTCTAGCAAACTTGTGAATTTAAGCTCCCAGGCTCATCTTGAAGGTGTCATGCGGGTTTCCTTTGAGGACAATGTCAGAATTGGAGTGATGGTTTTATGAAAAGTGTTCACCCATTGGTGACATGGTGTTTCTGTCTTTTATCATTTTTCTGTGCGAATTCTTTGTTGTTTTTGAAACACCCTTTGGGATGAGGGAGGGGGGGAAACAGACTATACACTGGGAAACCAGTGAAACAGAGAGCTGTCAAAATGCACTAAGTAAATAAACGGGACAAAAATAGAGAAATTATTTATTTTCTCTAATCTCTTTCGGGAAGACTAATTTTAGGCAGCAATAATAGGTAAAACAGTCTCAGAAAGAAAGACAATTTTTAAATCAAGTTTCTCTTTATGCATCAATCGATAGGATCACTTATTAGGAAAAAATGTCTGTGGATGATGTTAGCTGACAAGAATGTCCCTGTTCTATGGTCCATCATGCTTAGGGGGAAAACAGGCTATGTCTAATGAAATGCTTTCCTAAACATGGCCACTAATGTACGGTAAGTGATAGTTTTCTCCTCCTCCTTAGTGCTCCTTTTGTCTCCTTATCCAACACTTGACTTCACGGCCACCTCTGTCCCCCACACTCCTTAAAAACTACTTCTCTTGGTTAGCCTTCCACTGTTGGCTCCCCTTCATTGTTGCCTGCTGTGCTTCTCATGCTGGATCTTAACTGTTTGAATTGCTTTTGTGTCAGTGAGATTGTTAAGGGTCTTGCCTGCTGCATGTCATTGATACATAAGGAGGTCATCTATAGTGCTATATAAATAATGAACACAACAGAGTACTTTCTGTGCATCCTTTTTAAAACGAAATGTAACCAACTACAATATGGTATAAAGTAGAAGTGTTTCCACTCACCGTTAAGACTGTGAAACAGTTTAATCCACAATAAAGATGCTTCTCAGCAATAACAGGTGTCAGGGTCCTTAGTCCTCAGAACTAGCCTGTGATTCTCTGGTTTGCTTTTCAGTTGCAAGGCAGAAGAATGATCCCCAAATATAAGTAATTCTCTTCTGAGTGTAAGTTAATTTTTGTCAGCCAAGACAGAGGATTAGGGTCTCAGTGTCATTTATTTCCATATTCATAGTTCTGCCTGGTCTCATAACATAGCTTAAGTCAGCAGAAAGCAAGAAAAATCCTGTGGCCTTTGAAGTCTGTAGCATGGGATCCTGCAGTATTCTATCATGTTCTCTTTGTTCCAAGAATGTTTAATGCTATTGCTCTCCGCCTAAAGAAATTTTCATTAGGTTCTCATGTAGTACTAATGACCTCTGACCTGATCCCATACACAGAGCGAGTGACTGCCTAGACAATATATAAGGTTTTCTTTTAACTTCCTATCCTCAGGTTCTCCAGTGCCAGCTCATCTGACTATTTCAAGAGCAGCAGTATGTTTTAGAACATCATGGAACTTTTGAACTTCCCATGAATCATTTCAAAAGGGCTGAAGACTTGTTTCACAGATCCCTTTCCTACCAGACTTCGTTTAATATTTACTTCAGTTCTCTTGCTATTCTCAAGTTCAAGCGACTTCTCTCCTCTCCTCCATTAACTTTTGTGAGCCAACATGGGTGAAGTATTATCTTTTATTGGAACACTTTTTGCTTGTGAAAGAGAAAAGCTTTTGAGCTTGCAGAGAGCTCTTCCTCGGCTCGCTGTAACTGAAAAGTTTCTCTCTCACCAACAGAAGTTGGTCCAATAAACGATATTACCTCACCCATTAATATCATGGGACCAGCACAGCGACAACAACACAGCAAACTACCATTTGTAACTGTTTGTACTTTTTCTTAGTTTCCCCTCCTTGAGATTAGCCTTGCAGTGCACAAAATGACACATTACCACCACGTTACCTGATCCCTTTGGCATATCTTCTCTGGTATTTGTCACCAATGTGATTTCAGGAAGAGAAAGAACAGAACATGCAAACATAGGTCTTTGGAAAGAGAGAAGCACCTGCCCACAAAGAGAGCAAGAGAGACATGGAGAACCAGAAAGGGAGGGCATACCTACGGAAACAGATGCAGAAAAAGGAAGAGGAGAGTATACCCAAAGGGGAGCGTACAGGCCCATACAGAAAAAGCAAGCGAGGGAAGGGAGGAGAGCCTACAGGAAACAGTGAACTTCCCAGAAGAGAAAAATGCATCTGAGCATACAAAAGAGCCAATATAGGGATGAAAGATCAAGCATGGAATAAAAGCAAGTGCAAGTAAACAGAGGAGATGGAACCAATGGCTAAATTTCTCCACAAAATAGGTGTAAAGAGAGGTGCACCCAACCCCAATCCAGGAAAAGACTGGGGTCTATCTTTCATTGGAAACAGGTCTTTTTAAGCATCCTGCTTTTCATGGCCAAGGTCAAGGCTAAGGACAGGAAAACCCTGCCCACTCTGGGGGTGGAGCTTCCCCAGGCTCTGCCTATAAAGTCTGAGCAGGGAGGCAGCTCTTTTGTTTGCTAAGAGGGGGGTGTTTTTTCTTTTTGAGAGGTGATACTGGCCCAGGATTGCTTGGGATTGTTGGAGAGGAGGATGAGCTGGTTGGAATGCCTGCTCCAAAATATTGGGGGTAGGCTGGTCAGTGTCCCTTGGCAATGAATGGGATGGCCACCTGGTAGCCCCCAAGAGATGGAGGAAAGGCTCCCCCTACCCACCCAAGCTAAACAACAAGTGATGGACTAAACTGGGGAGCAGAGGGCTGGCTTTATGCTTAGGTAACAACAAGGGGATTAGGAGAACCAGATGATGTGAGAAGCACTGGAGGCTGAGGTGCATAGCTTTGGGGTGCCATGAGGTAGCTGAGGCTGATTTGTGAAGGCACCATTGGAGTCTGGGATTGTGGAGGTAGCTGGGGGCCAAAGAGTGGCTGAAACCACCTGGGAGTATGTATTTGGGGTGGGGGGAACAAGGGGTGGCTGAGGTGCTGGGGGACACTAGAGACTTGGAGGTAGCGGGCACCAGGGGAGATGGTGTCTAGGAGGCAGGGGAACTGGGCTCAGGGACCTGGTGACCTGCAGTACCCTGGTTTGGTAATGGGGTGTGGGCAGCCTGTGCAGAAGGTCCCAGGGCATTGCTAGGGGTGGAGAGTAGCAGGGCAGGAGCTGAGGTAAGGGGACCTGGGTGTGGGGGTGTAGGGTCCCCCAGTGTGGGAAAGGGCAGAGCAGAGAGCGAGTCTGATGACTGGGTCAGAGAGGGGCAGGTCTGCTGAAGTTGGGCAGGGGAAGCTAGTGGAGCTGGGGAGGGGGCAGCAGAGTGGGAGAGAGATTGCTAGGTCCCAGGGCTAACATTACTGAAACAGGAGGCAGTCTGGCAGGGTCCCTGGTGCCAGGAGTAATGGAATTGGATGCTGGGGGGATCCTGAGTGCAGGGGTTAGGGGGGACTGGGGGAAGCAGTAGGTCCTTGGTGCAAAAGGGCTGGGGTAGAGGGTCCCAGGGGAGCTCAGGGGTCCTTGGTGCAGGAGGGCTGGGGTGGTGGGGATGTTCCCTGGGAAGCTCAGGGGTCCTTGATGCAGGAGGACTGGAGTGTGGGGGTGTCCCGGGGGAGTTCAGGGGTCCTTGGTGCAGGAGGCATGGGGTGCGGTGGGGGATCCCAGGGGTCCTTAGTGCAGAAGGGGTGTAGTGGGGGGTCCTGGGGGAGTTCAGGGGTCCTTGGTGCAGGAGTGCTGGGCTGGGGGGTCCTGGGGGAGCTCGGGGGTCCTTGGTGCAGGAGGGCTGGGCTGGGGATCCCGGGGGGGCTCGGGGGTCCTTGGTGCAGGAGAGGTGGGCTGGGGGGTCCCGGGGGAGCTCGGGGGTCCTTGGTGCAGGAGGGCTGGGGGCACTGGGGGGGTTGGGGGGGGGGGGGGGTCCCGAGGGAGCCCGGGCTCCTTGGTGCAGGAGGGGTGGGGTGGCTCGGGGGGTCCCGGGAGCCTCAGGGGCCTTGGTGCAGAGGGGTGGGGAGGGGGTCCTGGGGGAGCTCGAGGGTCCTTGTGCAGAGGGCTGGGCTGGAGAGTCCCAGGGGAGCCCAGGGGTCTTGGTGCGGAGGGCTGGGGTGGGGATCCCGGGGGAAGCTCGGGGTCCTTGGTGGAGGAGGTGGGGTGGGGGTCCCTGGGAGAGCTGCGGGTTCCTTGGTGCAGGAGAGGTGGGGTGAGGGTCCTGGGGGAGCTCGGGGTCCTTGGTGCAGAGGGGTAAGGGGGGTCCCGGGGGACTCGGGTCCTTGGTGCAGGAGGGCTGGGGTGCACTGGGGGTCCTGAGGGAGCCCAGTGCTCCTTGGTGCAGGAGGGGTGGGGTGGGCTGGGGGGGTCCCGGGGTCCTTGGTGCAGGAGGCCTGGCTGGGGGTCCCTGGGGGATCTCGGGGTCCTTGGTCCAGGAGGGCTGGGCTAGGCTGGGGGGTCCCAGGGGAGCTCGGGGGTCCTTGTGCAGGAGGGCTGGGCTAGGGGTCCCGGGGAGCTCAGGGGTCCTTGGTGCAGAGGGCTGCGGCTGGGCTGGGGGGTCCCGGGGGAGCTCGGGGGCCTTGGTGCAGGAGGGCTGGGCTGGGGGTCCCGGGGACTCGGGGGTCCTTGGTGCAGGAGGCTGGGCTGGGGGGCCCCTGGGATCTCGGGGGTCCTTGGTCCAGGAGGGCTGGCTGGGCTGGGGGTCCCAGGGGAGCTCGGGGTCCTTGGTGCAGGAGGGCTGGGCAGGGTCCCGGGGGAGCTCAGGGGTCCTTGGTGCAGAGGGCTGGCTGGGCTGGGGGTCCCGGGGAGCTCGGGGGGCCTTGGGTGCAGGAGGCTGGGCTAGGGGGTCCCGGGGGAGCTCGGGGTCCTTGGTGCAGGAGGGCTGGGCTGGGCTGGGGGTCCCGGGGAGCTCGGGGTCCTTGGTGCAGGAGGGCTGGCTAGGGGGTCCCGGGGGAGCTCAGGGGTCCTTTGGTGCAGAGGGCTGGCTGGGCTGGGTTCCCGGGGGAGCTCGGGGGCCTTGGTGCAGAGGGGGGCTAGGGGTCCCGGGGGAGCTCGGGGTCCTTGGTGAGGGGCTGGCTGGGCTGGGGGTCCCGGGGAGCTCGGGGGCCTTGGTGCAGGAGGCGGGCGTGGGGGGTCCCGGGGAGCTCGGGGGTCCTTGGTGCAGGAGGGCTGGGCTGGGGGTCCGGGGGAGCTCGGGGGTCCTTGGTCCGGCAGGGTCTGGGCTGGCTGGGGTCCCGGGAATCCTTGGCAAGGGGACAGCGGAGAGCGGGGCTGCTACTGCCCTGGGCAGGCGGAAGCCGCGCTTCGCCGGGCGGGCGCTAGGGGTCCCCCTGCATCCTGCGCGGGGCCGGCAAGCGCCTCCCCCGGAAGCGGCGGGGGGGAGCCCGGCGAGGGGGCCGAGAAGCGGGGCGAGCGCGCGGCGCGGCGGCGGCGGCAGCAGCAAGATGGCGGCCATATCCGGACGGCGGGGGCGCGGCGCGGGGGCGGCTTCGCCCAGCTGCACAACCTGGACGAGGCGGCGGCGGCGGCGGCCGCGGCGGGGGCGGCGACGGGGCGACGAGCAGGGCGGCAGCAGCTCCTGCACATCTGCCACTGCTGCAACACCCGTCGTGCTATTTCTGGGCTGCCGGAGCGCCTGCCTGCGGAGCCTGCTGGGCGGCGGGGGGCCGGGCCGGGGCGGCGGGGCACGGACCCGCTGGCCGCGGCTCCTCCTCCGAGGGGCCGCCGCACTCCCGGGGGGGCCCGGCGGCGGGGGCGGCGGCGAGCGGCCGTGGCTGGACTGCCTGTGGATCGTGCTGGCGCTGCTGGTGCTGCTGGGGGACCGTGGGCACGGACCTGTGGGCTGGCCCTGCATCACTTACGGGCGGCGGATCACGTGTGGTGCGGCCTGACCCTGCCTTCGTGCTGCCCCTCCTGCTGGTGCAGATCCTCAGCTTCCGCTGGTTCGTGCAGGACTAAACGGGCGGCGGGCTGGGCGCCGTGCAGGGCCCTCAGCAGCCGCGGGCGCCATGATGGGCGCCGTCGGCGCCCGGCGGGCCGCGGCCAGTCACCCGGGGCCGAGCGCCTCTGCAGGCTCTCGTCTGGATCTGGCAGACCGTCATCCACCTGCTGCAGATGGGACAGGTCGGGAGGTAAGCGGGAGGGGGTCGCCCCAGCAAGGCGCACGCAGGCTGCGGCAAGGGCTGCAGAAGGGGGTCAGCCCCCCACGCACACGGGAGGGGGTAAAGGCTGGGAGGAGGAGTCACCTACACTACACGGAGGGGGAAGGGCTTGAGGATAGGGGTTCACCCTCTCTTACATTGGGGGAAAGGCCGAGGGGAGTCATGACCCCACTTACATTGGGGGGGGAAGGGCTTGAGGATAGGGGGTCACTCCTCTCTACATTGGGGGAAAGGGCGAGGGGGAGTCATGACCCACATTACATTGGGGGGGAAGGGCTTGAGGATAGGGGGTCACTCCTCTCTTACATTGGGGGGAAAGGGCCGAGGGGGAGTCATGACCCCACTTACATTGGGGGGGGGAAGGGCTTGAGGATAGGGGGTCACTCCTCTCTTACATTGGGGGGAAAGGGCCGAGGGGGAGTCATGACCCCACTTACATTGGGGGGGAAGGGCTTGAGGATAGGGGGTCACTCCCCACTGACATTGAGGGGGAAGGGCCAAAGGAGAGGAGGAGTCACGACCCCACTTACATTGGGGGGAAGGGCTAGGGGAGAGGGAGAGTCACGATCCCATTTACATTAGGGGGAAGGGCCAGGGGAGAGGGGGAGTCATGATGCCACTTACATTGGGGGGAAGGGCCAAGGGAGAGGGGAAGTCACGACATCCCCACACACATTGGGGTGAAGGGCCAAGGGAGAGGGGGAGTCACGACATCCCCACACACATTGGGGGGAAGGGCCAAGGGAGAGGTGGAGTCACAGCATCCCCACACACATTGGGGGGGGGAAGGGCCTGGGGAGTGGGCGAATTGTCCCTACACATGCATAGAAGGGGAGCAGCAGGTGATGGGCCTGGGGAGAGATGGGGAAGGGAGGATTATAGGGTTAGGGGTGAATCCCAGGCAGGGGAGATGATGATGATATGGGGTGGAGGTCATTCCCAGACAGGGAGAAAGAACTCTGTTGTATTGCTCTTGTGCCAGAGGGGAATGTTCAATGAAATATAGCTGGGGTTGGGAGGTGAAACTGATAAATCCCAGGGTTAGCTCAAGGTATGGGGAGAAGCGGTCCCCACCACATGTGGACATAGTTTGAATGAATTATGTGGTGTAAACAGGGATTAGCTCATTTCTACCCCTGGGACAACTTCTGGGTCTGGATCTGGGATTGCGGGGGGAGAAGTGGGTTCACATCCTTACCTGCATTCAGGGTGAGCTCTAGGATATAGGTCTGCAAGTAAGGGAAGGAGGGGAAGATGTATCCCCCAGGGTTAGTCACACTCCGCAAAGAGGGGGAAGCAGGTCGTTATTTGGAAGAGGGAAAAATGTAGTGAGATGTCCTGGATAAATCTTTGGTAATAGGAGAGAGATGCCACTTCAGCAGGTGTAGGGGAATTGGGGAGTATTTTTTAGGTCTCCAGTGTAAGCGACTAGAGGTCAGAGATGGGGTTTGTTCCCTAGACAGAAGCTATGGGTGTGTGTGTGGCGGGGGAGGAGATGGGAAGGTAGGAAAGACTATTCAAGGGAAGGATTTGGATAGCAGGGGAAGCGGGGATAGGGAAAGGAAAATTTCCAGGGTTGGAGTGGAGGGAACAGTTTTGGGGGTGAAATCTCCGGGATGACTTTGGAGGTCAGCATACCCCCAACAAAGATTTGGGAGGGAGCATGAAGAGGTTCCCTAGAATGAGCTTGTAAAAATGAACTCCACAGAGGTAGGATTTTGGGGAAAGAGGTGATCTAAGGATAATTGTACTGAGCTATTTTGCTACACGTCCTCTAGGACAACTCTGTGTGTGTGGAAAGGGGAGACTTCAGAAGTGAGGCTGGAGGATGAGAGGCATGGATGAGAGAGGATGGGATGAAATCCCCAAGTTGAATGCGGAAGTAACAAGCATGCAGATCACAGACAATATTTGGGAAGGAGATTTGGAGGAATAGGGATCCGACAGGGCAAACAAATGGTTAATTTGGCCTCTTCAAATATTTTCCAGAAGAGGCTAGATATGTGGAAAAAACTAATGAGACATTTTATGTGATGGGGCACAGGGGAATCAAAGGGCTTGTTGCTGATGGGGTTAATTTTATCACTGCACTGAAATCTCCAGGATAAATCCTGTAGATAAGACATCAAATGGATTTTAGAGGATTGTATTTTTGTTGGTATGAGGGGGAGGAGGCAGCAAGGGCTGGTGAGATAGAAGGCAAGTATTTTGTGGATGATGATGTATGAGTAATTGAAGGGGTTAATTTTGCTGCTAGATGAAATTTCTGAAAAAGTGGCTGAAGTTAAGATGGAGACAGCACGTTTGAGGGGGTTTGATGTTTCTTCTTAGCGTAAAAATCTTGAAGTAAAATGGAGATAGCACAGCAAAGAATTTTTTTTTTTTGAGGAGGGGGGCAGGGAGGAATGTGTGGGAAGGTTCTCTGGAATCGCTACCTAGGAAATAAGCTGGTGAAATCATGCAGTGCAACAGAAACAACATTTTGGTTCTGTCGTCTTTTCAATGTCACTTGCACTTATTTAAGACAAATTCCCTCTCAATGGTTGTGGATATTTTTGCAGCCATGTCTAGGATGCGTGGGCAGGGATGTGTTAGGAGGAAGAATCAGTTCACAAACCTTTCTGCCTCCTTCCACCAGCTGTTATACCCAAATGCAGATCACATCGGCAAAAGCAGCTTGGTGCAGATGCTCCTTTGGCAAATTGGGGGTGTCTCATCATGCAGCCAAGCAAAATAAGCGGTTATGTATTAAAACCAAATCCACAACACATTTGAGTGAACAGTGGGGGGAAAAAGAGACAAACTAAGCTGCTTAGGGGCTCTCGTCATGCATGGAAGAGATGATGTGTGTGTGGCTTCTATGAAGAAAAGAGGCTTAAGTTGCCCAGATTTTGCAGTGACTTTTCACTGCAGAGGAGGATTTCAGTGCTGGGAATGTGCAGGTCTGGGGCTGCTGACACAGGGACTGGGAAGGGGCTCTCCAGACCAAGTCACGTTATCTGAAATAAGAGAGCTCACTGTGATCCTGCCTATTACCTGAATCACATTCAGCTTTTGCTAAACAGTGCAGTGGACTGAAGCTGGATCTCAGTGTCTGACTTAAGAAAGCAGAGAGAGCTACGATTGAGGGAATTTGTGGACTAACCATTGTGACTATTTCGAGGGTGTTTTTACCCTTCTGCCATGGCTGTTGCGACTGTCATGAAAATTAATCTTGAATGCAGTGATGGGACTAATCGTGGAAAGCACTATTTTAGCAATATTTGCCTGCAGCTAAATTGTTTCATGCTGGTAAGAAGTTTATGTTAAGGGAGGGAGGGGGGCAACTTAAACAATGTATGTTCAGAGTGTGATGCGCTGGGCTTAGGTTCCTTCATGAAAATGGATATGAATAGTGCAAATATAGTACATAGTAAGATCAAAAATAAATGTTGTGCAGAAACTATCTGTTGCCCTGCAGCTGGAAGTAAAGTCATGGAGGATGGGGGGAGTAGGACTGAATTGTATAGAGATGCTGTTCTGAATTTCCCAGGGCTTTTTCTTGGTGAATGTCACATAATTTGTATTTAATATGTGGGGATCAAATATGGTTTGTCATCCTATAGGGACTTCCTTTCCTAAACATTGATGAGACTTGCAAATAAAAAGATTCATAGCTTAAAATTCCTACAGCAAGCATACAAGCTTCTATTAGAATGCCTATGTTGAGTTTTTTTGGGCAGACATTGGAGCATTAATATCTCCATTATGTCTTGGAATTGTGGAGGCAGTATCTAGCAGTTTCAGTACAAATGAGGGAGGCCTTTTTGGAGATTTGTCCCTTATTTGGTATTTTTGTACTTGCACAATCACATGCAGAATTTAGGCTTTACCAAGAGAAGTTAATGAAAGCGTTGATGAGAGAGAGAGTAATTTGTACTTCCAGATTCACTCAGTTTGCTTCTTGCTAATATTTTTATTGTCCCAATCATTGCATGAGCAATATGGTTTTGAGCTCGTATCATTACAAATGTGCTCATGTACCTATTTCTACCTTATTTTAACAGTCTACAGTTTTTACTTTTCATCTTTGTTTCTTAGGTAATCTTGAAGACTAGAACATTTCAGCCAAACTGTGAAAGTAAAGGATGCCAGTCATGCATATTATGCTCTTTTGTGCTTCAGCACTACAAAACTGCAGAAGGGATGTTCATTGAGGAAGAATGTTGCAGTGCTGTGGTGTTACTTGAAGTAAACTGGATTCAGGGTTATGCAGGGTTGCCTTTAAAGCTTCCCAGGGTTGTTGCTTTCACTGAAGTCATTCATCTGTGTAAATTAAGGAATAGACATTTTGACTTGAAATATTTAGCATCTTGGCTAATTAGCTGTATTAAAAGTGCTCAACAGTATTATTTTTGTATCTGTACCTCTTTCTAATCACTGTTGCAAGTAGGTTAGTGGGTCATGATTGCATTCCTTAAAATGTACAAGGTTTAGTGTGTAAACTGTGAAACTTCATGTAGCACTATACTATTAGGTTAGATCTAGGAGTATACCAGTAAAATCTAATGGAATAAGAGTAACCTGAGACTGACGGGTCTAAAATGAAAGCTGATCAGTTGAAAATCCTATTCCGTTGTACCTCACAGAAATTCTGAGAAATGTTACCTTGCATGTAATGCATTCAAATAAGTTTTTAAAACAAGATCAATAAATGTACATGTTACGAAGAAAACTGGACTGTAAGAAAACCTTGTGGTCCTCTTTTCCTTGACATTAAAAATTTATGTTCTACATGTTATGTAATCCTACAATCGCGGTAAAGACTTGACTGTTTTCTTCACTAGTTGATATACCAAATGTGGGAAACTCTCATGTTTTGCGGAAGTTTGTGTGGGATATGGAAAGATAAATATTGTTTGCATAGGTTGTCAAACTAATCTATCAAGGAGCTAAGTTTGTGCTTCAACAGTTGGTTTAAATGGAATATTTGCTGTTAATGTGTGCATGATAAATGAGGATTGTTTTAGTTACATTAGAGAATTTTGCTCTAGAATTAGTAGTGTGACATAAACACTCATTATGTTCAGGATACATTGGATTAGAAGTGTTTCTAAATTATGTTTGCAACTCCTGGGCTTTTAGACCATGTCTGGGTTGTTTAAGATGGGAAGATACCTATCTGTCAAACGACCAGGTAGCTGGAAGTACCCATCCATGAATCTTGTCAGATTCTTCTGTCTTGGGTACTCAGATTTCTAGACATTTTCTGCACATTTGCTGTCTTTTCTGGCAGACTTACATATTTTGCTACTTTTCTGGTTAGCTTGTCTGGCAGCTGAGTTCTTCCTCTTTAGGATAAGCTGTGAAACCTTGGCTGTAGCATAGAGTTCTGTCAGGCTCTGAAAACGCCTGACAGAGGGAAGAAGCACTGGGATAAATGACAATGCTGTGACAAGCTGAGTTGCACATAAAACCAAATATTGCAGAGAGAAATTCCCCTCTTCCATTGAGAAGGACCTCTGTGTGAAATGACTCTATAGAAGAGAATTCCGAACACCTACCTCTATTATCGCATAGTATAGTCTCTCTCACCTTAAGGAATCTCTGTCTGCAGACATCATTCACATTGATTAAAAGGCATTGATGCCTAGAATAGAGGACATCTAGGCTTTTAAAGGGAACTAATCACCTGAGCAAAAGGAGACTCTGCATTGGCTGTTAACTGGTAGTGAGGCTTACTGCCTTGTTGTGGGTTACCCACTAGAGGGGGGTCAAATCACAGATGTTGAAGCGGATCTTATGATATTCTAACCTTTGGAGAGAAGTTTTCCCTAGCCTTATCAGTGGGTGGACTGCACCTTTGCAGTGTGTTCTGGACTAACTCCCCTCCCACACAATCATATACCATCTCTTTGGCAGCAATGTAATTTGCATATGTGGAAAAACACTAGTGTGTGTTGGGGGTGGGGTGGGGGAGGTGAGAGACCTTGTTCAAAAGAAGTGATGTGGTGGTGGTGTTGTCTTGAACCTATCATAAAGAAAAGACAAATTAAAACAGAAGGATTTCCTGTGACGTGTGGGACAGAACCTTGTACTGGGCAAGATGGTGGAGGTATAGTATGGAGAAATCTGAATCCCTCAAATACCTTATTTTCCCTCTTCTTAAATGCTTGCTTTATTTCCTTTGAATCCTTACTTGATTTTTAGCAGCCACTGTCTTGAGAAGCGGTAGGGGTAGAAACCGAAGCTTTATACCATCTGAAAGCTTTCAGCTGGTGGAAAGTATTTATCGAACAGCTCATGAGAGAGAGAGAGAGAAGCAAAAATCACACTTGAATTAAAGGGGAAAGTGAGAGAAAGGAGCTTATGGAGAATAGTGACTTTTTTATGATCCACTGTCTAGTGATCTTCCATGAATAGAAAACAGTTTTCAAGGTTAGTACTGATCTTTTTTCAAGACCAACAAACTCTTTCAAGCATTGGAGCGAGGACTAGGAATGGAGGAGGGGGAAAATTAGATTTCGGGCCTTCCTATCCTGTTAAAATGGACTGAAGATTTTGGTTCTCTGTGAAGGTGGAATTGATAAATCTAAAATTCCCTTTATTGCATATTCTTTGATGGATCCGTTGAAATATATAGTCAGTTCAGTAGTCATCAGCCAAGGTTGCCAGAAGGCGATTGTGGTAGAAGACTTGGAAGACAGATGGTTACGCTAAAGTGCTTCTCGGTATTAACAAAGATTTCTGAGGTTTAAGCAGTTTGGGAAAACCCTAGAACAAAGAGTTCCAGAAACAATGTTTTTTTTTGTTTTTTTTAAAAAGTCTTGTTCTCTTCAAATAAAATGTACACAAATGTACACAAATGGGAACACAAGGCATTCATATGCACAAATGAATAGTTTTCAGATAGAGTTTTAGAAGGAAAAAGGTGTTATAGAGGAGGAAGATCTGCACAGGAATCCAAAATGGAGCCTCTTATTAAAATCAGTGTGGCTACCACCTGTGCACTGAGCACTACATTTACAATGTGCACATGCCTGAACTGATCAAGTGTGTGTATATATACACCGATGCCGTGTTCCTTGTTTTAGTAGCAATATGTATATGATTGTTGGTATTACGTAGTGCTGTGGGGCCCTAAATGAGGTTGGAACACCAAGATCTATACACACATATAGTAAAATACAGATTCTGCTCAAACAATTTACAAACAAGACAGAAAGGAAGTATTAATAGCTTCTCCCTCCTTTTTAACAGAGTGGGAAATGAGGCACAGAGAGATTGAGGGCCAGATTTTGAACCCATTACTCTTACTGAAGTCAGTGTGAGTTAGTGCTCGCCAGCGGAAGTAAATATTCAAGTCCTACAAAAAGGATCTGACAGCTGGGTGTCTAGAGAACATGACTTATGAAGGAAGGCTGAAAGAATTGGGTTTGTTTAGTTTGGAAAAGAGAAGACTGAGAGGGGACATGATAGCAGTTTTCAGGTATCTGAAAGGATGTCATAAGGACGAGGGAGAAAACTTGTTCGTCTTAGCCTCTAAGGATAGAACAAGAAGCAATGGGCTTAAACTGCAGCAAGAGAGGTTTAGGTTGGACATTAGGAAAAATTTCCTAACTGTCAGGGTGATTAAACACTGGAATAAATTGCATGGAGAGGTTGTGGAATCTCTATTTCTGGAGATATTTAAGAGTAGGTTAGATAAATGTCTGTCCGGGATGGTCTAGACAGTATTTGGTCCTGCCATGAGGGAAGGGGACTGGACATGATGACCTCTCGAGGTCCCTTCCAGTCCTTGAATCTATGAAACCCCAGATCTCCTGAGTTCCAGCCTAGTGCGTGAACCATAAGACTTTTCTTCCTCTGTAATCGTGTTCATACACATTCTGTGCTAGGGTTGATGGCTCAAACCCTAGTCTGAGGATTTAGATACTTTACAGATTAGTCACCTGTCCGCATTGAGGTTGTCATCTCTATTCCCTGAGTATGTTTTCCAGACCTGAGGAAGAGCTCTGTATAAGCTCAAAATCTTGTCTCACCAACAGAACTTGATCCAATAAAAAGTATAGCCTTACCCACCTTCTATCACTATTCAGTGCTGTCTGATAACAATCATGAATGATGAGATTCCAAGATGGACAAGTAAAATGCTGAACTGATTTGTGTGATTGACTTTCATGTGTCAAATGCAAATTTGCCCCTTTGACTTGCATTTCCCATCAAGGTTTTCTCATGACCACTATTTGAATATTAGCTTTCCTAGGGTCCTTTTTCCTGGAGGTTGGCTTGGTTGTAGTGCTTCTGGGACTGGGTTCATTGAATATCTAGGACTTTCTGGGCGGGGGTTAGATGGAGCCACAGGTGTGGATTATGTGTTTCAGCATGGCTTTTCTCTTTCTCCACTCTCTGTCTAGATACTTGTATAGTTCTCAGTGCAGTAGTATCTGAATGCTTCACCGTCATTAATGGACTTTACATTCCTACCGCCTCTGAGTAGAGTGGTATCCTCTGTTACTGATGGGGAATTGAGACACTGGGTAGATTTAAGTCCATTGCCCAAATGACCCACAGGAAATTTGTGGCTGTCAGGAATTAAAGCTACATCTCCTGAATCCCAGTCTAGTGACCCATCCTCTAAAAAAGTGCTTCCTGCCACTCTACAAGTGTCTTCTCTCAGACCATTTCTACACTGGTGAAATTTACCATAAAAATTCCTGCCAGTTACCGGAACCAGTATGAAAGCCATGAGGAGCTGCAGGGTAGACAAGGACCCTGAAACCATCTTTACCACCCTTGTAGCTAAACCTTATAGAAAAGCAAATCTCATCAAAATGCTAATGAAAACAGGGCTGCCTTCCAGCATCTTCTCTAGGCGACTGCTCCTACCAATTCAGCTGAGCTGGTATGGGAGCCAGGGGAATTGGTCAATTTTTCCCCCATAGTGCAATAGTGGGGTCAACTTTAGAAGAGTCAGCCTGTTTGCCCTCCCACCTGAATGAGAAAGGGTGGCATTTACAACTATCTAAAGCCAAATCATTTAGCAACTTTCTCTGGAGTTAAAGGGGAGAGAGGTCTTGGACTAGCTAGAGGTGGGAAGTTAAAATTTCCTGCCATGTGTGGGACAGAGAAAAAGACTGAGGCTGAGATATTTTGTACTTTTTAAAACCACATGTAAGGTGCTCAGAGGTGGTGGGAATGGGTGTGACTTAGAATTCTGGGTAAGCTCTTGGGGACAGGGAGTCTGTGTGCACATATGTATGTATAGTGGTTAGCATTTTGAGCCCCCCTTCCTAACTGATACACATTAGTGAATCCTGTGTGCATCTCAAAAGATTTGGGAGCGACAAATGTCCTAAATCAGCAGTTCTCAATTAGGGGTCTGGGGCCCCCTGGAGGGCCGCAAGCAGCTTTCAGGGGTGCTGCCAAGCAGGGCCAGCATTAGACTCGCTGGGGCCCAGGGTAGAAAGCCAATACCCTATTGCATAGGGCTGAAGCCCAAGACCCTTAACCCCACCCCCGGGGGGGAGGGATAGGTCAGTGGTTTGAGCATTGGCCTGCTAAACCAGGGTTGGGAGTGCAATCTTTGAGGGGGCCGTTTGGAGAACTGGGGTAAAAATCTGGGGATTGGTCCTGCTGTGAGCAGGGGGGTGGACTAGATGGCCTCCTGAGGTCCCTTCCAACCCTGATATTCTATGATTCTGTGAAGCCAAAGCCTGAGAAATGTCGCTTTGATAGAGCCCCTGTGGCGTGGGACCCCAGGCAGTTGTCCTGGTTGTTACCCTTTGACACTTGCCCTGGCTTTTATATTCGGAAAACCAGTTATTGTGGCACAGGTGGAGTTTTTATGCATATTGGAGGGGGAGGCTCAGAAGGAAAAAAGTTGAGAACCCCTCCCTAAATGAATTTGTAGAATTACATTGTATGGGAAAACTTGTACCCTGTGTGTGTCTCTGGTCCTTCCATGCTGGTAGGAAGTGGAGGAATATTTTAACCGTTTTGCAGCTGGTTCCTCACTGCATCTATGAAGAAACTTGTGGTAGTGCTGGAAATGCATTTTGCCTGCCATACCACACTCAGCAGTAAAACATCTCAGGAATGGTTTGAGATTGGGATTGGAATTTATCCCAGTTATGTCAGCCAGGAAAAAGAGCAACAGAGGCTGATACTGTTGAAGTAAAAAGTGTTGTAAGCAGAAGGCATTTAAAAAATATGAACAATCTGGTGCAAAATGAGTAGTGGGAGGTGTTCCAAAAATAAGGAGAAAGTAGTTTAAAAACATGGCTAAAAAAACCCCTTGAATCTTGAATGCCAGAGAATATTGCAGTTAGTTTTGCCAATATTTACAACAGAATTGTAAGCATCCATTAAAAATACTAAGAGTCCAAGATACGGAAACGAGATTCAGGCAATTGGCAGGGTGGCGAGATCCCATAAATAAGGATCATATTTCCAGGGAGGAATTTGGTTATACTCAGAGACAATGGCTCATAGTATCATTAAGGGAAGGAAATGTAGACTGTTGGTTAGAGCACAGGACCTGGAGTCAGGAATTCAGTGCTCTTTCCCAGCTCCACCACTGACTTGCTGTGTGACCTTGGGCAAGTGAATCTCATTTACTGATTAGTGCTCTGTAATTTTAATAAAAAATTGTATTCCTTTGCAAGAGGATTTTATCTGGTGTTTAGGGAGCAGAAATTGGACCTGCTCTTCTTTTTCCTTACTGACTAACCTAAGTAAATAATTCCAGAGATCAAAGGTCAGACTTTCAAATTTAGGCATACCCAATTATGACCATATATTTGCATGTGCCTAATTTATACACACACACCTGATTTGCATGCATAAGTGAAGTACACATATACACCTCTGCCCTGATATAACGCTGTCCTTGGGAGCCAAAAAATCTCACCGTGTTATGGGTGAAACCGTGTTATATCAAACTTGCTTTGATCTGCTGGAATGAGAACCCCCCCGCCCCAGGACTGCTTTACTGTATTATATCCAAATTCGTGTTATATGGGGTCACGTTATATCAGGATAGACGTGTATATGTGTGCCTAAATTGGAATCTGGCCCATCCTCTGCATACCTCACCCTCTGGAGAAAGAAAATTCAGTTTGATAACCACCCCTATTTTAAAGAACATTTATGAAATCAGCAGGGGATAGGAGAGAAAAGAGAGACCCTCACTCAAACCAAAATTTAATGAACTTCCTGGATTTGTATAAAAGCATTAAGCAGCATGAAGCTCTGTATCGTAGCTCTACAGTAATTTGAGGCCCTTTATGGTTTAAATGGAGGGATAAAATGGAACCTGCAATTACACTAATTCTTTCTAACTGAATATTTTGATTTTACTCTTTCCCTTTTAAAACACACCTGTGTAACTACTAACATTCATAAAGCTACAGGAATATTTGTTTCCTCTTTTTGGTGATCAGTGTAAATGTACTTTTTTATTGGACATGCAGTTCATTTCCTTATTGCTAGAAGGGCATCCCCAGTATAACTGCTTTGGAAAGTGGTGGACAATGAACATTTTTCTGCTCATTTTAACTGTGCTGCCTTTGTCACTGGGCTGTCTTAGTTTACCATCTGGTGTAGAGGGGAATACTGTGCTGTGGATTGAATGCTTTGAGTCCCTGCGTGTGGACCTGACATGATTTTGTCAGATATCTTTTTAGTTAATTTATTATCCATGCAGGGCTTGTCATCAAGAGCTGCAGCTATTTTTTTTTTTTTTTTTTTTATCCCGAGGCCATGTTCAGGGCAGGCAGACAAGATCACTGACTTATGCCATGAAGACTTAGTTTGGGGATGAGGATAACAAAAGGACATGCTAAGTCTTGCTTGAACAGAGCTTGGTAAAGGTGAGGAGTTACAGAGTTGCAACTACTTTCTCCCAAGGTCTGTTGTAAATTAATTTAATTCACATCTTTAAGGAGAATCTGTCTTAATTTTTTGGAAGCAAAATTTCGGTATTGTGTTTTGTTGTAATTGGCAGTTGGACAGTCACCCGTGAAAAAATTAAAGGTCTAGATCCTCAGCTGATGTACAGTGACATAGGTCAGTTGAAGTCAACAGAGGTATGTCTTTTACACCCACTAAGGATTTGTCCCCGAATGTTTCTGTAGATAGGTGATTTATTATTAGAATGGTGAAAGGAGAAGGGTAGGGAGTGGGATGAGAGGGTAAGTTTAATTGATAATTGTATTATTGGATATTTATTATTGGGTTTTGGAAATAACCCTTTTCAGTAACATAAAATGAAAGCTTTTAAAATGTAAGTTCATATTTTCAGCTCAAGTATCAAATAGAAAAAATTAGACAAATTAATATAATTGCAATCTATATTCTCTATACTGAATCTCTGATTTAAAGAGAATTTTACTAATATTTATTTCATACACACACCAGTGACTGGATGCTGTGCTGTCCGGTAACTGTTTTCTAGTCCAGTGGTTCTCAGCCTGTGGTCTGCAGACTCTTTGGGGTCTGAAGACTGTTTGATTTCTAAAGGGGTCTGCACCTCCACCTGAAATTTTGTAGGGGTCCACAAATGAAAAAAGGTTGAGAACAATTGGACTTCTGTTTCAATAAACTGCTTATCTCATACAGTTGTCTTTTCATCTAGTGGTGGTGGTGTGTGACTGCTGATTGAAGGCACAACGCTGTAATTCATTTATTAATAATTATAAATGGAAATAATTTGGAGCAGCACAAAGCACTGACAACAGAAATTGATCTGCCCTTCTCCCAGGGGAGCCTTACAATGACAAGTCGTATTCTCAGCAAGGAAGGATGAGAACTTGCTTCACTTCCAGTGTAAAGTCACTAGCGTGTTGTCATGCTAGTGGACTAACTTCAGTCGGCAGCAAGAAATTGTTCTAATCTTTCTTTTCCTGGTGTTTCCTGTGTTGAGGGGAACAATTCTTCCTTCCTTCATATTTTTTAGAAAACAACCAAGAGTAAGGGCTTGGCTACACTTGCAAGTTGCAGCGCTGGTGAGGGGGTTACAGCGCTGCAACTTACCAGGTGTCCACATTTACAGAGCTCAGCCAGCGCTGCAACTCCCTTCCTGCAGCGCTGGCTGTACACCTGGTCTGCTATGGGTGTAGCGAATCCAGCGCTGCTGATGCGGCCTGTATCATGTGTGGACACTCACCAGCGCTGTATTGGCCTCCAGGTATTAGGAGGTATCCACCAATTCCTGTTCACACCACAATCCGGAAGAGGGTACTCCCCGAGTACTATTCTAAAAACAAAAACCAGCGTCTCTTTGCTGACAACACCACCCGCAGCGATGGCTTTGGATGTTCACAGCTGTTGCTTGAGAGAAAACAGCACGGCGGGGGGCAGGGGGAGGGGAGGGACCCGTCGCAGAAGCTGCTTTCTGGTCGAGCGTTTACATTTAAGATGATGAGAGAGGGGGTCGGAAATGGCAGAATTTCAGCAGGGAGCGTCACCGCGTGTTGCTTCAAAAATCACTCTCTCTGTCCCCCGAGCTCCTGTCACATACTCCACTCCACCCCACCCCCTCTGTTGAACTTGCAAGGCAGGGAGCTGGTCACAGTGTGCTGCCAAAATCGCACACTCTCTACTCCCGCAAGTCCCGTCACACTCCACCCCAACGCCCCCTCTTTTTCGAAAAGCACGTTGCAGCCACTTGAACGCTGGGATAGCTGCCCACAATGCACCACTCCCAACAGCGCTGCAAATGCTGCAAATGTGGCCACACTGCAGCGCTGGTCGCTGTCAGTGTGGACACACTGCAGCGCTGCCCCCACACAGCTGTACGACCACAGCTGTAACTACCAGCGCTGCAAAAATGTAAGTGTAGCCATGCCCTAAGTTTGAGAGGAAAGAAGCATTAGTATACTTATTGCTTTGGAAGAGTGTTTACTGATCATGTGCATTAGATCAGTAGATGTTAGGATCATGGTTGGTTGGGTTTTTTTTTTGCTTTGATTCTGTATCACATCTGCAAGTGCCTTTTATTGAAAGAGGACACAATGGCTTACTTATAAAATTGTTTTCTGGGAAGGACATGTTTTTTTCTTGGCAATTCAATCTTATTTCACTCTGTTCTTGACACTCAAGTAGGGTAATAATGTGAATGTATATTTTCGATACCAAGAGAAGGATTTCAACCTCTTAACCCAAAAAAATCAAGTGTATTCTTCTCACAAATGAAACTGAAATCTTTGACTCTGTCTATTCTTGTCATTCTCCTTCCATTCAAGGCACTCTCTTGAATAATAGACCATCCCTCGAGGAATTTTATACTGAAGTTACCACCTATTAAGACATGCCAGAGAAGTCCTAGTGCCAGATACTCAGCCAGTGTAACTCTGTTTTGTTTACATCAGCTGAGGATCTGACCCCAAGATAGCTTTCAAAGTCTAGTGAGGAAGACATTTTTGCCCCAGTTTTGATTTAATTTTCTCTAGTTTTAAAAACAGTGTTTGTTTGTTGTCTCTTGACATATGCTTGCCAGTGTGGCTTATTGCTATCTGTCATAGATTATTAGGGTTGGAAGGGACCTCGAGATCATCTAGTCCAACCCCCTGCTCAAAGCAGGACCAATCCCTAAATGGCCCCCTCAAGAATTGAACTCACAACCCTTGATTTAGCAGGCCAATGCTCAAACCACTGAGCTATCCCTCCCCCCTCTTTGTTTATCCTTAAAAAAAAAAAAAAATCTTTGGATCAGAATTCATTTCTTACCGCTAGTGTGTGTGTCAAAATTGCACCAATCTCAACCACTAGTCCTTTTTTTGGCTGAACTATGTAAACTTTGTGTGTACAGGGTGTTAAGTTCAGTGTGTGATTTCAAGAAAAATACTTCTTTCTGTATATCCTCCCCTGACCCATAAAACCCTCCTCTCAGCACAAGTGTTCCTCAGCTTCTGCACAGTACTACTTTTCTGGGTCATGCTGGTGGAAAATTGCTGCTGTTCACGTAGATGTCATAACACTAGATTCTTCCCTCCTCTACAGATGACAACTGAGAGAAAGGAAAGGATAGCAGTAGAAAGAGGATGGAACACAGCGGCGCATAGGGTTTGGTGGAGAGAGAAACTGACAATTACTATTGGGAAATAAACTTGTTTCATAACTTTACTGTTTAGACATAAAATTCCAGATGGCAGAACTTATTTTTTTTAACCTCCGCTATCTATGAATTTTATTTTTTTAACTACATGTTAATTAGAGATAGACTTGAGCCACAAAGTTTAGGTCCAGATTTGAACCTCCCTGAAGTTTGAGGGAGAATTGGATCTGGTTTTCTGGCTGGGCCCATCTCCATTTGAAATTCAGGTACATTATCCAGGTAAAAGTGAACCCCGAGGGTTTTCAGAGTTGGGCAAATTTTATTCAGTGTTTGAGAATTTTATTTTTGTTTTTTCCTCCTCCTGTATGAATAGGAGAATAAGTTTTTAAGGCTTGAAATTTTGAACTGCTTTCATGGGCAAACATCGAGAAAGACATCAGTTGATGCTGTCTCATTCACTGATCTTATAAATTCAAAATGAAGTGGGAAGTTCATTGAAATCTTTAAACTTAGTACACATCATACTGTTCTGCTGTAACTGAAGCAGGGACTCAGAATTCTAGCCCATGGGAGATGCAATTTACACCTGGTAAAGAAATACTTTCCGCACAAATTGTGGGACAATACCTATAGCTTTAAGAGTGTAATAGAGCATTTAATTTAGCTTTGTTCTCAAATCTAGACAGTGTAGACCTGCAGGGCCAAATTTCCACTGAGCAATACTCTATTGATTTCAGTGAGGTTATGCTGGCTGAGAATTTGGACCCTAGTTTTGGATATGAAAGGGAGAATTCTTAAAGGTCCTCACAGTTTCCAAAGGTATATTTGTGAAACATGTTTTTTTTTCAAGAGGGGGCGTTAATTTAGCTTGAGTCTACAGTAAAATGAGTGGATGTGTTGAAGAGGAAAGAGGAAGGTTGGGCAAGAACCTTTGTACACCATTTTTTCCCCTTTCATCATCACACATGCCTGGTACTTCATTGTAAGTAACTACTCAGTTATTCGCTGCGGAATGTTATTCACCAAAATGCATTACTGACTTTGCAGTTGAAGCAAATTACCTGCGGAGGATTTTAGCTGTTAGATTGTTTTTTTTTTACTATAAACAAACCCCTAAATGTTTAGTAGGACCAAATGAATTGAAAGAGTAACTGTGTTTTAAAAGAAATAATGTAATGTCTCTGTATCTCAGAGGCAGGGCTTGAAGTAATAGGGTCTGGTTTTCATTTATACAGAAGCCTTGTCTTCACTTGGAAAAAAAAAAAAAAAGGGTGTGCTCTTACCACATGGTAGCTAGTGCATGGTAAATAACAGGAGGTAAGATCATAGGCCTGGTCTGCACTGAAAAGTTGTATCAGCTTAGCAGTGTTGGTTAGGAGTGTGGGGGTAAAAAACATACCTCTGATCAAAGTCGCTATGCTGGCATAACCTCCACTGTAGATACAGCTATATCAGTGAAAGGGCATCATTTGGGGAGGTGGTGTTTCTACACCGACAGAGAAACTCTTCTGTCGGTGGGAAGCTGCATCTACATTATGGGGCTATGCCAGCATAGCTACGTTAGTATAGTCTCTGTAGTGTAGACATATCCCTAGTGAAGTCAAGTCAATTGTAGTTGACATGTTAACAGATAGAAGTGAGTGCTTCCCTTAACTTGCTTGTGTGTGAAAACTACAATTAGCTTGTCTTGACTGAGATTTATCTCTGTTAGTTACCATATGGTAGCTAGCATGTGACAAGGACACACCTTTTTTCCTAGTGTGGGCATACCCTTGAGATACTTTACATAGTTCTAGCAGTGTCAAAGTGTCTCAAATTAGTTTGAGGCTCTTTACACTGCCAAAGAGGTGTAATATGCCCTTGGTGTTAATGAGAATCAGGCCCTTTGACTTCTCAAATGAAAGTCTTTTTAATACAATTTCACAGTGTTGTTTTTGCTTTAGGCCCTGTTCACATTAGAGGCATTTGCCCTTGTGTAACTACATCACTATTATCGTTCTGGTGCAATTCCCTACTACAGGTGCAAGCAGATTTTGCACCAGCACAGCTTAGGCTATGTCTCCATTATGGGTGCAGCAGTGCCACAGCAGCTTTGCTGCTATGGCACCATAGTGTAGACACATCCTACAGCAACAGAAGGGGTTTTTCTGTTGCTGAGGGCAATCACCTCCCTAAGCAGCAGTAACTAGGTTGATGGAAGCATTCTTCCGTCAACCAGATTGTGTCTACATCAGGGGTTAGATTGGTATAGCTGTGGTGCTCTGGTATCTGAATTTTTCACAACCCTAAGTGCTGTAGCTACGTTGATCTAAATTTTGAGTGTAGACCAGGCCTTACTTGGATAGTTTACAGGATTATGTCAGTGGTTCTGCATTACACTGGTGCAGGATGTCTATTTTGAGGGGTAGTAAGTTTGTAAAAATTTCTCTTGTGACAATTGTAGACAGTGCCTTAATGCACTGCTGATGATCCTTGAGAGATGCATCCCAGTAGGGCTGTAAATTATCTGCTAATGCATAATGAATACTATTATAACACCAAGCAGTTCGAGAAATCTTAAGCTCTAGGCACTTGCTATTGTCAAACTCTTAGGCCTTATCTACACTAAGGGAAAAAGTCAATCTAAGTTACGCAATTTGAGTTATGTGAATAGCGTAACTGAAATTGTCATAGCTTAGATCTACTTACCGTGGGGTCCACACTATGTGACATTGACAGCAGACGGTCTCCCATCAACTCCCCTTAGTTTTCTCGATCAGGTGGAGTACAGGGGGTGAGTGTCTCTCGCCAACATAGCGCTGTCCACACTGGCGCTTCTGTCTCTTGTGATAAACCCAGGCCAGCTGGGAACAGCAGAGTAGTAGAAGGGAGATATACTGGCCACTGGAAAAGCAGCTTTCTGTTCCCTGAGTGACCAGAGCAGGGGCTGCTTCAGGCTAATGAGAACACCTGACTCTAATTAAGGCCCCTCTTATGCTGTAAAAGGCCTCACTCCAGTCAGGCCAAGGAGAGCCAGGGTGCCAGAGGAGAGGAAGTGTGTACGAGGAACTGGGAGCAAGAGGTGTGCAAGAAGCTGAGAATGAGTAGGCATACTGCTGGAGGACTGAGAAGTACAAGCGTTATCAGACATCAGGAGGAAGGTCCTGTGGTGAGGACAAAGAAGGTGCTGGGAGGAGGCCATGGGGAAGTAGCCCAGGGAGTTGTAGCTGTCGCGTAACTGTACCAGGAGGCACCCTAGACAGCTGCAGTCCACAGGGTCCTGGGCCCGAACCCGGAGTAGACGGCAGGCCTGGGTTCCCCCCAAACCTCCCAACTCCTGATCAGACACAGGAGGAATTGACCTGGGCTGTGGCTTCTACTAGAGGGGAAGGTGTCTGGGCTGTTTCCCGACCCACAGGGTGGATCTGTAAGTCGAGCAAATCCACCAATAAGCGCAGGACCCACCAAGGTAGAGGAGGATCTTTGTCACGTGGTGAAACTTACATTGGTTGGGGTGTGTTTTTTTTCTCACCTCTGACCAACAAAAGTTTTACTGACAAAAGTACTAGTTTAGACACAGCCCAAGATGCATTGTTTCATGAGTAACATTCCTCTTCTTGAGAAGAGGGCAAAGCAATTCTTAATGAACAGAAGTGGTCAGGTGCCTGGTTTCATATCTCATCTGAAAGATGGATATTCCAGTAGCACAGTGCGTCCTAGCAGACCAGATATAGCGATTTTGAGAGAAAGGAGTGTTATCTCCTGAATTTCCAAACTTGATGGGCTGTCTGTGAAGGTCTCCCAACCTAATACTAACGAGACTCAGCCCTGTTGTGCTTTTGGATCTGAGGAGATCACAGGCTGGAGACCGATCATCTTTGAGGCTATAAAAGTATTGTAATATTACAATTACAATTGATTACAAGTGTTCCTTAGGCGTTTGTTACATTTGTTAACGGGGATAACACTAGAGAGGAAAACTAGTATGTTAAGTTGTCTCAGAGAAAACTGGATATTAATAAAAACTATTGGCGATAAAATGGAGTAGATGGAAAGCTGGTGCAATTAATATAAGAGTCTGAACAATCAGCCTATTTAAATTAATGGGCAGATTCACTGTGGCTATTTCTGATTGTTGTGTTACTACCTGTGGTCATTAATGCTGTTTCAATAGACTTGAGTGTTACTGAGGCTGTGTCTATGCTGAAAATAGGTGTGCTTTGACTTTGAGATAGCTATCTGTATGTAAAATCCTAGTGGAGATCACCCAGAGTTCGTTTTTACCTTTAATGAAGCTAACAGAGGTGAGCCTAAGATGAGGGATATAGGGACATAGAATTCATTATAGAAATGAAGGGCTGGAAGGGACCTTGAGAAGTCATCAAGTCCAGCTCCCAGTGTTGGCGTAGGACCAAGTGAATGTAAACCATCCCTGAAAGTGTTTGTCCAACTTGCTCTTAAAAACCTCCAATGATGGATGTGACGGGTTGGGTCACAAAGACCCCCTTGGGACTGTCACTTGGTGTGCTGAGACTACCTCAGCCTGTTTTTCTCTGCCAGTTTGATCCTCCAGAACCCTGCCTTGCTGAGCCAGACACGCCAGTCTGCTCCAACACAGATCCAGGGTCTGAACCACACCCCACAAAGCTGCAGACTTAACTGAAAACAGCTTAAGAAGTGCCCCTGTCTCTAGCACCCAGACACCCAGCTCCCAATGGGATCCAAACCGCAAATAAATCCGTTTTAGTCTGTATAAAGCTTATACAGGGTAAACTCATAAATTATCCACCCCCTATAACACTGATAGAGATGCACAGTTGTTTGCTCCCCCAAGTATTAATTGCTTAATCTGGGTTAATTAATATGTAAGTGATTTTTATTAAGTATAAAAAGTAGGATTTAAGAGGTTCTAAGTAATAAGACAGAACAAAGTAAGTTACTAAGCAAAACAAAACACAAGTCTAAGCCTAATACATTTAAGAAACTGAGTGCCAGTAAATCTCACTCTGAGATGTTCCAATAAGCTTCTTTCACAGACTAGACTCCTTTCTAGTCTGGGCCCAATCCTTTCCCCAGTACAGTCCTTGTTCCAGCTCAGGTGGTAGCTAGGGGATTTCTCATGATTGCAGCCCCCTTTGTTCTGTTCCACCTCCTTATATAGCTTTGGCACAAGGCGGGAATCTTTTGACTCTCTGGGTCCCCACCCTTCCTTCTAAATGGAAAAGCACCAGGTTTAAAATGGATTCCAGTACCAGGTGACATGGTCACATGTCCTGAGAGACCTCCCAAGCCTTCATTCTTCCTGGCCTAACTCACGGGAAGGCTTGCAAGTAAACAGCCATTTACAGCCCGTTGTGCCAGTTGGTGGGAGCCATCAAGTTTCCAAACCACAATTAATGGCCCACACTTTGCATAATTACAATAGGAGCTCAGAGTTATATTTCATATTTCTAGTTTCAGATACAAAAATGATACATTTATACAAATAGGATGACCACACTCAGAGATTAGCTTTGTAATGATACCTTACAAGAGACTTTTTGCATGAAGCATAGTCCAGTTACAGTATATTCACACTCAGCATATTTTCATAAAATCATATGGTCAGAGAGCCTGCATGTTACTGCAGCTGTGTGTGTCCCTACTTGTGTGAATGCTAGTAGAAATATAGGACTGGGAGTGGGTCTGCAACTTGTCACAGCAGCACAGTGAGAGAGGGAGCTCAGGCTGGTGGGGCAGAGGGCTCAGTGGTACTCCAGTTCCAGGTGGCATGTGGGGGGGGGAACCTGTCACAGTCTCATCTGTAGATTTTTATGAGCATACTCTCCATTGTCCATTAATGAAAATATTGAATAGTACCGGAGCTAGGACTGACCTTGTGGGACCTCACTAGATACGCCCTTCCAGTTTGACAACAAGCCATTGATGATTTACTCTTTGAATATGGTCTTTCAACCAGTTGTGCACTCATCTAATTTAATGTAGCCCGTTTTCCCCTAGTTTGCTTATGAGTGTGTCGTGTGGGATTGAGAACATAAAACTAGCCATATTGGGTCAGACCAATGGTCCATCTAGTTTAGTATTCTATGTTTTGACAATGGGCAGTGCCAGATGCTTCAGAAAGAATGAACAGAACAGGGCAATTTATCAAGTGATCCATCCCTGTCGTTCAGTCCCAGATACTGGCTGTCAGAGATTTAGGAACATGCAGAGCATGGGATTGCCTCCGTGACCATCTTGGCTAATAACCATTGATGGACTTATTCTCCATGAATTTATCTAATTCTTTTTGAAATCCAGTTATACTTTTGGCCTTCACAACATCCCTTTGCAAGAGTTCCACAAGTTGACTATGTGTTGTGTGAAGAAATACTTTCCTGTGTTTGCTTTAAACCTGTTTCCTATTAATTTCATTTGGTGACCCCTGGGTCTTGTGTTGTGTGAAGGGGTAAATAACACTTCCTTGTTCACTTTCTGCACACCAGTAGCATATCTCCACCCCCTCCAGTCATCTTTTTTTCTAAACTAAACAGTTCATTTTTTAAATCTCTCCTCATACGGAAGCTATTCCATACCCCTAATCATTTTTGATGCCCTTCTCTGTACCTTTTCCAATTCTAATATATCTTTCTTGAGAAGACGTTATCAGAACTGCACACAGTATTCCAGGTGTGGGCGTACCATGGATTTATATAGTGACATTGATATTTTCTGTTGTCTTATCTGTCTATCCCTTTCCTAATGTTTCCTGCCATCGTTAGCTTTTTTGGACTGCTGCTGCACATTGAACAGATGTTTTCAGAGAACTTTTCATGATGATTCCAAGATTTTTTTTTTTCTTGAGAGGTAACAGCTAATTGAGAACCCCATCGTTTTGTCTATATAGTTGGGATTATGTTTTTCAATGTGCATTACATTGCATTTATCACCATTGAATTTCGTCTGCCATTTTGTTGTCCAGTTACCCCATTTTGTGAGATCTCTTTGTAACTCTTCACAGTCAGCTTTGGACTTAGCTATCTTGAGAAATTTTATATCGCCTCAAACTTTGCCACCTCACCTTTACCCTTTTTTCCCCAAGATCATTTATAAATACGCTGAGCAGCATTGTTCCAGTGCAGATCCTTGGGGGACCCTGGTATTTACCTCTCTCCTCTGTAAAAAATTGAGGATGTATTCCTACCTTTTGTTTCTTATCTTTTATCTGTGAGAGGATCTTCCCTCTTATCCTAATACTGCTTACTTTGCTTAAGAGACTTTGGTGTGGGATCTTGTCAAAGGATTTCTGAAAGTTCATCCACTGAATCAGCCTTGTCCACATTTGTTGTCCCCCTCAAAGACTTCTAATAGAGTGGTGAGGCATGATTTCCCTTTACAAAAGCCTTGTTGATTTTTCCCCAACATATTTTGTTCATCTGTGTGTTTGTTTGTGTCAAAAGTCAAAATATTGCATGTCTACTGCTTCCCTCTATCCTCTAGGTCAATAACCCTATCAAAGAAGGAAATTCGGTTGGTTTGGTATGATTTGTTCTTGACAAGTCCATGCTGGCTGTTCCTTATAACCTTATTATCTTCTGCGTGATTGCAAACTGATTGGTTAATAATCTGTTCCAGTATATTTCCAGGTATCAAATTTAGGCTGACTGGTCTTCAATTTCCTGGGACCTCTTTGTTTCCCCTTTCTAAAGATCCATACTATGTTTGCTCTTTTCTAGTCCTCTGGGACCTTACCCCTTTTCCCAAGAGTTCTTAAAGATAATTACTAACAATTGACTTTGACTAGTGACATGGAGGTATAAAAATTACTTCTTCTGTGTCTCCACTAGGATTTTACCTTGTCATAACTAACGTGTTAAGTATCTCACTGTAAACACACACCTTTTTTTAACTGAAGACATAGCTGGAGCAGCTAATTTCACTGTGTGTAGGTCCTTAGTTTGGTGATTTGCTTGAGAAAGAGAAGAAGCGAACCGGAGCAAAACTTAAAATTAGTGTTAACTATGGTGATACTAACTATATCTCTTTTTTAATCTACCATCACAAAAAAGCTACCTAAAGATAAGTCTTTTCCTTCACACAGGAATGGTTGGGGTGTTTTTATGAGCAGTAGCTGATTATAATTTATCCTGCTGTTACATGGTGTCTCAGCTACTTTTTCAACATCTGATTTTTATCAGAGGTTAATGAAGTGATGGGAGGCCAGTGCCCGAAGGTTACTACTGAAAGTACTGTGCATGGGGCTTTTATTACAATGGTGTTGTCAGAAGTGAGCTGGGATATGAGAGTAGTCTAAGCACTTATTATCTGCATCCACTCCAGGTAAAGCGAGTGTGGTCGGTGTCAGCTGTAATGGTACTGAATGGTGGAGGTGGTAGTTAACTCTGCTTGGTAGAGGTGTGTTTGTGAGATATGTGGATTCATTTGACATGTGACAGAGCTGTGATTGTGATATGAGATCTATGTTTTGTACCCATGTGTGTGTAAAGGAAAGAGGACCATGTGTGCCTGCCCACTACTGAACCTAGCCCCCTTCACAAGTAGGGAACTTGTTCCCCTGAAGTTTTCACTCCCTGGTACAAAAATGTTTCTGTTGTTGTTACTCTCCTGTTCCTATAACTTGACTCCCATGCAGTGACTAAAGCGAAGGGAAACTGTCTTATGGTGGAATGGTGTTCCTGGCCATGTTTCAGAATGGTTGTGGTAGGGCTCGCAAGAGAAATCAGACAGGGTTTTTGTTACAAACTATTGAAAGTTTTATGTTGGGAGAGAAAGAGACTCTGATCCTTGTCCAAAAGACGTGACCCATCTACGAGACATAGTGAGGTGTCGGAACTTGTAATGTTTCTGTGCCATACATTACCCATTTTCAGCCACGAACTTGGCTTCTCCCTGCCTAATATGGCAAAAAATTTTAGTTAGATTGCCTGCTGCTGACAATTATGCTGTGTTCATAATAAACCTTCCCACGAACAAAAACACGCTATAATATAACAAGTAGCTTGTAGCAAGCAACTTGTGTTTGTAGTGGGGCATTCACTGGGGCAGTGGCATTGGAACATTCCCTCGATCTACCCAAGCAACCATAAAGTGGCTGCAGAGAAACCCTCATGTTTTGTTGTTGTTGTTTTACTTCACTGGAGCACATGAGTAGTGTAATCCTTCCAGACTGCACATCTCCACAAGTGAAGAAGTTAACATGTTCTTAAATACCGTTCACAGTCTGGGTCCCCCAAATCCTATGCACTACCTTAGGTAAAAATTGATCAGCTGACACCATTTTGACCCGCTTCACAGGAATAGTTTGATCTCTAGCTCTATGCAAAGTAAAAAACCAAATCAAAACAAAAAAAAGTACATAGAAGCTTTGAAGAACTTTTTTTTTTTTTTGCAGTGCTGACATCTTCATATATCCTGACTCAAGTGATCCTAAATTTCAGTCACTAACCCTACTCTGCACTTCCACAAGTCTCAGCAGATTTCAAGAAAATCTGTGCAAAAATGCAGATTTTAGAGCATTTAAAAGCATTGTGCATTAAACAGGAGGGATAGAGGAATGATGAAGGAAAAGCATTACACTACGTATCCATCTGTAGCATAGGAGTTTCTGAAAGGCATGAAGTGACCTGTTCATTTCCATGGGATGTTCTCAGCTCAGTAAGAACAGACTATAGAGATGAATAAAACCTGAAACAATAACTCAGAGGTGTGAACTGCTTCATTTATCTCAGCAGCTGTTCCTTTCCCCCTTCTGAGTGCTTCATAGCCTGTGATATGCATGAAGTATGCCTGTTCTCAACTCCCCATCCAAAGGGGAAGGACTTCCCCAGGTCCTGGCTTACATGGGGGCAGGGAAGGGGGCCTCAGACCTTCCCAGAATCGAGCTCACGTGAGCAGGGCTACAGACGGGGGTCCAACCCCTGTAGATTGGCACAGATCCCCCAATCCTGGCACACACATGGGGAACAGCAAGAGGGGCTCAGACACCCCAAAGGGGCAAGGCCAATCATATCCCCACTCATATAGGAGGACAGGGAGGGGACTCAACCGCCCCAGAGGGGCAAGAGCTGCCTCTTCCCCCATCTGGATGCACACAGAATAGAGAATGACAGGTGCCCCTGTTCCATTTCTTCCCTCATCCCTCTGCCACTCATCCCCCTTCCCAGGGTCCTTATCTTAAAGATAGGACACTGAGGCACAGAGAGGTTGACTTGGCCAAGGACAAATGAAGGAGTCTGTGTAAAAACTAAGATTAGAACTCCAGAGGGTCTGATTTCTAGGCTGTGACTGGTCCTAAATCACGCTGTATTCATTATAGACATTTCTGTGGTGCTCATTATTGTAGTATCCCAGCGCATCAGAAACGAATTTATCAGCAGAATGACCCAGTGAGATAGTGAAGTATTTATTTCTACTTTGCAAAAAACAAAGAGACAAATGAAGTCAAATGGAAACAATAAATCCTTAGCACTAGGTAATTATTTTAAAACTAGTTAAACATTCTTTTGTTAAGTTTAGAAGTGAAAGAGTAGGGAGTCAAATATATGGGTTTCTTAATGGAGTGTATTCCTCTGCTCTGGTGCCAAATGGGCCACAGCCCATTATGTAGTTATGGCAGACTGCAGAGGTGGCAGAGAAATGGGTAAAGATCATATGCTAGTTATGGGGGAGATGATCCTTAACCAGTTTTCATGTGTGAAGAGTGGTGTGTGTTAGATCAGGGGTAGGCAACCTATGGCAAGGGTGCTGAAGGCAGCACGCGAGCCGATTTTTAGTGGCACTCTCACTGCCCAGATCCTGTCACTGGTCCGGGGGGCTCTGCATTTTAATTTAATTTTAAATGAAGCTTCTTAAACATTTTTAAAATCTTATGTACTTTACATACAACAATAGTTTAGTTATATATTATAGACTTTACAAAGAGACCTTCTAAAATGTTAAAATGTATTACCGGCACGTGAAACTTTAAGTTAGAGTGAATAAATGGAGACTCGGCACACCGCTGCTGAAAGGTTGTCGACCCCTGGTTTAGACATTCAAGCACTGCAAACAGCCTTTGATTAGCTATTTTTGTTTTGTTCTTGCTCAGAGGTTTAATCAGTGTGATTAAAATGCTTAGCTGCCATGGAGATAAACAGTGTATCAATTAGTAAGTAAGCACATCCAAACAGAAGGGATGGGGAACATTAGTGTCTCCAGTTAATTGGGGCTATTGGAGTTTACAGGAGGTCAGACTAACTCTTTCACCATGAGAGAGATGCTGATATAATTAATCAGTTAGAAGGATCCATTCAGACCGAGGATGAGCTCTCCTGCAAGAAGGGAGTTTATCAGAGCAAGAAATAGAAGTTTAACAATGATACTAGGGGACCAGCAGTTGGGAAAAACACCTTATTATACTTGTGAACACTGGAAGTTTGATGGGGCAGCTATGGAGACCCAGCAAACTCAGAACCCCACCATGTCATTTTTATAGTCGCTTACTTTATTTCAGCTCTGATTCTTTAAGTGCAGCATTTACCATGGGTCTTAAACATGAACAAAGAAATGTTTAAAGCAAGACAGGCGTAAGGAGGTCACAATTAGGCCGCTTTAACAGTTCTGAGTTCTTCCTAATTCTTTATCTATTTTTCTTTGTAGCAGCAAAATTCTGAACAAAAAATAAAAAAAGATAGTTTTTGGGGTGGAAATTTTTTTGCCTTGTGCCTCTAATCACTAGCAAGATTTCCAATGTCCTGTCTAAGCAACAAACTTGTTAAATCTTTCAGAACTGCTGGTTCAGGAACTCTGCTCTCGCACTGATATGTTTGTTTCTTGCTTATGTCCATCTCTTTGAAAACTAAGGTCGCAGTAGCACAACATGCACAGTACCCTGGAGAAGAGCTCCAGGTGCCCAACGTGGTTTGCTGCTGACACTGCTCAGAGTGCTGCACGATGCAGCTTTGTCGGGATGCCTATACTGTGAATACAGCAGAGAATCCTGTGGCACCTTATAGACTAACAGAGGTTTTGGAGCGTGAGCTTTCGTGGGTGAATACCCACTTTGTCAGACGCAGTGCGTCTGACGAAGTGGGTATTCACCCACGAAAGCTCACGCTCCAAAACCTCTGTTAGTCTATAAGGTGCCACAGGATTCTCTGCTGCTTTCACAGATCCAGACTAACACGGCTACCCCTCTGATACTGTGAATACAGTAACTTCTGCACATGCTACTATAGCGAGGCACCATGTGCTCCTGGATTTTGTGGGAATCTGCGGTGGCAGCCTGGAAATTTTGTGGCATCTTTACTTAAACGAATTAGTGAATTAAATATGAAAACAATTGATTCCATTATTCCAGTAGTCCTCAGTTGCCTTGGTTGATATGAAACTGAATTTTTATTTTATGCTGTCCCTTCATTTTCTGTTTTAGACGTGCCGAAGATTTTTGCATTGGCAACACATAATTGTATCATAAGAGTGAGCAGGGGAAAGGTGGATGATTGGTTTCTAGGGAACAGATAATGAAGATTGTGGCAGCTGGGGAGAAATGAGAGATGGTTTGGGGTAGGCACATTAGCTGGATAAAATGATCAGCAGTAAAACAGTTTAAAAGGTTAGAACTTAAGAACAACCATACTGGGTCAGACCATAGGTCAAGCTAGCCCAGTATCCTCTCTTCTGACAGTGGCCAATGCCAGGTGCCCCAGAGGGAGTGTACAGAACAGATAATCATTAAGTGATCCATGCTCTGTTGCCCATTTCAGCTTCTGGCAAACAGAGGCTAGGGACACCATCCCTGCCCATCCCGGCTAATAGCCATTTCAACTGCCACCATCAGAAGTGAGAATGAAATGAATTGGGCAGTTCACACCCCTCAAAGAAAGTAGGTGAAATCTTGGCCCCGTTGAAGTCAATGGGTGTTTTTCCAATGACTTCAGTAGTGCTAGAATTTCGCCTACTGTTTTGGGCTGCATTCTGTCTCAGAAAGATATCATGCATCATGTGCTTCTTTGAGTGCTTACTCATTTTGATTCCATTGTAGGTGTGCATACGCCCGCATGTGTGGCTGTCGCAGACTTTTGCTGTGGTGCCCTCTGGAGAGCCGCGCTCATGGTGCGGTATATCAGGTGCCGCAAGCCCTGCGCCCTCTGTTCCTTCTTATCAACTAGGGTGGTCAGTCAAAGCACTTCTGTCCCTTGCTTTGCAAGTGGTCAGCGGTTTTTCTTCTAACCTGCTAAACCCAGGGTTGTGAGTTCAATCCTTGAGGGGTCCATTTAGAGATCTGGGGATTGGTCCTGCTTTGAGCAGAGAGTTGGACTAGATGACCTTCTGAGGTCCCTTTCGACCCTGATATTCTATGATTACATCGACAGGCAGGGCGGCACCAGGTCTTTGGCTCTCTTTTGGGAAGCGCTCAGTCTTTGGGGATTTTGTGTGCATCACAACGTTCATCTGGTGGCTACCCATCTGCCCAGAACCAAGAATGTCCTGGCGGATCGCCTCAGCAGGATCTTCTCATGTCTCCATGAATGGTCACTCCACCTGGAGGTGGTCAGCCTAGTCTTCCGAAGGTGGGGGACTCCCCAGGTGGACCTGTTTGCGTCCACATAGAACAGGAAGTGCCACATGTTTTGTTCTCTGCAGGGCAGGGACGAGGACTCCCTGTCAGATGCCTTCCTGATCCCGTGGTCTGGAGCGCTGACGTACACCTTCCCGCCACTGATCCACAGGGTTCTAAAGTGAGACAAAGCTTTGGTCATCCTCATAGCCCCGGCGTGGCCTTTTCAGCACTGGTTCGTCATGCTCCTGAGCCTTTTGGCAGCCACCCCGTTACAGCTGCCTTTTCGGCTGGATCTGCTGTGCCAGAACCATCCAAACCTGGCAGCACTGCACCTGATGGCCTGGTTTCTGCGTGGCTAAGTGGGGAGGAGCAGCAGTGTTCTGCCAGGGTCCAGCAGGTCTTGCTGGGCAGCAGGAAGCCCTCCGCCAGGGTTACCTACATATCAAAATGGAAGCGGTTCATGTGTTGGGCCACGGATCGCCATATCTGAGTGGAGGAGGCACCCCGCAGGATATCCTGGACTATTTGCTACACCTGACGCTCCAGGGCCTGTTGCTGTCCTCGATCAAGGTGCAACTGGCGGCCATTTCAGCTTTCCACCCTCCGTTTCAAGGCAGCTCGGTGTTCACCTATCCCATGACAGCACAGTTTTTGAAAGGTCTAGAGCGCCTTTACCCACATATTTGAGACCCAGTCCCCCTTTGGGACCTGGACATGGTGCTCTCCAGACTAATGGGGGCCTCCCTTTTCAGCCCCTTGCTTCCCCTTCTGCTGTTACCCTGTAAGGTCTCCTTTTTGGTTGCTATAACCATGGTCTGTAGGGTGTCTGAGATCAGGGTGCTCATGTCAGAGACCCTGTATACGATCTTCTATAAGGACAAGGTCCAACTGCATCTGCGCCCGACCTTTCTGCCCAAGATCATCTCCCAGTTCCACACGAGTCAGGACATATATCTTCCGGTCCTTTGCCCAAAGCCTCATGCGACAGATGAGGAATGCAGGCTGCACATCTTGGATGTTAGACGGGCTCTGGCTTTCTACATAGAGAATGAAGCCATTCTATGAGTCTGGACAGCTGTTTGTTGCTGTTGCGGACCAAATGAAGGGTTGTCCAGTGTCCACCCAGCGGATCTCATCCTGGATCCCGGCTTGTATCTGCTACTGCTGTGTGCTGGCGAAGGTGCCCCCGCCATCGATTGTGACGGCCCACTCCACTAGGGCACAGGCCTTGGTGGCGGCCTTCCTCACTCAGGTGCTGATCCAGGAAATCTTCCATGCCGCGACCTAGTGTTCCGTCCACATGTTTGCTCACACTATGCGCTGATCCAGCAGGCTCAGGCTGACACTGGTTTTGGCAGGCCAGTACTACAGTCTGCAAGACTGGGAACTCTGAGCCCACCTCCTGAGATTCTCTTGTGAGTCACCTACAGTGGCACTTGAAGAAGAAACGGTCACTCACCTTTTTGTAACTGTTGTTCTTCGAGATGTGCTGCTGATGTCCATTCCATTACCCGCCCTCTTTTGGAGTTGTCGGCAAGAAGGAACCGAGAGGGTGGAGGGCTGGCAGTACCTGATATACAGCGCCATGAGCGTGGCATTCCAGAGGGAACCACAGTTGGCCCTACAGGTATCACTAAGTCAAAAATCTCTGACCATGCACGCCATTCCGCTACAGTGGACATAAGCAACACATCTCGACGAACAAGAGTTACAGAGGTCAGTAATTGTTTTTTCATGTTGGAGGTTTTCTTCACAGCTTTAAGTGTTGAAAACGTGGGTGCTCTACCCCTGCTCTGCCCTGAGGCCCCCACTCCACTCCCTCCCCCGGGGCCCTGCCCTTGTTCCACCTCTTCCTGTCCCCATTCTGCCCCCTCCCCTGGGCCCCTGCCCTGGGTCTTTCTCCTCAAGGCCTGTGCCTGCTGCTCGCTGCTGTCTGCCTTCCCTCAAGCCCCTCCCTGAGCTATCAAACAGTTATTTGGCTGCACCTCCAATCAGCTGTTTGGTGTCACCCTGATTAGATGATAGGAGACACCAGCCAACAGCTGTGGCTGACGGGTGTTGAGCACCCACTAATTTTTTTTCCATAGGTGCTCACCGAGTCCATGCCTGTGGTTGAAAACTTTTTTTGTTTAAATGAAAGCTTAACTTCTAGAGCTGGATTCTGAGACTGTTGAGTATGTGGCCGGGACGGTAAACAACATAGAATGGAAGGGTTGTCTTTTAATAAACAGAGTGCTGCAGAGCTCTAAAGGAACAGTTTTCCAGACAGAAATCACATGCTTAATGAACTCAAAAGGAGTGAGTTCCTGGCTCCCAACCCTGTTCTCAGACCTCCTGGGCAATGCTGCATCTCATGGGACGTCACTTCCTTTCTCTCAATATTTTCATCCTTTTTCTGCTTCCCAAAACAAAGATTTTAGCTTCCTGCATCCATTGTCTGTGTAAAGCCCAGTGATATGATCGATTTCCCCCAACCTCACACAGAATGTCCATCCTTGTCTTAATTGTTCTAGTCTGTCTCACGGCTTGGCTACCAGTGCAGGTTCTGTGTCGTATAAAATGAATTACCGTGACTCCTTTGCCTCCCCTTTCTTTCTGCCCTCCTTGCCTGTTTTTCATCTTTTCTCAGTGCTTTCAGGGCAAGTATTCCTATGTGTGAGTCTAGCCTAAATAGGACTAATTAAAAAGATGTAGGATTTTTCTGAGGGTAAACCATGGCATTCCCATGCTCCAGTGCCACATTTTAAACCAATGAAAGTATGGGTTTATCCAGCCCTCCTGAAAGCTGTAGGGGAAAGGCACTGTTCAAACACGAGTGTATAGCAAAGTCAGTACAAATCCCTGATTATACAGTGACCAGTGTTCCAAAGGAATCACAAATATTTTTCTTTCCAGTGTGTGAATTTTTTTCAGAAAGGACTGTATGATTATTGCCATAAAAATGCTGACACATTTTATGTAACGCATCAAACGTGGTGTATTCATTTTGCAGAACTGAATAACATTGCTCTGGCCAATTGTTCAACGCAGCATTTTGCTGCGTTCTCTGACATTGCTTCATAAAGATGTTTTCATGAGGCTTGATTCAGTGTGAATCCCAATAAGGGCTGACTTCCCAAGAAGCTCATAATGCCAGACTTGGCAGGTCTTGTTCAGTAGCCATTAGATATGACTTCAGGTCATTTAAATCCTGCAAATAATAAGCACCTGTGCTGCTTGAGGTATCCCAGGCTGGCATGTTTCTGTAGACCTGTGTTCTGTGAATTGATTTGCCTATCAATGAGGATAAGGCAGTGCTGGGGGGGCATGTAGGCAGGGAGTTAAGGAAGGTACGTCTGGCAGGTTCAGTATTCTGGCGCACACAAAGCTGGCAGAGAATAGAATGAAAGCGTTGGCTGTCAGCCGTGGTTAGAGTCATCGTGATATCCATGTGTTCCCTTGGCACAGTTGTAAATTCACAGACTTGCATACCTTGCAGCCAGAACATGAAATCCTATTGCCAGTCGAATGAGATTTTTGGATAGAATTTCTTATTGTAATTGGCTTAGCTTGAATTCATATTTGCACATGAAAATTTTCCACGGTGAATGCTGACAGGAAAAAACTGAAAAGCAGTTGCAATCTGGAAATGTAGTGTTAGAAACTTCTCTAGAATTGTGGAGTCTATTCTTGAAGGTAAAGTTTTGATATATGGGAAGAAAATGGTCTCTTCTTGTGACATTTAATCAGATGAGGTTCAGGATATTGAGTGTCACATAATTGTCATGAAAAAACTACAATGCGCCAAGGTTTTTCCTCTAGTATGGAGATAGAAATGTGGTTAGTCTTTTTCAATTGTATTAAGTTTGCAGATGCCATGGAAAGAGTTTTTGTTAATGATGAAAAGAAATGGCAAGCAAATGAATGCTTAGGAAGAACTTGATTGGCATTTTTATAAAATATTGGTATAATTTTCTTTCAAGGAAAGTAAAACTAAGTCATACATGAGAACCTATAAAAGATTGTGTAAAAAAAAAAAAGTGTGAGGCAGTTTTGCATAATCTTTTTAAGAAGTAAATATCAAAATTTTAAAATAGAAGCTTGTTTTCAAGTGATCTGAGAGTTTTCTTTACATGTCAAGACCTGAGTTCAGGGTTCTGTTTTTCCTGATGCAGCTGGTGACATCACTGACTTGAAGTACACTAGTGTAAGGAATGCCACGCTATGCATTATTTTAAGGTGGCTTGTGATGGATTTGGAGTTGTCCCGTTGTAATTAATGAATACTGTATGTTGGGCTGGTTGTTGTGATTGTCTGAATTATTGTCTTGGTTTAACTTAATGGGAGATTGTCAGGAAAAAAAGCAAAACAGGTAGGAATGACAAGAATGGCTTGAGACAGGCACCTCCCAGTGAACGCTTGAAAGTCATTGAAGGACAAAGTCAGAACTATTAGCTTGAAAGTCATTGAAGGACAAAGTCAGAACTATTAGCTTTGATTTTGCTTCCTCTCCAGCCAACCTACAGAACTGGTTTTGATCAGGACAAGAAAAGACCCACAAACACAGAAGATGAAAGGGATAGAAAAAGAGACCGTTTTCACAAAGGGGCTGTAGTCATTTGTGCCTACATTACATCACTGGATGGGAGGGTTTTAAGATAGGTGAATTTGTCATGTGTCTGACGAAGTGGGTATTCACCCACGTGAGCTTATGCTCCAATACGTCTGTTAGTCTTAAAGGTGCTACAGGAGACTCTGTTGCTTTTTACAGATCCAGACTAACACAGCTGCCCCTCTGATACATGAATGCAGGTGGTTAATCTGAAAATCCTTTTTCTCTGCAAGCTTTTCTTCCTACTGCTAAAATAAACAATACTTTGGGTTAAGAAGGCAGTCTGATCCCTGGATACCTCTGGTCACAGAGCCCTGAAGGGAAGAACTACAAGTGCCAGAACTCAGGCAGACCTCCTGCAAGGTGAGAATGGTTGATGCACAGGATAGGGCTAAGTGTGTGTATTTCAGACTTTCATCCAGGAGAAGTAAAGGCACTCAGCCTAACACCTGAATGGGTGTGCTGAGAGAGATAGGAAAGGAGACAGAGGAGCAGCTAGCTCTGTAACCATGGCGGTGTTGATGACAATCTTCTGTAGCAGAAGAAATATAATCCTGAACTCTGATCTGGGCTGGTAAGTAAGCAGGAAACTGATTTTTCAGTTTCTGTTTTGTACTTCTCAGACATACTTATCTATATTGTCAATAATTTGGGATTTTAAACTGGTTTGATTTTATTTATAATAATACTTTCAATGCACCGTTTCAAATGGAGAGGCTTTTAGATTCCTATGTCTGAGACAAATTTAAGTATTCAAAAAGAGAGAGAGCAGGACTAGCTGTTTTTAAAACCAAACTCTCCTAACCATTGCAAGTGATCGTGTCAATTATTTCAAAAGTCTGGTAACAGTGAGGTAATGAAAAGGAGATTTGATTGCTGAGGCAAATGTAATTTATACAGCATTAAGTTCTGTCCAGAGCTGCATTCTAAGGGTATGGCTACATTAGACATTTCAAAGCGCTGCCCCAGCAGCGCTTTGAAGTGTGAGTGTAGTCAGAGCCGCAGCGCTGGGAGAGAGCTCTCCCAGCGCTGCTTGTAAACTACATCCCTTATGAGTGTAGCGTGCAGCGCTGGGAGCCGCGTTCCCAGCGCTGCCGCCCTGATTACACTGACACTTTACAGCACTGCATCTTGCAGCGCTCAGGGGGGTGTTTTTTCACACCTCTGAGCGCGAAAGTTGCAGCGCTGTAAAGTGCCAGTGTAGTCAGTAGATAGCATTCTTATTGTGGTTTCCATTGCTGTGCTACAGAGACATGTAGCCTTGTTACTATTCAGGTCAACTAGTCGGGGTACAATAATATACCACCTACTGCTCCCTGACAGCTGTAATTTCCATCCAGATTAGAACAAAATGTCTGCATACAGAAACATATAATTACTCTGGCTATTGATTTTTAGTTGTTTAGAATATATACAGTGAAAAATAGTGGTGAAGTTTGTATGTCTCCTATTCATTGCAACAGGTTTGGGAACTTGACCTCACCCCGAGAAGATGACAAAGTTTGTCATCTAGACTGAACAGTTCATTGTTACTTTTAAATGAACCTGCTGCAGAGGGAGTTTCTCTCTCAATATTCTGAATCTGTGTTGTCTTTCTTGGAAGAAGCTAATAGCACCGTTAGGGCTCGTAGGATTTAGTGTCGCTACATAAGTCGTGTTTTATCTGTATATAATATATTCCATTTAGGCCTTGTCTGCAGTAGTCTCACCACTGGTCTAGTACAGAAGCTCAACCAACGATAACCGTGCAAGTCCTCAGGTAGAGGAAGGTTGATTTTATGGACATGCAGTCTAGATCCCCTTTAGAGCAGTGCTTGCACTGTTCCTAGATAAATGACGAGAACAAAAGTTTCTGTAAGTGCAGCCTAAATGCTATAGGCCTAAAGAAGAAGGTTTGAGTAGAAGAGATCAGTAGGGCTGACAACTGAATTCTGTTTTTCAGAGTTTTATGTGCTTTGATCCCCACTCTGTTTCTGAAAACAAACTCCTCTTAATTCTGCACTCGCAGAACATTCCTCTTCTCCTGAACTTTTCAACAGTGTAAGTGGCTGCAGAGGACTGGTAGATTTGAAGTTGTTTTCTTTCTGTTCCAGTGATATGCTAGGTGGAAAAGTCCCCATGTTACTTTAAGCTTCTTAAGCTCAGCTCCTGACCATGGTCCTCAGCATTGTCTTGAGCACACCTTACGGGTACCCGTCCATCTATGTTGTCTAACCTGTTAGCTCTCCTTTAACGTTTCCATGAGAGACTGTGAATTTACCCAAACAATGTAAGAGCTCAAGGACTCTATTAAATAGCATTTATTAGAAATAGAGAGAAAAATCACATTAACATAAAATGAATGGTCTGAAATCGTAACTAGTTTTAAATGGACGGAGAGCTCTTATGGCTAGGCATAATCTGTGAAATTACACTGTAAAAGAAAATGCATCTGTCTCTTTGGTTTCAGTCACCCAACCTTTCAAGCCTTCTCTATGCCAGAGAAATGAACCAGTGGAGAAGCACTGGCATTCATACCAGTGGGTCTACATGAGCCACTCTATTTTGGGTAGAGATTGTCTGCAGTTTTGCCATGCATCCAAATTAGTGTTGAATGACACATGGCAGTGGAACTAAGGTCTGCATACACATCCCACAGTTCCTGAAAGCAGGGACATGTTTAAACTGTAAAATAAACGAATAACATAGGCCCTGTCTACATTGAGGAAATAGGCACCAGTGTAGCTACACCAGTGTAGTTACACTGGATCTGATTCCTAATGTAGACACACTGCACTGGTACAAACACTGGTGTAAACCCTGCTATCTTAATTTGGTAACACGCCAAAATAAACTGTGCCAATGCAGTATCTGCATCACAGGGCTGCCTGGCCCCTGCCCCAAAGAGTTAAAAATCTAATTTCAGACACAATAAGTGAATGTAGCAAACCATAGGAAGGAAGCATAGGAAGGAGAGCAAGGTTAGTAGTAATATAAACACGTGTTCGCATTGCCCTGTTCTCTGCATGACTTGATGGTTCTAGATCGGTGAAAAGGGTTTTCGTTGGCTTGCTTTTAAAATATAAGTAATTAAATAGCAACAATCCCCATAGTCCTCTCTGTAGCTGTTATAAGTTTCTAATTTTTTTTTATAAGCATCATGGTTGTTGAGGGAGTGAAGGAGTGGCTTTATGGATTAGTTCCCTTTGCATCTTCTGCTGAAGAATTTTGGCCACTGCCAAAGGGAAGGGACTCACCTAGATGGACCGCTGGTCTATTTTGATATGGCAAGTTAGTCTCTGCCAGAACATTGCTGCGTATTGTGCATTTGGTAGGGTGAGATATAGAAAAGGACCAATAGAGGGGGCTATTTCTGGATCTAAGAAGTTTTGAGTGCACCCCAATCCGATTAAAATCTTCATTATGGCTATTCATCGTTTATGTGCAGCATAACATTAACATAAAACCCACCTCTGATTCTAAATAAGATCAGAGATCAAGCATAGTTTTAGTATTTGCATTTACTCATTTATGTGAAGCATGTTAATGTCACAGGAAAATACATCAATTACATTGAAAAGTCTTCCTGTATATCCAAGTCCCCCATCTCATTTAGATAAATGACGGTTGAGTGTGGCAATAATTTAAGGCACTTATAACCAAAAGTCCTGCTAAACATGATTTTTTTGCAGTGAGATGATTGCAACAAAATAAGCACGTAGCTTATGAATAAAAAGATAGGATGAATGCAGCTTTCAAGTCTCTGACCTATGTACAGTTCTCTGTACTCTTCAGAAGTTCTCTAGCTAGTCACCGCTGCTCAGCTTTTTGTCCAGTTTTTGGTTTTTGTCCTGGGCAGCTTCTTCTGAAGGGATTTAAAGCAATTATTTTCCCTTGGAGAAGACGTTAGGGTAAGAGCTGCTAAAATGTGTGCCAGTGGGTTTTGGAATTCATGCATTAGTACGTTGACCTAGGCCCCATGTAAATGTACAGAATTAGGGTGCAGTGTTTCTGTGTCATCTGAAAACAGACATATGCTAGATCATAAGTTGGATTGAAAACCTTCTTTACAGGAAATAAGAGGCTTGGCCTATCTGGCTTCTTTTGTTAAAAATTTAATGTCCATAAAAGGTAGGAGCTTGGAGTAAATCTTTAAACCAGGGGTCGGCAACCTTTCAGAAGTGGGGTGTCAAGTCTTCATTTATTCACTGTAATTTAAGGTTTCACGTGACAGTAATACATTTTAATGTTTTTAGAAGGTCTCTTTCTCTGTCTATAATATATAACTAAACTGTTGTTGTATGTAAAGTAAATAAGGTTTTAAAAATGTTTAAGAAGCTTCATTTAAAATTAAATTAAAATGCAGAGCGCCCCGGACTGGTGGCCAGGACCCGGGCAGTGTGAATGCCACTGAAAATCAGCTCGTGTGCCACCTTCGGCACACGTGCCATAAATTCCCTACCCCTGCTTTAAACTCTAGATTACTGATTTCTGAGGCGATCAGTTGTGGCTGCTAAAACAATGCAGCAAAAACATTCATTGGTTTCTAAGAGAGCTATATCATATTTTTCAATGTTTATTGCTGGAAATAGAAGGAAAACGGTAATCTTATTGCCAAGAATTACAGTACTCCAATTATTTCACACATAGTAGAGTTAACCTATCGAATTCACCTCTGCATGAGGTGGTCAAGTCAAATAGTGTGACTGAGCTTTGAAAGGGAATTTTTAATTTTTATGGCCACTAACTTCTGCAGTTCTGCATGCTAACCTAAAGTTAGTTAGCTCTCCTTGTTAAAGGTTTAACCGATCACTTGCAGGGGTTAGAAATGAATTTTCCCTCCCAGGTACAACACTATATACATGATGTAGAGTGGGACTGAGGAGATTTTACCTACTTTTGAAGCATCACACATTGGCCTCTACCAGAGGTCAAACAGGGCTGTATGGATCATGGTGTGATCCACTGTGGACAAGTCCTGTGTTTCTTTTCACAAGATGAAGCGGCATTATCCATATTTGAATATATTTATTATAATATTGTAGTAGCACCTGTGCTAATAAGTAGCATGACCTTTGTCAATTGTATCAATCTAGCTACGTCAAAATAAGGGAGGAACCTTCCAGATCTGCATTTCTACTAAAAGCACATTCACGGTGTTGTGTTCTCTCCACACCCCCCCCCAATAGATTTTACTGAATCCAGACCAGATAGCTGTATCCTCCACATAGAACGAGACAGAAATAGCTCAAAACAATCTTCCACACCCTAAGGGAGAAGGCATTTCTAGGCAAGCAAAATGAATAGAAGATTCTTACTAAGGACACAGGGAGAAATGTGTCTGGTGGTGGTGTTTGCCAATTTAGAGGCAAAACGCAGACTTAAACTTTGAATTAAATCCAGAAATATGTGCTGAATGCCCCCCCCCACACACACTTTCAGCATATTAATGTACTTTAACCAAGAATTTTTCAATTCATACTCTTTTAAAATCCACTGGTCTTTCCTGGTTTGCTAAAATCATCCCAGAATGCATCACGGTGACATCTCTGATAGGATTGGTATCAGAGTATGAATTCTGGGATGTTCATCGTGAACTGGAAAGTTCAGAAGTTTTCACAGAGGGATGAGAAATAGGATTTCCAGTTTGTAGGAATGTTTTATGAAGCAGACGCTTGTGCGGGGTTGTCATTTCTAAAGTAAAATATGAGAAGGTGACCTGACCCAGACAGAAGGGAGACGTCCTTGTGCTAATGTATCACATGGTGAATTGAATGTGAAGTGCTGCTGTCAGGTTGGTGTGTATTTGAGCCATATGTATACGTCTTGTTTCAGTGTTTTTAGCCAAGGAAGCAGGCATGAAAAAGCCTGGTATCCTCAAAGCAGCTCAGGTCTGTGAGTTTGGCTGAGCTAACACTTCTAGGACTTGGGGACAGAGTCTCTGTTCTGGAACTTGATTTCCCTCCTGCTACGCTGCCAGTTGTTCTTTGTTGTGAGGCCACCCCTTGTTCCAGACTTCTGCCTGAGATGGCTTATTGTGAGAGTGACATATCGTTAGCGAGGGATGGATTGTTCAGTGTTGACATTGGTCAGCAAAATGAGTTATCGTTCAGCCTACAGAGACTTCTATTCAATTCATAATGCATCCGAGATCAAAACGACAGTGTTCGCTGTTAAGAAAGACACTTAAGTTGGGAAATAAGATCCATGTGTAGTGTGAGAGGGCTGCTTGTTTCACACAGTTAAGCAGCTGTTCACACATAGGGACTCTGCTTAAGCATTTCTCTGTGTTTTGGGTGGATCCGGAAGCTCTGTAGCTGAAAGCGGGGTAGGGAGGAGGATTTTATTTCGGCAGGGATGTAAAGAGTGTTTGGACAGGAGCTCTGAGCATGATTCTCCACTGCCTTGCACCTTGTGTAGTAATTTATATCTGCTATCAAATGTTTTTTGCATCACTCCCACTCTGCACAGGTGTAATGGCAACACATGGTGGAAGGCAATGGAGAATCAAGCCCTTTTAATGTTTGTCTAAAGACTCAGGGCCTGATTCTCATTTACTTTGTCGCTAGTTTATGCTGCTGTAGTTGCATAAAAGGGCCTTAAATTGGGTGTGAATATAATTTATTCCCAATTCAAAGCCCCTTTCAACTGCCGAGTGGCCTTAATGTAAATGAGTCTCAGACTCTCCATTTTCTTGTTCTTTCTTGCATAATTGAATTTCCTATTGTTTATGATCTATTGAAGAATGACACAATGAGATACACTAGCCTTTAACCAAACACTGTAGCATTTTGCTCATTACCCTAACGCACAGTAATGCCTGGGAGACCTGTTGCGGAGTGAACAGAGAATAAAAAGGTAAGGGTAAAGCATCGCTCTGTTCTTTTACTGTGATAATTTTAGTTTAGTTTTAGTTTTTAATATTTAAATATATTATAATGTATTATGTCCACAGTGCTATAAATGTGCACATGGCTTAACAGACAGTTTAAGAGGAATGATCCCTGCACAAACTTCTTACTACTAAATATACTGTAGAATATTTTGTAAAAGTAGTGAAGCCTTAAATAATATGAGACCTCACTATGAGGAGACATCACCTTTCGTGTTTGCAAATTATAAGGGGTGGCAGTTAGCAAAGAATGAGCATGTAGGACAGACTACAGTAATTGATGGGACAGAAGGTGGATGCAGTGATTGAGAGCTTTTCTTCCATTTTCAGAGAAGCTTTCTAATATATTATCTGTGGAGACCTGCAAGAATGAACATAGATTGCCTTTTATCATCCCATAACGTGCTTACTTCACCCAGGAGGAATATGTGATATTGATACTGAGTTGGTACCAAGATAACAATGTAGAGACATTGTTGACAGCTCCATAGTTAAGGATGGATTGAGTTTCTCGGTTAAAATGCAACTTGAATTCCTTTGTTAAGGATGAAAAAACATGTACTGTCACCAAAATTATGCTGCTTACTCTTAACGCCCAGGCTTTCCTATAAAGTTATATGTAAATTGATTCAGTTGTAGAAGAGTTAAAAACTGTTCCTTTTGGAAATTTCAAGGATGGCAGCTATTGGATTTTTTTCTCTCTCTCAAATAGAAATGGCTTTTTCACTCTTGAATCTTCAGCAAGGTGGAAATGGAAACAAAATCTCATTCACTGACTATTTAAAATTCAAAATAAACTGACATTGAGACAATAAATGTCATTTTTAGTAAGCACTTTTCAGAGAGTAACTTTAAAGCATTGAAAGGTTGTAAAACACCTCATGTTTTGTTGAGCACACTTCCACTTTTCACTAAGAGAATGTTATGCATTATAGAACTTCTCTGCCCCAGACTTCAGTATTTTACCAATTATAGTTCAAATTGTTCTAATGGCAGACACAGAAGATGATTAGAAGTCAGCTTATAGGTTAAAAATACATTTTAATTTTCTGAGCTTTTGACTTTGTTCATCTGAGACAACCCATAAAGCCAAGTAAAGCGTAGTGTTTTATCAGATGGTAATATGGGGGTCTGTAAGGCAATTAGAACATGAAGGCCTATTAGAACTGTCACCAAACCCATTCCAGAAACTATTTAAAAAGTAAAATTATTTTTTAAAGTCTTTGATGTAACATAAATGGTAAACACACAGTTCTCCCTGCTTTCAAACAAAATGAATGCAGCATATGCTTTTGCAGACTAGCTTACCATTCTGACATGTTACAGCTCTGTTGTAGTTATGCATCATTACCCTGTGCTGTTCTGACATTCTCTATCTCAGCACACTACCGTCAAACAGTTTTAACAATTGGAACCAGTTGTTATGGCACCTGCTAGCATGGTTACAGTTAAGTTTCTGTCAGGATTTCCTTTGGGGTTAGAGAGCTCTGCTGCAAAAAGGGGTGCTTGTTGCGTCAGTTGCCAATGGATTGTGGGGCTAGCAGGCCTACCCCGGGTTAGCAGGATTGCTGTTGATCCAAAGGATTGTCCTACAACTGTCAGGGACCACCAAAAGTTTGTGGCATGTAGCATCAGCTCTTTTCCTGCTCCTAACCGTTCACCATAGGAATACTCACCTGCCTCCCTTGCAGTTAGTTGTTCAGTGAGACAGGGTGAACTGTTGCCTGATTGCATGCAATTCTACCCTTTTGCCACACAGCGAAATGCCTATTCTCTGGTTTGCTAACCTGGATCCATTTTTAGAACTTGCTGTGGATAAATGTTTCCTAGCAGGAGTTTACCTCCGAGGCAGGCTCCTCCTCCCGCTCCTGCCAGTGTGCTGTTTAGTCTTCAAAAGCACTGTCAGTTTTTTTTTTTTAAGAGCTGGTTTCAGGTGGCACCTTTTGTAGCTCTACAGAGGAAAGAGGATATTGTCAAAAACCAAGTGGACGAGAGGCTTGCTGTTGCTGGAAGGCAGGGGAAAAGGGCTCTTCGCTGAAAGAGAATCATGCTTTTATTTCTTGAGTGCTCCATTCGCCCCTCCTGCAAAGGCCCTCAGAGTGCAGTACAACAGCACTTCTAAAGACCTGCTCAAATATTAGCAAAACCCACATTCACTAACCCTAGAACAAATCTGAGGGACTTTGGAATGGGAAAGGGAAATAGCAGGGGTCCAAAAATGACTTTCTAATAGGCATTCATAAGCAAAAATCCTGGGGGAGAAGACAAATTATTAGGAATTTAAGAATGGGAGAGATGAACTTAGGCAAATTTTATCGGTGAGAGACCCGCACTCTAGGACCTGCTGTAACAGTGGCACGTATGCTGCCAATCTAAAGTGTTAATAGCAGATTCCTAAAATGTGGGTGGGTTACAGTAAGGTGGGGTCCCTATAACATAGTCTACAGTTAAGCACACTTGAAAAACCAGCAAGTCCAAGCTATAGTCAATCTATTACTTAAAGCTTTATAGGTAGCCAATGTTAAGAACCCAGGGCAAGCATAATATGCTCAGAGGTGCTCATGGCAGTGAGCAAAAGGGCTGCATTCTCTAAAACAAGCTGCAGTTAATGGTGAGGGGTTATTAAAAGGGAGTTAAAAATTCAAGCCTGGTGGTCCACTGTGTTGCTTTTTCAAGGTTGCTGCAGGCTAAATAATGCTACAGCTTTTGTAAATGGTATTGCAAAGATCTGATCTGAGATTCCCATAGAAGGATATCGTCAAAAATAGCACCAGGATTCTGCACCTGCCTTCCTACCCCTCATTTAGCAGAAACATGAAGGACCAAGGATGTGCCTGGTATTAGTCTTAAATGCTCAGCATCCACATTGCAAAACACACACATGTAAAACAGCATTATACTTTCAGTGTCAGCATACACAAGTCGGGAAGTGTGCATGTGTGAGAGAGACTGAAACTCTGTCTTTTTCTCCCCCAGGGCAGGCTCTGGTACGCCCCTGTGTTTATGCATTGCAGTATATGGAGTACGAAAATCATAGACTGAGATCTGTTATAATGGACTCTATCCGCTGCTTACTTTATCTAGGCAGCACAAAATTTCAGCCAACACGGACTTTTCTGATGGAATTTGTGGGTTGAAGTGTGATGTGAATATATTAACACACAGAAAATTGTGGAATCTATAGTTAGCATCTTAAAGCACTCTGCAAATACTATACACATGCTGCTACTCAAGTGCAGGCACCTTTGGTTTGAAGCCAGGCATACTGCACGCTCAGCAACACACACAGAGAATTTTGTTTGAAGAAATCAGGGCACAGCCCTACTCTGCCAGAAGAGTGACTGTTCAAGGATGGCATAAGTTAAAGCATCTCTTAGGACATTCTAACACTGCGCAGGAAGAATAGCTTGCACAGAGCCGCACCAGGATCAGTGCAGTGCAAAGGAGACCCTTGAGCCACTTTGCTCTCTGCTCTCTTGACTTGTGCTCCAAGGCCAGATTCTCCATTACATTATATCTTCTTTGCACCACTCAGACAGCACAAAGGGATGGATCTGGCTGTAGCTGGTCAGCAGGAAATTTTCCTGGCAGACAGGAAGTCCTCCAGACATAAATTATCATAGGCAGCTCCTGCACCAACTGCTTCTGCTCCCCACAGTGTAGGGTATGCTCCCGGGGCAGTCAGAGGGCAGAGGGCAGATCCAGTAGACAGTATGTTAGTGGCATAAGTTAGAGCAGCCCCAAGTCTGATCTGACTGGTGCTGGAAGTGTGCTGGTGAAGGATCAGAGAACTGTGAGGTTGCCCTGCCCATCAAGTGTTGAATAGAGCTCAGACCCAGAGGAAAATTGAACCCTGTATATTTTGCCCACACCCATGGTCCCAATTACATTATTAGGATTCAAAGAGCCAGTTCCAAATAGACAAGGCAGTTTCAACCAGATGCTCAGACCAGTAAGATATCCCATCTGGCTATACAGTAAACTCATTTTTTTTATTTTAGCTTAAAGAAAAAGCCCACTAAATATTGAGTGAAGGTTGTTTAAATATGTATCTCTTCTTGGAATCATTGCCCACTAAAACAGTGTATTGTCACTCATGAGCCAAGGTTTGTTTCCACGGACAGCCAGATGCTTTTTCTGCTTTCTTTGCTGTTTCCTGATAATGGATGTGCTAAGAAACCCTGTAGCCCACCTGTGTTGGAAAGCATCAGATCATCTAAGAACTGTGCCATTTCCACCCTTTGAAGGGATTGCTTTGCTAGTCAGCTTTCTCTTGCTATATCTGTCTGCTTTGCTTCAGCCCCAGTAAGCAGTCCAGTGTTACAGAGGCGCCTGCTGTTTAAGAGAAAAAACAGCCTTGTTTGCAGGTTTCCTCTTGTTTCCCAGTCTGCTGCTGCAAGAATCCCCTCTTCCTGAGACTTTATTGTGTTCTTCTACAGTGCAGACCTAACAAATGTAAATCTAGTGTGAGGCCCTATTTTCTTACCTCCTTCTTTTGATATCCTCCCTTTGTCAAGCTATATTATAATATTTATTTGACTTACAAAAATACCCACCAAGATCGGGCCCTCATTGTACTAGGTGCTGTGTGGACATATAGTAACGTTCTCGGTCCCCCCCGCAAAAATCTCATGTAGATTGTAATTTTGGCTTTAGCAAAGATTTGCAAAACATCTGTCCTAACAAAAGCTATAGGTGTCCTGTATTGGACGTTAACTAGTATATGGGAATACATACATAATCCCCCTAGGCCAAAGTTGGGTGCTGCATCAGAGTTCCAGCTCTGTACCTGGGAACATCATCCAGATGGTCGGCATGTCAGCGAGTTCTGTGGTGCTTGGTGCAGGTGGAACAGTTGGAGATTTTAGCTCTAAGCCTGTAACAAGCTCTACTGAACATGTGGAAATGGCAATTTTCAGAGGCTTGTAACTCAGTTAAATATGGCTGGATTCTTCTTTGAGTGCTTGCTCATATTCATTCCAGTTAGGTGTGCGCGCGCCGCGTGCACGTTCGTTGGAGAAACTTTTACCCTAGCAACACTCGGTGGGCCGGCAGGTCGCCCCCTGGAGTGGCGCCACTATGGTGCCTGATATATACCCCTGCTGACCCAACCGCTCCTCGATATGAGCAACACATCTCGAAGAACAACAGTTACAAAGGTGAGTAATCGTCTTTTTTCTTCGAGTGCTTGCTCATATCCATTCCAGTTAGTGATTCCCAAGCCTTATGTAGGCGGTGGGGTCGGAGTGAAAAATGGGCAGAATGTAAAATTGCAGAGCCAAAGGCTGCAGTTATCTCTTGACTGTTTGAACCAGAGCATAATGCGATGCAAGGGTATGGACCAAGGACCATGGAGCTGCGCGATAGATCTTGTGGATAGGTACACGAGTTTAGCAGCGGCAGATGGAAGCCTGAGCCCTGCAGAACGCATGGTGATGTGGCTTGGGGAAATGTGAGCCAAATCATAACAAGTGTGGTGCACGTTATCACCCAAGATGAGATCCACTCAGAGGAAACAGGTAGGCCCTTTCCTTCGGACTGCTACTGCGACCGAGGAGTTGGGGCGTGTTACAAAATGGTTTTGTCGCTCAACATAAAAGCAAGCGCTCTACAGATCCATGGGAGTGCAATTGTTGTCCCCGTCACGTTGAGTGTGGTAACATGAAAGGCCGAAACCACCTTAGGGAGAAATGCCGGTGTGGACGTAACTGCACCTTGTCTTTGTAAACATAAAGGTTGGTGGAACCACCATAAGAGCCCTGAGCTCGAAGACTCGTCTGGCCATGTACTGGCTACGAGGAAAGCTGTCTTCCAAGACCAGGTATAGCAGCGAGTAGGTCGCTAACGGGTCGATGGAGGAGACATAAGTCTGGTTAAACCCAGGTTGAGGTCCCAGGTTGGGTTGGGCGGCATACCTAAGGGTGTTGCGCTCCAAGCCCTTGAGGAACCCCGAAACCATAGAGTGTGAGACACAGAACGACCACCTTAGCTGGATGGAAGGTAGAGATGGCTGCAAGTGTACCTTAGGCGAACACCGCTAGGCCCTGCTGTTGCAGGCGGAGGGTAGTCCAAAATAGAGGGGATCGAGACCCCAGCAGGAGTAAGATTTAAGCGTTCGGCACCTGTAGGAGAGAAGCTTCCACCTGGCCAGGTACATTGACCAGGTGAAGGCATCCTGCCACCCTGATAGTCACGGAGGAGCCACACCGTGAGGTGAAGAAACTGCAGGTCCAGGCGGCGAAGTCTGCCGTCGGTCCTGAGGTACGAGGTCTGGGTGGAGTGGCAGGGTAAATTGGGGCAGGCTATTGACAGGCGAGCAACGTGGCGTACAGTGTGCTGGCTGGAACACGCTGGAGTGATCATGATGATGCGCGCTCTGCTCCTGCGAAGTTTGAGCAGGACCCAATGAGCCGGGGGAACGCGGAAGGCATAAAGGTGTTGGCCCTTCCACGGCATGAGGACAGCGTCCGAGATCGGTCCCAGGGAGAGACCTTAGAAGGAGCAGGACCTCGGACATTTCCCGTTCTCGCGGTAAGCGAACAGGTCCATATGTGGGGGGAAAAAACCCCACTTCTGGCCACAAAATGCATCACATCAGGCAGGGCGACCACTCATGAGACAGGAAAACCCTGCTGAGTCGAATTGCCAAGGAGAAAGGATGCTACCAGATTTATCGAGTGGGCTATGCAAAAGTCCCAGAGATGGATGGACTCCTGACAAAAGGAGGAGGACCATGTCCCTCCCAGGTTGTCTATGTAGTACATGGCCGTTGTGCTGGCTGTAAACACTGAGACGCTACGGCCTCGCAGCTGCTGCTGGAACCCCTGGCACGCCAGGCAGACTGCTCTCATCTTTGAACATTGATGTGGAACGCCAGCCCTGAGAAGACCAAAGGCCTTAAGCTCGAAGGTTACTGAGGTGAGCACCTGAGCTGAGAGAGATGACGCCTCCATCGTCAGGGACAGTGAGGGCTGGGGCGGATAGAGCGGCATCCCTGCCCACACCAGGGAGGGAGTTAGCCACCTTCTAGGGAGCCTAGGATGCTCAGGGAATGGTGACTATGGTGACCATTGGGCCCCTATCCGGCGGTACGCCGATTTGAGCCAAACTTGGAGATGACAGAGGCAGAGCTTAGCGTGTTTGGTTACAAACTAGCAAGAAGCCGTGGGACCCGGGAGACCGAGACAAGTGGGAACCAGAGTGGATGTTTCCGTAGTGACCATCAGGCCTAGACATGTGAATAGGTCCTTGACGATGCCCACACGCTGAGTGACTTGTGTCTTGGAGTCTCCTCAGATAAGCCAATCGCCCAGATACGGAAACGCATACCGACGTCGGCGGAGGTGGGTGGCGACTACGGCCACACACTCGGTTAATGCCTGTGGGGCTGTAGCAAGGCCAAACAGCAGGACCGTAAACTGGAAGTACCAACGGTTGGCTAGAAAGCGGAGGTATCTCCTGTGCGGAGGGAAGATGGCAATGTGAAAGTACGCGTCCTTCATATTGAGGCGGCATACCAGCCTCCAGGATCTAAGGACAGGATAATGGTTCCCAGGGATGCCATGCGGAACTTCAACCTTAACATAAACTGGTTGAGTCCTCGTAGGTGTAGGATAGGTCTGAGACCTCCGTACGAGTCGGGGATTAGGGAATAGTTGCCCCCTTCGTCCATCGGCGTCTGCGCCTCTTGTAAGAGGAATTACGCCCGAGAGGAGTCCCTGAAGAGGGACAGGGTTGGAACAAATTGGAGGTGGCACCCAAACTCCACCATGTGCAGGGGACCGCGAACTGAAGTTAACTGGGACCACGCCAAGAGGAAGTAGGAGTGGTAAGCAGCTTGTAACCGGTACGCCGCCCTCGGGGCGCACCTTTGAAAGTTCGTCTTTGGTCCCCGATCGTGATTGTGAGGGGCCTCGATCTTGGCCCTCTAGGGTCCTGACGGTCGTCTGCGACCACCTCAGTCGCCGCCTGCCAAGCTCGTATCTGTGGCGTAGGCACAGAGTGTGGTGGTGTGGCTGGACGGAAAGGCCTGCGTTAGGTCGTCGGCGTATGCATGCCGAGAGAGAGCTCATTAGGACCTTGTTGCCCGTCCAGGGCTTTGTAGCCTTGGGGTTGATGTCACCGCAAAGAGGCCTACCAACAAATGGTAAGGTTGTGAAAAGGCCGAGTTGTGGAAACGGAAGCCAATGAGATGGCTCCTCATGTAACGAGGCTGAAGGAAGCTCTAGCCCGTCTTTTTTCCCGTGTCCTCCAAAGAGGGCAGTGAACTTTGGCCGGAGGTCTTGATAGAGAAGCGTCCATAAGTATTTTCCCCCGTTATCCAGGTGTATGATTATAGGGGCTAAGCAGGGCCTTATCTGATTTGCCACGCAGGGCTATACGAGACCTTGCAGAATACACCTTGCGGGTCTGAACAGGTCATGTCGCCTAGCCCCTTCGATGTTCGGGGCTGGCGCCGTGTTGGCCATGGCACCTTTTTCTTGACCAACGTGAAAGTGACAGTGCGCAGGGAGGAGGACGGACACGACTCAGTAGTCGGTACCCTCCATAGAGTATCGGATTTCGCCTGGAGTGGTCCGATAAACGGGTAGGCCCCTCAGCGGGGCAAACCGCCGATAGCATTGTCCACTACCGGGTCCCTACCTCCGGGGCCGTCCTGCAGCTGGGCCGCAATTGGAGTGCTACCCTCCATAGGAGAGGCCTGAGTGGGCTCTCAGGTTGTTGGTGGACACACCAGAATCGCCGTCCTGAGATAAGAGCGTGTCCACGTGGGAAGAAACTGATTGCGTGTCTGGATGGCCACGGAGGTGCTGAAGATCATGGGCAGAAAGTCTGAACTTGTACCAGACCTTCCCACACTTGCACCTGGGACACCCGGTACCGCAAGGCGCACTGGTACCTGGAACGAGATCCGGACCTGCGACCAGAGCTGCTTGGGCGGTCGACCGCAGATCTCGAGGTTGGGAGCGGCTACAGTAGTCCACAGTGCCGTGTAGCGGTGCTGCGAGCCAGAACGGTGCCGGGATTATCGGGTTCAGGTGAACGGGACACCACCTGTTGCGGCGAGTGCGAACCGGGTGCCGAGGTGAGAGCAGCGTCGGGACTTGCAAGTGGCGTCGGGGAAGCAGGCAGTGCGACGGAACTTGGACATCTGCGGGACTGTGATCATGAAACGGTGCCGTTCTGTGCGCCGACAGAGGATGATCAACTCAGGAGTGCCCAAGAGCCTGTAGTAGCCACCACGGCGGTGCGGGGGTTCAGGCAGCAGTCCCACCTCTGGTCACGGCAACGAGATCCCTCGTCGTGTGGAAACTGTTCCAGCGTGGATGGGAACAGTAAGCTCGACCACGTGTGTACCGGGGCGCTGTCAGGGCAACCTGATTCGACGGCCCTGTGGACCGGGATCGCTGGTTGCTGACGTCGCCGGTTGCCTCAGCAGGTGTCGGTGCTGGGCGATCCGGCTAGACCAGGCGTCTCTGTCCGCGGTGCAGTTTGCACCGGGAACAGTAGGAGCAGGAAGCTCGACCACATGTGTTCGCCGGGAGCCAGTCAGGCACTGGATTCGACTGGCCTTTCGTGGACCGGGGATCGACGGTGCCGACGTTGTCGGTGCCGCGGCAGGTGTCGGTTGCGGCGATGCCGTCGTATAGAGTGAGCGTCTGGGCTGCGGTGCCGTTAGACGGCGCAGCAGGAGCAGCCGGAGAAGCTCAACCACGGCGTGCCGGGGAGCGTCAGGCACTGTTACATGGCCCTTTGGGACCGGGTCGACGGCCGACGGTTGTGCGGCCGGCAGGTGTCGGTCGGCGATCCGACTTAGGCGCTCTTGGCTGCGGGCATGGCATGGAAGCAACAGGGACGGAGGTCGCCACGGCCCTGCCGGGAGCAGGCAGGCACTGGATTCGACGGCCCCGCGGGCCTGGAATCAACGGTGCGCAGTTCTCCAGGTGCGCTCTGCAGGTGTAGGTGCCTGGCGATCCGTTTTTTTATATTTTCACGTAAACGAGCTCTTGGCTGCCAGTGCAGTGCACAGAACGGCAGTGAGCAGGAGGCTCAAACCCACAGCGCGTTGCCGGGGAGTGTCGGGCATGCAGGAGGAGTCATGCTTCTCAACCCCAGAGAGAGGGGAGCGTGACGATCGTCGAGTTGTGCCCAATGGCGGTCGCGCGGTCCGGTGCCGAGGAGGCGCTTCTGTCCGCTGAGATAGCCAGCACTCAGTGCAGAAGGTGGAGGGGAAAGAAAGTGCCGGCTCCAATTTGTGTTCTGGCTTAACCACCTTGCAAATGGGGCACTTAGCTGTGAAATACGATCCCCCAAGGCACCGTAAACAGGATCGTGTGGATCTCTGTCAGCAACGGCGGAGGACCGGCCCAAGCACGGACTAAGAACCGGGAGCCGGGCATGGGCTCTGGCACAGGGTGGGAGGGCTACTCCCCGAACCCCGCTAACTATGGTTAAACTAACTATGCTAGCAAAGAAAAACGCATAAGTATAGATAATATATATATAAAGGATTATAACTATAATACCTAAATACACAAGAACTACGAAGTAGCTAGGAAGCGAAGTCAGCTAAGCTGTGCCTCCACTGTTCCAACGACCAAACAGGCGGTCAGAAGACATCATTCCACACCCGCCCTCCTTCCCCACTGTCGGAGTAGCTGGCAAGAAGGAACTGAGGAGCGGTTGGGTCGGCAGGGGAATATATCAGGCACCATAGTGGCACCACTCCAGGGGGCGACCTGCCGGCCCACCAAGTGTTGCTAGGATAAAAGTTTCTCCGACGAACGTGCACGCGGTGCGCGCACACCTAACTGGAATGGATATGAGCAACACATCTCGAAGAACAACAGTTACAAAGGTGAGTAACCGTCTTTTTCCATGGGTGGCAGCATGTGGCATCTCTCTGCCCCCTAGACTAAGGCCCTGCCAAATTTAAAGTTCCAGCTCCAAATCTTGGAAGTGTTAGAGCTGTTCAAAGAAAAGGTGAGGGATGTGGGGAATTGGCATCAGCAAATTGGCCTGTTTTTCCCTAGCCTATTCCTAGAAGTGACCGAACCATTTTTGCTGAAATTTTCAAAAACAGCTTCTGCCTGAGGCAGAGAGCATGCATGGGAAAAGTTCAGCCCAAATGGCTAGTTTGGCAAAGTGACAAGCAATCAATCTTCTAGTTGCAAGAGTTAGGTAACATTAACTATAGGTCTTGCTGACAGCTCCGTCTTTAATTATACAACAACAGCACTCAGAAGCTTTGATCAAGGTTGAGGTTTTGTTGGAAGCTGCCCTAACAAAGGTAGACATGCTCCCTGCATTAAAGGGCGTACGTCTAAGATGACAAGTAATGGGAAACGTGGGAAGGGGGAAGCAATCAAATATTTAGAATGCCTGTATACCAGTGAGATATATGTTAGTCTGTCAGTTACATAAATGCTATTGAGTTTGCCAATTGCCCTTCAGCCTAGCCACTGTGTATTGGCTGATTTCTTAGAGGTGTGGAAGCAGAAGTGGGATCTTGAAGAGAGAGTTGAAGGAGGAGGGGTGAGCGAGCTTGTAAGTAGCTAGTGAATAACCATTTCCATAATCTCAGGGAATGTCAAATTTGACTTATTTCACAGTTGGTCATATTTAACGTAAGCCACTGTTGAGTGACTTCAGTTCTATTCCCAGCTCCCACATGTGTAAACATGTCATTACAAAATGTAGAACAATTTGAAAGGTTTCTTATTAAAGCAATCATTGGGGAGTTAATTAACATTTCAGTGTTTGGGCTCATCCCATTTAAATTGGCCTGATCTTGTTGGAGTGTTAGGCTAATGCCTACTGGTCTGGCTTCTAATGGAGTGGTGCCAGTTAGCATCAGCTGAGGATCTGCATTTATTATTTCTCCACTGCTAAATTGTGTGTGGGATTGTGATGGGGTGTATAAACCCTTGAGGCTCAGGCAGCATCTGCAAAGCATGCCAGTCTTGGAGGAGGAGCCTTGAAAGAGAGAAGCCCAGTTCAGGGGGGCCCAAACTTATCCCCAGTAGCTACTAGGAGGCAGACCCCAGTAAGAGAAGGCTAGGTTGCTGAGTCAAGAGACTGACTGGGGGAAAGGCGCCAGCTGCAGGAGCAGTGAACTGAGCCCCGACAGCTGGCCCAAGGTATAAGGCCAGCTCCATGGTGGAGAGCTGGGAGACTCCTTCCTTGAGGGAGAGACTGAGAGTACGTCTACCTGCATAAAAAACCCCTCCAACCCATGGCAGCACATCTCGGAGCTCAGCTCAACCAACTCCAGATTGCCAGCTTGTGCTACAGGGCTAAAAATGGCAATATAGACATTCCCGCTTGGGCTCTGAAACCCGGCAGCAGGGGAGAATCTCGACATTCATCCTGCTATTTTTAGCTGCCTGGCTAGCCTGAGTCAGTTGATTCAGGCTTTGAGACGTGTTGCTGCGTGTTGTCGTTGTTGTTTTTGTGGTGTCGACATATCTAAGAGACGACCTGAACTACAACCCCATCTCCACAAGGAGTACTAGAGGGGTAGGGGTGGGGAAGGAATGGGGACAAGGGGGACTAGTTGAAATACAGCCTAGCTACTGCTCGAGAAGCTGGGAGCAGCTTTGCAGAAGTGCCTCAGTAACCAGCTGGGAAGAGGATGCAGGGAGCCACAAGCCCATGGTAGGAATAGTGGCATTCACAGAGCTGGGGAAGATGCTGACAAGCAAGGAAAGGCAGGAGCAGCTCAAGGAAGCTATGGGGGAATTGCCTAGCTGCCTAAAACAGGATCCCTAGGTTGGAACCAAGAGGAGAGGATGGGCCTGGTTCTCCTACCTCTCTTCCAGACCAAGAGGAGAAAGAAAGGGTTCCAGACTGAGAGGTCAAGAACAGCAAGCCTCAGATGGAGGCCGAGGGCCTGGCATAGAGGCTACCAGGCTTTGGGGTTTTCCTGTCTTTTGGGATGGACTCTGAATTACCTCAAAGGGACAAGATTTAAGAATGACCTGGCTGGAGGGCCATGTCGCAAAGCAAAAGGGACGAACAGCAAGTCTGGGTGGCAGAACTTGTGGCTAAAAACCATGCAATTCTACACTTCGCTGCACGGGGGCGTCCGGCTGGCAAGTCACTTTGTCACAGGGAGGTAATGCTTTGATGAATGGAGCCAGGGTTTCCCGTTCTTAGATTGATCTGTGGGTTCGGGCTTTTTTAAGACAAAATCTGAAAAGACGGATTGAACTTCTAGAGATACACTTGTCCGATTCATGCAGAGTGTTGAATGACTTTGGAGAGAGCAATGTCCAAGTTTCTTCAGCTTGAAGCGGGGCTGCTGGGCTGCAGGACCCCTCAGTATGTTGTGGGGGAGGTGGGAGAAAATGTATGTGGTGGTGAAATGCAGAAAATAACCAACGGGGGCTGTTGTTCAGAAAATAACCATGTTGGGAAACAAAGGGCTGGATTATAGACTATTTAGATATTAGAATATTTACTGGGTAAACTTACTAAGGAGAGCCTATGAATCTTCTTAAGTAGTTAACAGAATTTAGTGGTGAATCCTATGCATTCAGAAAATTAAAGAAATGTCCAGAAAACTAAAACAAGCTCAGGAAATGTTGATCATGGAACTCATTTTAAACTATTTCATATCCTTTAAACCGTGATCAAACTAACTCTGTGACCTCATAATGGCCTTAATGGGATGGGAGTTGTCACACAAGATTTTCTATGGGCATTTGAAGAAGAGGAAATGAGATGTAGTAGTTAAGGAATTTATTTTTACAAGCACCCACTAATTATAATTCTGGAGGCAGAGGGAAGTAATTAAGAACCCAGACCTTCATGGCACTGAGCACTCTGATCCTGCTCAAAGCACTTAAGCACATGCTTAACTTAAAGAATGCAAGTAGGCTAGGACGACATAAGCACATTCTTACTGCTTTACTGGAGTTGTCAGCACTCTGCAGAAACAGGACTTAATATTGTAACTGTTAAGCTACTGCTTTTTGGAGGACAGCAGAAAATTTCTTTCCATGTTTATTTTAGAGGCAGAGTCTTCGCAAGGAGGAAATTGGGATGGCTAGTGAGTATATGTAACGGGTGGGAAAAGTCTGTGGTGGTTGGGCAATGTTTTCCCTTAGGGAGCATAAGAAGTCTGATCTAAAATGTAGCATGGTAGAGCTGGAGGTCTCAGATGAAAATAGCTCTTTGTGAGAGAGCTATGGAAGAATGATGCTAGGATTGGGTGGCACTTCGTGTTCTGTTTATGTAAAAGTGTGGTATCCCAGCAGGGCTTCATTTCCAGTCTGTCTGTCTAGGAATTCCTAAAGCATCTGTCACAAAACTATCTAGGTGCTGATTTACTCCTGTGATTTTTACTACTTCTGTTTACAAGGCACTAGCAACTTAATGGGGCAAATCTCCTCAAGGAGAACCCTTCTGTCTAGTTTGTCAGAGTGGCTGAAGGTCTGTCCCTCTGGCCCGTAGGAGTGCCTCACTGTCAAACACAGAGTAGGAGCTTGATATGCTCACCCCTTGAGCACCCTTGCAAGGGGCTATCTGGCTGCAAGAGGGTAGCTCTTCTAGGTTACTAGGAGAGGTTCTGAAATGAGAGAGAAATGTGAATGCAGTTCTGGGAGGCAGTGTGGCCTGGTGGATAAAGAACTCGACTGCAACTCGAGTCTCAGGTTCTATTCCCAGCTCTGTCCCTAGGCTGCTAGATGACCTTGGGCTTGACTTCCCTCCTGTAAAATATAGATAATGATACTGATCTTCACTGTAAAGTGCTTTAGGATCTGTTGATGAAAAATGCTGTGTGAGAGTTAAGTGGTATTAAGACTACATTTATATCACTGAGGTCATGGGAGACTTTTCTGACATTTTCTGCTTCAGCCCCAGGGGTTGTGGGAACTCTGGAGCTGTCAGCCAAGGGGACCCAGCGACAGGTGACAGCTTGGAGTGAAGGGGATGCCTCGGTCGAGCTGCTGGGGGTGTCTTGTTTTCTCTTTTTGGGAAAATATTGTCACCCTGCAGCTTCCAGCTGCTGTGGACAGAGGGGGACCCCACAACTCCCAGCCACCATGGCGGCAGAGGAAACCATGGAGCTGCGGAAGCAAAAGTCACAGACAGGTCATAGCTTCTGTGAATTTTTGTTTACTGCCTGTGACCTGTCTGTGACTTTTTTTTACTAAAAATAACCATGACAAAATCTTAGCCTTAATTTTTATTAGGGCTGTCAATTAATCGCAGTTAACTCATGCGATTAACTCAAAAAAACTAATCACATTTGTAACAATAGAATACCAATTGAAATGTATGAAATATTTTTGGATGTTTTCTATTTCTTCAGTATTGATTTCAGTTACAACACAGTTTACACTGTTCATTGTATATTATTTTTATTACAGATATTTGCACTGTAAAAATGATAAAAGAAATGATATATTTCAGTTCACTTCCTATAAGTACTGTAGTGCAATCTTTGTTGTGAAAGTGCAATTTACAAATGTAGAATTTTTTTTTGTTACATAACTGCGCTCAAAATAAAACTGTGTAAAACTTTAGAGCCTACAAGTCCATTCAGTCCTACTTCCTATTCTGTCAATCGCTAAGACAGATAAGTTTGTTTACATTGATGGGAGTTAATGCTGCCTGCTTCTTATTTACAGTGTCATCAGAAAATGAGGACAGGCGTTCGCATGGCACGTTTATAGCCGGCATTGCAAGGTATTTACATGCCAGATATGCTAAACGTTCGTATGCCTCTTCCATTTTTTGGCCACAATTCCAGAGGACAGGCTTCCATGCTAGTGATGCTTGTTAAAAAAGTAATGCGTCGATTAAATCTGTTGACTGTACTCCTTGGCGGGGGAAGAGGGGAATTGTATGTCTGTTGTTCTGTTTTACCGGCATTCTGCATATATCATGTTATAGCAGCTCGAATGAAGACCCAGCACATGTTTGTTTTTAAGAGCACTTTCACAGCAGATTTGACACAACACACAGAAGATACCGATGTAAGATTTATAAAAGGTTGAGTGCTGTAACTATTAAGGTTTAAGAATCTGAAGTGCCATCCAAAATCTAAGAGGGACAAGATATGGAGCATGCTTTCAGAAGTCTTAAAAGAGCAGCGCTCTCTGATGGAGAAACTACAGAACCCAAAACACCAAAAAGTAAAATCAACCTTCTGCTAGTGGCATCTGATTCAGATGATAACGAATATGCGTTGGTCTGCACTGCTTTGGATCGTTGTCAAGCAGAACCCATCATCAGCATGAAGCATGTCCTCTGGAATGGTGGTTGAAGCATGAAGGGACATATGAATCTTTAGCGCATCTGGCACGTAAGTATCTTGCAATGCCAGCTACAACAGTGCCATGTGAACGCCTGTTCTCACTTTTAGGTGACATTGTAAACAAGAAGCGGGCAGCATTATCTCCTGCAAATTGTAACCAGCCTTGTTTGTCTGAGTGGTTGGCTGACCAAGAAATAGGACTTGGTGAACTTGTAGGCTCTAAAGTTTTACATTGTTTTATTTTTGAATACAGGTTTTTTTTACATAATTCTACATTTGTAAGTTCAGCGTTCATGATAGAGTGCTTGTATGTGATGAATTGAAAAATATTTTGTTTTTTATGGTGCAAATATTTTTAATAAAAAAATAAATGTAAAGCAAGCACTGTACACTTCCTATTCTGTATTACAATTGAAATAAATATATTTGAAAATGTAGTAAATATCCAAAAATATTTAAAATTCATGATATTCTATTGTTTAACAGTGTGATTAGTCACAATTAATTGTTTTAATTGCTTGATGCCCTAATTGTCGTCGTCATCATCATCAATCACGACCACCAAGGGGTAGGAAGAATTTAACTGTTTTCTTTAGAAGTGAGGCCTGGAAGGGCCAGGATACAAGGAAGAGGATGCACGGAGACGTGGTTAGGGAGCCAGGAATTCCAGAGTTCTGTTCCTGGGTGCAAAACCATCTCTGTCCATTGTCTTTAGCTAGTCTTTTAGCCCCTCTTGTCTCTCCATTTACAAAATGACAATATTTATCTATGGCACAGAGGATTTGTGTGATGATTAGTTAATATTTACACAATGCTTCTTAACGTCAAAGGTTTTTTACATGTGCGAAGTACTATTCTATAACTACTTTTATTTTTTACAGGAGTGGGTTATTAGCCCACTCCCTACCAGGAGAGATGGTAGTCTGCCTTTAGTCTGGCTCCTACCCTTCAGCCTCTGGTATGGGTGACTTTACCAGGAGTTATGCTCCTGCCAGCATAGCTCTTAAGGTCATGGTCTGCCACAAGCCCTTCCTGCCTCATCACCACACAGTCCATGGGGACAGAAGTCATTGTGGAAACTTACACTGCTGCTCAGTTCAACAGATTCAGTCCAACTCAACTCAATTCAAACAGACCTTAAAGAGAGATGATAATGCAAAGTGGCCAAGCCACAGGAAATCTACTATACTGATGAATTTGCTGTCTCTTAAATCCATAACAAAAATTGTTATGTGAAATATGTGGACATTGTATGAACTCGGTAAAACAATCCAAGTAAGAAAAGAAATGAACAGAGATAAAACTAGATGTACTACGCCTAAGTGAAATGAGAGGTATCTTGAGGATACATAACTCTGTCAGCTGGACATACCTTACTGTATTCTGGGCTACTGAATATTAGTAACGTACAGAGATGACATTGGTCTGATACTGTTAAGGAGGACAGTCAATAGCCTGACAAAATTGGTACCAGTTTCTAAGAGGAATATAATGGTATGATTTACCTCAAAATCCCAGAAAATGTCAAATTTTCAGTGTTATGCTCCAACAAATCAAGACAGCCGAGAAGAAGAATAAAACTTCTACAAGCAGTTACAGAATATAAAAGACAAGGTCCCAAAAAGAGATGTCTTCCTAGTAATTGGAGATATGAATGTTAAAGTAGGGAGCAACTGGCAGGAAAGTAATTGTGGAAATATTTATTGTGGTGGTTTTTCTTAGAATCATAGAAGATTATGGTTGGAAGGGACCTCAGGAGGTCATCTAGTTCAACCCCCTGCTCAAAGCAGGACCAATCCCCACACAGATTTTTACCCCAGTTCCCTAAATGGCCCCCTCAAGGATTGAACTCGCAACCCTGGGTTTAGTAGGCTAATGCTCAAACCACTGAGCTATCCCTCCCCTAGAAGCTATTTTTGGCATAAACGATTTGGTTATTAGAGTAACTATCTTCTCCCACCATTCTAGTCATATGATAACTTGGAGGAGGGTCACCAGATCACAGAACAGGAAACCAAATTAATCACATTGCAATTTGGAGCAAACGGAGAACAACTTTGGAAGATGTATGTAGCAGGAACAGATGTGGGAATGGAGCGTGCACAACTGATAGCTATATTGAGAATAAAAATAAGAACAAAAGAGTGATCTGAGCAACAGAGATGCTCTCATTATAACATCACTTGGAGAAAACAGATGACAGCACAGCAAGAGTTTAGAATTGTGCTAGCAAATAGATACCAGGTGCTTGAAGATGGTGAAACAGTAGAAAGCAAAAGGAAACTTTTCCCTAAAACTTGTGGAAAAAGTGCTGGGATTCAGGAAAAAACATCAGCGAATGGGTTTTCTGATGATACATAGCAGGGCACAAAACGGAAACTAAATCAAGAAAGAACAAGAGCACAGACACAAGCTCCAGAAGGAATATACCATAAAGAACAACGGTCAGAAAGAGTGCTAAGGAAGATAAATGATACTTTATAGACAAAATGGCAACAGATACACAGGCCACTGCAGCTCAGAATGACATGCAGACACTGTACAACATCATTAGATAGTTGTCAAGAAGAAAATCAAGTACCAGCTAACCAATTCAAGACAGTGAGGACAAGCTAATATTTCAGTCAACTACTGAATGGTGAACCAGTGGCCAGTTCCCCCATATGTAGAAGAATGAGAAGATCTGGATGTCCAGCTTGGATCTATCACCAGAGAAGAAGTAGAGAGGGCAGTCAATCTGTTAAAAAGTAGAAAGGCACCAGGTCTGAATAACATTCCAATGAAGCAGTGGTTTTCAATGTTGTTTCATTTGCAGACCCCTAAAACATTTCAAATGGAGATGCAGACAACTTTGGGATCCCCAGGGATCTGCGGACCACAGGTCGAAAACCACTGAAATTGAAGTTCTTAAGGCATACTTAAATGCAGTAGACATTTTGATAGGCCTCTTACAAAAGGTATGGAAAGAAGAAAAAAATACCAAATGAGTGGGAAAAGTGTCATACAGTACAGCTTCCAAAGAAAGGAGAACCTCAGTCAGTGTAAAACCTGGAGGAGCATTCAATTGTCTTCAATTGTCAAGTAAGGTATTTATACATCCTTTATTCTGTGTAGAATAGTAAGTGGTAGATTCAAGGTTACCAAAAGAACAGGCAGGGTTTAAACAGGAGAAATCACGTATAGATCAAATAGAAACCCTACATATCATCATAGAACTGTTGATTGAATAGCAGTCACCACTTTATATGAATTTTATAGATGTCCAAAAAGCTTTTTATGTAGTGTTTTCCAACTTTTTTGTGCCGACGACCCCCTTTGGACTTATAAAAGAAATCATGATCTTCCTACTCAGACTTGAAAAGGTAGGAGGCTGCAGCCACCAGAGCCTGAGCCCCACTGCCAGGAGTTGGGACTAAAGCCGCCTGAGCCCCACTGCTGTGGGCTGACAGTCAAAGCCTGTGACCCCCCCTAAACCCATCCCATGACCCCCTCTAGGTTGAGAATCACTGATATAGTGGATCGAACAGTTTTATGGACATAGCTACTCACCTGTGGAATCCGTGCATTCAGAGTTTCAATGAAAGTACGACATGTCAAGTAATACATAACAGTGAACTAAGCCATTCAAAGTTACTACCGGCATCGGACAAAGATGTTATGTCATCCATTATCTTTTTACTGCTAGTGGATTGGATAATGAGAGAGACCTTGGAACAACCAAAGGGCATACAATTGATTTTCACACAGAAGTTAGAGGACTTTGATTTTTCAGATGACATCAACTTGCTGTCCCATTCCCATAGGGACATGCAAGCCAAAACCAGTGATCTCCAGGCCTATGCGCAGTTAGTAGGGCAGATAATCAGCACACAGAAAACTAAAACCATGGGAATCAATATACAAGAAACACCAATGGCACTCTCTGGAACATACAAGATGAGGGCCGATATTTCAAATATTTCGGCATCATGGTGAACAAAGACATTAAAGCCAGAGTAGTGAAGGAGAGACATGCCTTTGTTGTTCTAAAGCCAGTCTGGAGAAATCTTGCCCTCCTAACTAAACTTTGAATATTTAAAGCCATTATAAAGTCGGTCCTATAGGTTGCTGAAACCTGGAGACTTATTAAGACCTTATTTTCCAAACTCCAGGTTTTCATAAATAGCTGCCTTAGACAAATCCTCAATATCTTCTGGCCACGAAAAAAATAAAAAATCAATAGGACAGGAAATTACAGAATGAAACAAGGTGGAAGAGGTGGATGAGGCTTTTTTTAAACAACTAACAAAATCATCCAAAGCCCAAGATTTGGTGGTGATGGGGGACTTCAACTATCCAGATATATGTTGGGAAAATAACACCGCGGGGCACAGACTATCCAATAAGTTCCTGGACTGCATTGCAGACAACTTT